>NC_064419.1:9362500-9962500 GCF_023375975.1 Astyanax mexicanus
CAAACTAAAGGGATTTATTTACAGGCACTGTGGGAAGAAAATGGTCAGGAGGTCACATTGCATTATTTTTCATCACTATATAACAGTTTTTCCTCTTTCAATTACGTAAAATCGGGATATTTCATTTTACTTCATTGTAATATTGCTCTTTTGAGTTAGAATAGTTTCACTACAGTACTGTTTTAATGGTTAGATTGTGATACAGTAACTATATTTTTAGTATAGTACAGTTCCTGCTCTTTTAATAGAAGTATATTGTAATTGAGTATGAAGTTGAGTATTGTAGTTTGTATGAAGGTTTAGATCTCTGTGGGTTGTGACCTTTTCACTATCGTACTGTTTCTGCTCTTTTAATTGAGGTAGATTGTGATACAGTACCTATACGTTTACTATATACAGTAAACAGTTCCTGCTCTTTTATTTAAGATATAGTCTGAAACAGTACCTGTAATTTCACTATAGTACAGTTTCTGCTCTTTTAATTGAGGGGTAGATTGTGATTGTGAAGATTAAATTTTGGTAGGGGCGGGGAGGGGGTAGATCTCTGGAACTCACCTGCCAGGCGGTTGTTGACCTGGTTGTGTCGGGACCACAGCCACAGCACGGCGGTGGCTGGAGAGGTCACATCACTCAGGCTCTCTTGAGCCATGCTTTCGAAATGAGTGGCACACGGCCGACACCCGAAAAAACTGCTCACGTACGCCCTCATCGCCCGCAGCACCTCCAGACCATCTGAGAGAGGGAGAGAGAGAGAGAGGGAGAGAGAGAGATTCACTTACATGGTAAAAAGATCATTGTGGAATATACAGTAGCAGTAAAACATCAAGATATGGTTATAAGTTCTTATTTAAACAGCTGAAAAAGAAACATGTTCTAAAATGACTGTACACAGGAGAAATACAGTACCAAAAGTAGTCAAAAGACAATTGACAATCATTCAATTCAGTAATATTTCATTATTTAAAATTGTTCTGAATTGTAGATTGATACTAAAGTCATTCAAACTGTAAAGAAAACACATGAAAATATTTTGCAAACAAAAAATGGGAATAACAAACCTTTTGGATTCTTCGAAGTCGCACATTTTGGCTCATTGGGATTTTCTCAATCTTTTTTTTAGTTAATTACTTAAATTTCTTGCCTCATAATTTGTCTGAGGGCATTAGTTGTGAAGAGGAAGAGTTACAGGTATACAGTGAATAGCCCTATTTGTGTAATGTTCTCATCTTTATTATGAGAAGAACTACTCAAGTGAGTAAAGAACAATAATCTTTAAGACATGAAGATCAGTCAATCTGAAACATTTCAAGCATTTTAAAAGTATGCAGTAGCAATGACCATAAAAAAACATTATGATGAACCTGGCTCTCATCAGGAGCGCCCCAGGAAAGGAAGAGAAAAAGTTTCCTCTGTTGCACAGGATGAGTTAATCAGAGTTACCAGCTTCAGAAAGCACAATAACAGAACCTAGATAAGAGCACCTAAATGCTTTGCAGAGTATTTTGTTTGTTTAACACTTTTAAGTTACTACATGATTAATTATGTGTTCCTTCATAGTCTGGATGACTATATTTTTTTGGATTGTATATTTACCGTAGAGCTCACATTTTACTGAAATTCGTTCATAATGCTTTTTTTTTTTTACTGCACTACAATTCCAAACCATGGTTCAGTTTATCTGGATTAGGAACACCTCGTATGGTCTGACCAAAACGGTGGTTTTGTGGCCCCTTTCACACCTGCTATCTAAAAGCACTAAACCAGAGAGAAAGTTGGAGTTTATGAATTCATGAACGAAAGGAAAAAAGAAAAGCTGACCTGTGGGCAGAGTGTACGGGGTCAGTTTAGTGGAACAGTTATTTTTCTGGTGGACAGAGAGCTAATCCAGGCCACCACAGCAGACAGATGGACACACACACACACACACACACACACACACACACACACTGTAAGTTGCTGGATTAAGAGTAGAGCTGCAGTTACACACTAAACTAACCCCCTTCTGTAGTGATTTGGGAAGCGGGGGGGTGCAGAACTTTAATACAGTCACTTATGGGGTCACTCTGTATGTGTGGGGAGGCCCTGTTTTGTGTATGTGTATGTGTGTGTGTGTGTGTGTGTGTGTGTGTGTGGTTGGTGGGGGGGGGGTCATTAGGGGGTGGGAGGGATATTGTTAATTTTTTTAACCCCCTCCCACCTTCCCTATTCATTATATACACCCATTTATCCGTGTGTGTTCCTTCTGTAGACCCACTTCACACGCTGCCCTGTATGCCCCGGGCTGGATAATATGGCCAAAATTAATTAATTATCACAACATATTTTATACTTTACAGATGTATCTCAAAAAATGTGAGTATTTTTTAAAAAAGTTACTTTATTTCAGTAATTCAGTTTGAAATGTGAAACTCATACATTTTATTATATAGATGTTTTTTTCACACAGAGTGGTCTATTTTAAGTGTTTATTTATTTTATTGTTAATAATTACGGCTTACAGCCAATGAAAACCCAAAAATCAGTGTCTCAGAAAATTCGAATATTATATCAGACCAACTGGTACTTTTGGCAGTGTGGGCAGTGTGCCAAGTCCTGCTGGAAAATAAAATCCGCATTTCCATAAAAGTTGTCAGCAGAGGGAAGCATGAAGTGCTGTAAAATTTTCCAGGAAAACACTGTACTGACTTACACACTACTTAACTCAACTCAAAAGCCACAGAAAACCTGCCATAAAAACACTCAGAACTCAGTTTATATAATGCGCCTGTAGTTAGCACTTGTTTTAGCATAAACATCATCATCATTATCATCATCACAATAAGCGCATGTGCATTGAATCACACGCAGGATTTGCAATATCAAATTACATTTTCCTAAATTGTTGCTCTGTGATACAAAAGGGAAATTTACACAATCACTATATTATATCTAATTTTTTGGACACATAGTTATGGACATTATTCATAATCAGATCATATTGTATATTTTTTTAAAACAACACAATAGATATTGTTGAACAAAAATATATTATATAGCAATATACCAGAAAAATGGCAATCTATTTAAAATCCATATTACCTTTATCATACCACCCTAACATGTTTTATCATGATATACAGAGATTAGGATTTTACCAAATTGAAAACCTCTGGAATATAATCAAGAGGAAGTTGGATGATCACAAGCCATCAAACCAAGCTGAACTGCTTGAATTTTTGCACCAGGAGTAAAGCAGCATAAAGTTATCCAAAAGCAGTGTGTAAGACTGGTGGAGGAGAACATGCAAAGATGCATGAAAACTGTAATTAAAAACCAGGGTTATTCCACCAAATATTGATTTCTGTACTCTTAAAACTTTATGAATATAAAAACCTTGCATTATTTGTCTTAAAGATTTGAACCTTCTTTGGACAGTAGAGAGATAGTACTTCAATAAAATCAGAATAAAGTACTTCTAATACCCTTAACTTCAGAAAAATGTACAAATCTGCAGGTGTCACCATACTATTGTCCATATAGTTTATTACTGTATACTTTATCATTTTTCTGCACAATTTGTATTAAACTTGTGTGTATCTAAATATGTGTGTGTGTGCACGTTTACCTGTACTTCCTGAAGCTTTAGCCTGTACGGTCAGTACGTGGAAGAGTGTCCAGACGGCACAGGGATAGCCGCGGTATTGAGGTTGCGACCCCTGACAACCAACCCACCTCACACCTGCAGGAAGGACTGCATCACCACTCTAAAACACACACACACACACAATAGACTATTCATTGACAGGTCATTCAGCTTCCCCGTCAATCAATCAATCTTCAAATGGAGTGAGCACAGATCGCTGTAATACACCCCCAAACCATCCAGCTAAAACAGACACCACCCTGAACCACCTGTAGCACCTGAACCACCTGTACTACCCCTACCACCTGTACTACCACCTGTACTACCACCTGTACTACCCTGCCATCCTCAGAAGTGCTGCTGGCTTTTCTGGGATGTTTAAATTCCCTCACGTCTTTCAGCGCAGCCTTTAATTAATTTACTCTGCAGGCTCTGGAGTCCACCGGGAGCAGTGGAGGATCCGGCTGAGGCTGGATGGTGTATTGGAGGCATCAGTCCGTTTCCTGACCGGACTTCATCAGGCATCCCCACTCAGCCATTGATTCATTGATTAGTTGACTAAAAGCTAATGATCTCTGTAAGTGACCACTCCATTCAGCATGTTTGTGTAAAGTGTGTGTGTGTGTGTGTGTGTGTGTGTGTAGAGTGTGGAAGAGATTGTTATGCAGGAGGGCTTGTTAACAATGTTTAGTTTCAAGGACTTAAAACTAAAATTTGGAAAACTATACATATTTTAGTTTAGCTGTAAAGATAGAGCAGTACATTTACCAGTGTTAATTCACTACCTTTAGCTCAGTTTAGTTTTTAGATAAGCATTAGGATAGAGTTGTCAGACAATACTTTGGATAGAGCTGTTTGATAAACGCTGGGGTAGAGCTGTTGGACAAGAATTGGGAAAGAGCTGTTGTAAGAGCATTGGGATAGAGCTGTTGTAAGAGCATTTGGAAAGCTATTGTTTGAGCATTGGGATAGAGCTGTTGGACGAGCATTTGGATAGAGCTGCTTGACAATTATTTGGATAGAGCTGCTGGATAAGCATTGTTGGATGAGTACTAGGACAGAGCTATTGGACGAGCAATGGAATAGATCTGTTGTATTCACATTGGGATAGAGCTGCTAGAAAAGCATTGGGATAGATATATTGTACTAGCATTGGGATAGAGCTGTTGGACAAGCATTGGGAGTTGTTGTATGAGCATTGGGACATTGCTATTGGACGAGCCTTGGAATAGATCTGTTGTATTCACATTAGGATAGAGCTATTGGACAAGCATTGCGATAAAGCTGTTGTATAAACATTGGAATCGAGCTGTTGGACGAGCATTGGGATAGAGCTGTTGTATGAGGACTGGTATAGAGATGCTGGACAAGCATTTGGATAGAGCTATTGGATGAGCATTGAGATTGTGCTGCTGGGCAGGCATTGGGACAAAGCTATTAGTCAAGCAGTGGGATAGAACTGCTGGACGAGCATTAATATAGAGCTGTTGTATTAGCATTTGGATAGAGCTGCTGGACAGGCATTTGAATAAAGCTATTGGACAAGTTTTTATATAAAGCTGTTGTATGAGCATTGGAATAGACCAGTTAGACAAACACTGGGATAGAGCTGCTGGACAAGCATTGGGATAGAGCTGATGGACGAGCACTGGGATAGAGCTATGGGACAAGCATTGGATTAGTGCTGTTGTATGAACACTGGAATAGAGCTGCTGGACAAGCATTTGGATAAATATGTTTTATTAGCATTGGGATAGATCTGTTGTATCAGCATTGGGATAGATCTGTTGTATCAGCATTGGGATAGATCTGTTGTATTAGCATTGTGATAGAGCTATTGCATGAGGATGGGGCTAGAGCTACTGGATGAGCATTGGGATAGAGCTGTTGGACCAGCACGGAGATGTTGTAGAAGAACTGGGAAATAGCTGTTGGGCAAGCATTGGGATAGAGCTGTTGGATAAGTATTGGGATAGTGCTTTTGGACGAATGTTAGGGTAGAGCTTCTGGAATTGAGCTGCTGTACTCACCAGTACTGTGCTGTCCAGAGCTTTTCTGAAGTCGCTGTACTGGATTTCAGTTCCCTCCTGTTCCTGCAGCCAGTTCTCCACAGCCTTCAGAGCACCTTTAACGGCAGGCCTGCCTGGAAAATACTGACACACACACACACACACACCAGATCATTGATCATGATAAGTCGTCTGTCAGCTGAAGGTTTATCTGAAAGCTTAACACCTTTACACTGAGAACACACACTCATCAACACCAGACCCAACAAACACACAATATCTGTATCTGTATCAGGCCCTTATGGATCTATTGGGTTAGTTGACTGCTAACACTAGTAGACTGTACAGAACTACTCTTAAAGAAGTACACACTTTTTTACATACTTTTTTATATTTTATAGTTTTAGTGTGTAATATGTAACTGGAGCACTGTCATACCTTATAGCATTAAGGCCAATTTATGCTTCTGTGTCAAATTTACACCATAGCATTGTCTGATGCACACCACTCTAGAAATGTATTTACAAAGACGCTGACTGCAGCAGCTGTGATTGGTCCATTGAACGCTCTATTCCAGCCTTTATATTTCTACCTTTGTGGTTAAAACGGCAGAGTGGCAGACACACCCATGCACACGTATAAACGCTCACAACAGTGTAGGCCACTTGCTCATACTACACCATATAGCAGACATATTTCATAGTATAAGTGTGTAGTACTCAATTGGGACACAACCATACTTCATAACGGGTGGGCGATATGGTCCTAAAATAATATCACAATATTTCATGTTTTTTTTGCAATAACAATACTCTTGGCAATATGACAAAACACTGAATAAAAAAAAAAATCTTTCAAGAATACACTACTGCAACAAAATAAATGTAATGTAATTATTGCTCACAATATAATATAGAACACTCCTAACTGAGATATTAAAAAATACAAGAACTTTTTTAATAGATTTGTAATGTCATGATACTTTGCACAATGCACTTCAAATATATCCATATATCCAGGATTTAAGTAAAATAATTGATACTGAGCAGATATAATCTGTCTCTTATAGATATATAATGGGAAATGAGAACAGTGCAATTTTTTATTTAGCTAAAAACAGCAAAAAGTAGTACCCTGATGTGATGCTTAGGGGTATAGTGATAGGATATTTAAGGGTATAATATCGTTCACGATATTCAAAAATGTTGGTGATATCATTGCATACGATACTACATTGCATACCCCTACTTTACAATATTAGTGTGAAGTACACAATTGGAACACTGCCTTACTTTGTAGCATTAGTGTGTAATACACAATTGGGATGCAGCCGTACCTTAGAGTATTAGTGTCTAGTACACAAATGGGACATAGCCTCACTTTATAGCATTAGTGTGTAGAACGCAATTGGGACGCAGCAGTACCCACACCGTATGTGTGTGAAGTAACTCTGGATTAGCATCAATGCTAACGATCTGTCTTTTCCTTTCCTGCTGAAAGGCTACACTTCCAAAACACACAAATATATACACATATACACACACACAGACACACACACGGATCCCAGAGGTGTGTTTTTGGCTGGTTTGTGCTGCAGTCTTTTCAATTTAGCGGAAGCCATCTGCTTCTGTTCATCAGCGCTAACAGGATCGCCATTCCAGCAGCTCACTTAAAAAGACCCTGCAGAGATTTACTTAACCCCTACACCCCCCGCAACACACACACACACACACCAAACACACAACAGCACCACAGGTTGTGTATTCATGGACGCAAAAAGTCAATCAGGACCCTCGTCTTCCTGCGGCTGGAGCACTTGTGTGGATAATGGTCAGGTCTCTAGCCAGTAAGAAAAGCTCATCAGCGGCCTTCTGGGTGTACTGGCGGATCAAACAGGATCGGCCAGACAAAAGGCATTGTTCAAAGCCACACACACACACACACACACACACACACACACACACACACACACACACACACACACACACACACACACACACACGGATGCATTACTCTGAAATTTAATCAAACCCCTTGTTCACTCAGGGACTCTTCAGAGCACAGGCCAGCATCTCATCACCAAGCTGTGGCCTAGAACTTCACTCCTACACACTATACACCAATCAGCCACAACATTAAAACCATTGAGTAAGAAGGATGATCTGGTTCATATGTAGTTTCTGAATCAGTTTCTCTGAGTACAATGAATATTGTTGTTTTATTCTATAAACTACGGACGATTTAATTTCAGAAAATGAGAAATTGCTAAACTAACAAAAAAGATGCAGAGCTTTCAGACCTCAAATAATGCAAAGAAAACAAGTTCATATTAATAAAGTTTTAAGAGTTCAGAAATCAATATTTGGTGGAATAACCCTGTTTTTTTATTTGAAAGAATTACAGTTTTCATGCATTTTGGCATGTTCTCCTCCACACACTGTCTTACACACTGCTTTTGGATTACTTTATGCCTGCGCTCCTGATGCAAAAATTCAAGCAGTTCAGCTTGGTTTAATGGATTGCGCTCATCCAACTTCCTCTTGATTATATTCCAGAGTTTTTTTAATGTGGTAAAATCAAAGAAACTCATCATTTTACTAAGTAAGTAAGCAAGTAAATATATATATATATATAATTAAACCAATGGTAACATAATGGTAACAGGTGCTCAAGACGCTCCAACTGATGCTCAGTTGTACAGTTCAGTATTCCACCTTCAGCCAAAGGTTTCACATTGTTGGTTTAGGTTGACTATGTTTAATTAATTAAGAATTAACTCAGAATTGCTATTTTATTGTATGTATTGTCCTTAATTGGGATGCAGCCTTAATTTTTGGTTGTATAAAGTGTGTAGTATGTAATTGGGACACAGCCACTTTATAGTATCACTGCATACATATAATGCATTTAGAATGGATCCATATTTTATAGTATTACTTCTATAGTATAAATGGTACCACTTTAAAATAAGACTACCTTTATAAAGGGTTTATAAATGGTTTACAATTAGATTATTAACGGTTACTAACTAGGTTGTAAATGCCTTAAAAATCATTAATAAGCAGTTATAACACATACGTAGAAAGGGCAACATCATTATAGATGGGTGTGGGTTCACTATTTGGCAAACAACAGGTCATTGTTGCCCTTTCTACGTATGTGTTATAACTGATTATTAATGATTTTTAAGGCATTTACAACCTAATTAGTAACCATTAATAAACTCCTTGTAAACCATTTATAAACCCCTTATAAAAGGTAGTCTTATTTTAAAGTGGTACTGTATAAATATACTAATTTCTTCAAGAGTATAGGGTGGAAATGCAGCAAATATTCAGTAACTAAAATTAGTGAACCATAAAATTTTAAAAAAGCAAGACAAAAGCGAAAAGGTTAAAAAAATGAAACAATTTCAGTCCAATTCAGTTTTCAGTCTTCTGACAATTTTTTTGCATTGTTTCGTTTTGTTTGAACAAAAATTCAAAAATTCATTTCAGTGCATCGATAGTATAAGATAAATTTTCCAAATTAATTTTTGCCCCTGAATATTGATTAACTGGTCTCCTGGGTAAACTGGTACTTGGCCACCGGCATCTCACCAGCAGTCAAACACCAGTCTAACCAGACCCCCCACCTCTTCCCACCCCCTGCACCATGACAATCCACTTCACCCAGCAATATGTCATCCAGAATGCGATTAGTATCAGCACTTGAGGACCTGCAGTGCGCCTCTGCGGATCCGACTGCATCTGCCGGCCCGAGCCGGACCAGCGCCACTTAATCTGTCCCCCACGGCCCTCTGGGAGCAATCTGCAGGTCAGCCGTGTAAAAGCTGCCTAAACAGCCCCCCCCCGGCCCCTCGACAGTCACACTGCCCCCCCTCTCTCAGACAATAGGCTTTGTTTGTGACAGCAGTGCAGGGCTTGTTAGGAGGAAAAGCAGTAAAGCAGGGGGCCAGGCACTCGAGCAGAGTTAACACTGTAATGCTCAGTACAGAATCCCTCCAGTCACATTTAACCCTTTAACACTTTTTTATAACAACATCACTACAAATATTTCCTAAGTGACCAATTATATTAAATATATATTCATAACAGAATATTAATAAAACTGTTTCAAACCCATCATATATTTGTATATACAGTCAGGTACAAATATTTCCTGAGAATATGTAAAAGTATATAAAATACAAATATAAAATATATTTACGAAACAAGTAGTACAAGTGGGAATTGTGTAAAAAGTGTAAATTCTTAATATTTCATCAACGCAATATTTTAATGCAATTTCTAATGTTGACACAATAGTTTAATAATTATAAATCATGCAGATGTTATTTTTGTGCATTTATTCTACTATCCAAGCTTTTTACTTAACTTTTATAAAATTATTTTACTTGTTATAAATACGTAAATAGTATAATAATCAAGTGATTGTTTAAAATAAACATCTGGACTTTACATTAACAGTTTGGTTTAAAAAAAAAATTGAGAAAATGTTAATATTATATAAGAGCAATTGGCCAAGTCCTGCTGGAAAATGAAATCTGCATCTCCATAAATGTTGTCAGCAGAGGGAAGCATGAAGTGCTGTAAGATTTTGAGGGAAAACAAAACTGCACTGACTTTAGACTAGATAATAAAACACAGTGGATCAACACCAGCAGATGACATGTCTCTCCAAACCATCACTGATTGGTGGAAACTTCACACTTGACCTCAAACAGCTTGTACTGTGTGTCTCTCCACTCTTCCTCCAGACTCTACTCCCTTGATTTCCAAATGAAATGTAAAATTTACTGATGATCAGTGATGGTTATGTGTCCCTGAATGCCTCTGTCCTCAGTTTAAACCAGGATGGCGGGAATATGCAAGCGGGAACGCAGGGTTCGGTGGACCAATCACAGGTATGTGTAGTGTAGCTACACTGTAGTGTCGACTCACTCGAAGTATAAATTGGCCTTCAGTCTGCTGGACCACTCGCCCCGAGCACATATACCGTACTTGCATTGTCCAAACAAACAGATTTATGCTTCATTGGGACAGAACTGCAGGTAAACGAGTTAGCGTTTAGCGAGTCGTGCAGTTAAACAAGCAGATTAGCTCATCTCTCTCACAGAGCTCGGCTCAGTTGGGGTCTCAGGCTGCCCTCATAATTCCCAGCTTTATTCCTTACATCCTGCTGGGCTGAGAATCCCCCCAAAAAACCTCAAACCCTCTTTCTAATGCTCTCAGGCCTAATCCTGTGGTACACCCACCTCCATACAACCCTGTTTCCTGCCACCCATCACTCTCAGTACCAGCACCACCATGTTGCAATATATATTGTATAGTAATATTGATGTTTGTATTGAAACACTAAAAGCTCTCTAAACTCTAAACTAAATTAGACTGGCCCACAATTAGACTTAATAAACTTACTGCTGCATTACTCCACATGGTGGCGCTATAATCAAATAGGGAAAACCTGCGCTGAAGAGTATTGGTAGTTGAATTCAGTAAAACTGACACCAATAAATTCATAATTCCTGGTATTTGATTATTTAAGAATGTTTTATCATCTTCAGTAACAAAGATGCTGTGAAGTATTGTAAAAAAAATGTTCTGCAACATACTAGCTCATTGTAAATAATTAAAATATCATTAAAAAGTTACTTTATTTTTAGCAAATTAGTTCAAAATGTGAAACTCATCTATTATATAGATGTATTACACACAGAGTGATCTATTTTAAGCGTTTATTTCTTTTATTGTTGATGATTATGGTTTACAGCCATGAAAACCCAAAAATCTATTAGAATATTATATAAGACCAATTGGTACTTTGGGAGCAATGTGGGCAGTGTGCCAAATCCTGCTGGAAAAGGAAATCTGCATCTTCATAAAAGTTGTCAGCAGAGGGAAGCATAAAGTGCTGTAAGATTTTTTTACTGATCATCAGTAAATTTTACATTTCATTTGTAAATCAAGAGACCAGAGTCTGGAGGAAGAGTGGAGAGACACACAGTCCAAACTGCTTGAGGTCTAGTGTGAATTTTCCACCAATCAGTGATGGTTTGGAGAGTAGTATAGTGATATCATCGTTATCATGTGATTCCCTGTGATTTCCACCTCTACCGCCATGATGGTAAAATCACCACCAGTACTTCCTAGTATTTCCAGAACCACCCCAGCCACTGCTGTAGAACCTGAAGGTGTTATTTATGCTGACAGGGTGTTTATGACCGTGCCTGTTTTATAGCCGTGCATTTATGATTTGGCAGGTTTTTCTACCTGGTTGCTCAGTCAGTCCAAACCAGACGTCTGGAACCTGAGCTCATTATACACCAGCAATACCTGCAAAATTACATATGGTAACATTACATTCTCTACCAGTAGAGTTAATATTTTAGAGTAAATTTAACTCCACATGGATTCACATATTACCTGTATGGAACACTCATTGTTTTTTCATTTATAGTCCACAATTAGAACAGCTTTCAAAAGTGTTATGATCCTTTTAAAAATATATAATAAGTAATAATTCAGTTTTAACTGTGTTGAGACAATATTTACTTGCTTTTACCCCTTTAAATATTGTACTAATCTGTTTGATAGAGGACATTTCATTCACTGTATCTTCTTAAAGAAGGTTTTGAACTGAAACCAACCTGATTATGCCATCTCTGCCAATCGGTAGAGATACGTTAGGCTAAAATAATCCACTAGAGGGCGCTCTATCTTTCAGTAGTAATTCACATTTGTAAATTACTACATCAGATGTTGCCCTCAAGCATTAAACATCTGGCCCATGAGGTTGTTTGAACTATAATGAATGCTTCTCTGGCGAGTCTTTGTTTACATACCTCCCCTCTCTCTCCGTCTCCCTCGGTGTGAATTTAGTTTCTGCCGCTCTTGTTTTTCCACATGTTCTTGGGCTCCCTATTTCCTTAAAAGGGCGTTTTTCCCCGGCCGTGTCCCAGTTTACTAGCTGGGACAGCGGTACTGTATTGGACCGCGACCCTGACAAAAAACGGGTTCGATCCCCAATATTTTCCATTCTTCTTGGGTTTACCTGCTTTGAATGTAACTGTTCTGCAATTGGGTTCAACAACCCTCTGGGCTGGAGAGCTACTAGTCTGTAGCACTCCATCCCTTCACACTTCATTTTCTTTGTGGTCGCCACATAATGGCTTGTCTATTGTTTATTGTTGTGTATTGTTTGTTGTCCCATGTTGCACCATGGTTCTGGAGGAACGTAATTTCACTACACTGTGTGCCTGTACTCAGATGTAATGACAATAAAAGGTTCTGGACTCTTGACTTAACTTGAAAATATCTGGCCCGTGGCCAAACTTAACTGCCAATCCCTGTACTACATACATGATTATTTTTGGAAGGTAAGCGTACTATTATTTCAGAGGATTTGATTAATTAAATTATGTAGCTTAATATAACATACACTTTCTTTTTTGTGCTTTGTTTTCTGATTTTACCAATCGTAAGGATGGTGTTTATTTCAAAGAAGACTTAATGATCATAATGAGTTGTACATATATATTATAAATATAAAAATATATATTATATATTATATGTATTTGCCAAGGGGCATAGCCAAAGCAATGTCAAAAAGTCATTTATTGTTTAAAAGTCATCCCTATCCCCAGTTCCCAAACTCATCCCATCCAAAAGTATTGGATGGAGCTCCTTCATTCCAGAGAACACAGTTCTTCCGCTGCTCCACAGATCAATACTGAGGGATTTATTTCACTCTTGCCCATGCCTCGTATTAGACATGGTACCAATAGGGTCTTGAGCGTTCTATTCTACTGGAAGCACTTCTCAACAAGGACTACACAAGCTGTAGGTGTGCGTTTGCACATCTGTTTCAGCAACTGAGGCATTTTTGATGAGTAAACAGAAACAACTTGTTGTTGCTGCTGCTGCTGGTGTTTGGATTGACCCTGTTTGCCCGCGGGTCGGTTAGCTCGGTTACAGGTACCACACTGCACAGTAAGATGATTATCTGAGGAGGTGCTGCAGTAATGAGATGATCCTGATCACTGCTTTACCTTCACACTAGAGCTACCAGGCTAATGTAGCCTGTAACACACACACACACACACACACCTAGCAATGGGGCTAACTCATCAGTTCAGTGCTCAGTTATATTTAATAAACTGGGATTATGTGACACTTCCTGATACTGTATGATGTCACCTACTTAATGTTAAACCCATTGCTGACACATATGTGCAAATGCACACACACACACAGCTTGTGAGACAAAAAAAAAAAAAGACAGAGAAATCAATAATTAAATAATCTACTGCCTTTTAATTCATATTCTGACTGTCGCACAAAAACCTTCTACTTAAGTGTGGACGATACGGTCCTAAAACAATACTGAAATATATCTGGGTATTTTTGTGATAACAATACTCTTGGCGATATGACAAGACACAGAATTTTTTTTATAAATTTAATAAGAATAAACTACTGCAACAAAATGAAAATTAAATGTTACTATTGCATACAACATGATATCGAACATCCCTAACTGAGATATTAAAAAAATTCAAGATTTTTATCAGATTTGTAACAGAAGTCAATAATCCAGAATGTTTTAATACTGATAATAAACTCCAAATATCTCCATATATCCAGGATTAAATTAAATAAATGATACTGGACAGATATAACCTAGCACTAGTAGATATATAATGGCAAATGAGAACAGTGTGATTTTTTTTCTTTTGCTAAAAACTTTTGCTTTTTGCTAAAAAGTAGTATCCTGATGTGATAATCAGGGGTGAGTGATATGGCACAATATTTTAGGGTATATTATCGTTCACGATATTCAAAAATGTTGGCGATATTATTGTGTATGCTACAATATGGCACACCCCTACTTCTACTTACACCTTTCTTTATAATGTGAATCTGACAGTTGTTAATATTGTATCAATTTTTTTTTCAGAAATTTTTTGTTTAAGCAATGTTTGCCGTTTGTGCTCTACCTTTACAGATTTTGTGTGGTGTGTGTGTGTATAGTAGGTATGTCTACACACACACACACACACACACACACACACACCACCTGACTTTATTGTCTCTCACTCCCCCCTGTGGTCAGACACAGGAACACCAGCCACCCTTATAACTTCCTCATCAGTGTCTGACCCTGGAGTACTCAGATATGAAAATAAATCATATCAATATTTAATATTAATCTGTAGATAATGGAGGGATGTGCTTCTGATGTTAATGAATATGAACATATAGAGGTCTGAGACCTGGCTGATTAAAAAACAAACAAACAAACAAAAAAAAAAAAACACTGACCAAGCCTAAACCAGGTAAAAAAAAGACAGATATCTGAAGACGTACACACAAAGAATGTGGATTTTAAATGTATAAGAACACAAATATTATTATTTTATCATGGCTGCAGATTGCAAAGCATAACTATAGTGTTCTCCAATTCATTCTATTTTTCATCTATTTTCCATTTCACCATTTCAGAGAGATTTTTGGACACAAATTTGTCTTTTTTCCATTAATAAAAAAACTGACTGTAAAAAAGTGAATGCCCATCTACTGTACAGTTTAGATTCTCTGCCTGAGCCCAGGCCGACATGATTCTCAGCCCAAACACAGGTTACAAATATGGTCTGTGATGTAGGCCTACCTTTTTTAATTTTTATTTATTTATTAAAAAAAAAAAAAAAGGTTAGTGACCTCCTTCACTCATCCACATTATACGCTGGAGTTGAACTCCATTATACTTTATTATACCACAGGTAGTTTCGACCCTGCAATGTGACTGGCTGAGAGGTGTTTTATGAGTGACGTTATCAGCCGGTAATGCACTGTAACCGAAGCTCTCCATGTATTACTCCACCACATACAGGTAACCTAGCAACGATGCAGTGCTTACAAGCCAAACAGAGCAGCAATAGAACTATTTTAACACGCGGAGTGTTTATAACCAAACAGTTCGTATTTTTTTGTCCTCTTTAACTCAAAATCTTTCAATAAATAGCGATTATGGAACTGTAGTATAATCGCAAAAATACACTTGAGTGTATTATTGCTTATATATATATATATATATATATATATATATATATATATATATATATATATATATATATATATATATATATATATATATATATATATTTTTTTTTTTTTAAACTTTTTAAAACTTTTTTAAAGTCTATAGCACTGTTGCTTAACCTGTTTATTAACATCATTCTGAACTGATTTTGCTCATTCTAACACCTTAGAATTATAGATAAAAAGCTCAGTTTTTACTACAGTCTACTTACTAAAACAATGTGGGGGTTAAATCAGGCTCTGGCTTATAATGATTTATAAAGTTTATAGGGTGGGCCAGGTCAGGCTCGGACAGAACATGAATGGGCTCTAATCTAAGCTTAACCTTCTGCTTAATTGACATACACCATTTTACATATACCACCTCCAAAAAACTATTTATGATCATTAATCCTGCAATCTTTGTTGTTTTATTTTCATCCCTCTTTACTCTCATTGCTTCTAATTCCTGAGTTTATATGGGATGATGATGATGGTAAAATAGTGGAATGTCTGAACTATAAATACAGTTTTATTTAGGGACTATTTTTGTTGGACTTTTCCCTGCAGCATATATTAAAAAAAACTTTAAGAAATGTTTTCAAGCTGAAATCTTCTCAGAACTCTGGAACTCAAGGATCTCTGGGCGCTACCCCGGTCAGTTACTCACCCCTGTTCACCTGTCTAAATGAGGCTCACCTTGGTGAGTACGGTGATGTACTGCTTCAGGGCTGTCAGATCGTCTCCACTGATGGTGGTGTGAGCAGAAAGCTCCACTCGCAGAGAGTAATGCAGCGCTGACTCCAGATCAGACATATACACCCGCGACCTACAGACACACACACACACACACACACACGTAAAGGACCGCTTTTTAGCATATTCTTTAGAGTTTAGATTCTTTTAAACCACATGAGCACATACTTTTCTCTTATTGGTCAGAACTGTCTGAGGCGGTGTTAAAAAAGTAAATACAAGAAAAAGGTCCTTCAGAATAAGAAATTCTTGTTGCGTATTACTGTTTGTGTATTTATTAAATTGCTGTTTGAAATTATTATTAATTATATTTTCAGGTGCCTAAAATTTCTGCTAGAATACTGTTTTTCATTTCTATTTAACCCAAAAGAGCTCATGGTAATATATGTGCCACAGACCAGAGTAAAATCCTTACAGCACTCTGGCCTTCAATTAAACTCAAAAAGTCACTGAGTGACACACACTGATCATCCTGAGAGCATCACTACAGGACAGTGTGTTTATCTGTCTTTGTTCATCTGACCTTATTTACAGAATACAGGAGTGCTTTAGGGTTAGTTCTGGAGATAAAACTGAACTATCTCCTTAAAAAATGTACTATTTACTTCTACAGATCTGTCCCAACGTTTCATAAACCTAGTTCTGACCTGATTTCTAGAAAGAAAAAAATGAATACAACTTTAATATAAGGCTCCTTTATAAAGTATTTATAAATAGCTATAAAAGAGTTTATTAATGGTTATAAATCGAGTTGTAAATATTAGAATTACATTACTTAACATTAATAAGCACTTACAACACATAAATAGACAGAACAACAGTGACAACAACAGTGACTTTATTAAAGTATCTAATAAAAAATATTAAAGGACTAAACTGAGTTTCTATGTTATTTGATATGTTAGTTATAATTATGTTATTAAATATGTTTTATAGCTAAATGAATGAAGTTATTAAGAGAAATGTTAATGCTGACTAATGGATCAGACAAAGTAAGATAAGAACCAACAACAGTATAATTAAATATGGAATCTCTATTTGATACATGGCAGGCTACTTTCTACATGTAACTGCTTATTAATGGCTTATAACGTAATCAATAACTATTTAAAATTAGTTTAACTATTTATAAAGCCTTTATAAAGAACCCTTATAATAAAAGTGGTACCCAAATTTTAGCTGTTCACTAAATTTAAACTAGCTGGGTCTGAGCTCTTATGGGTTAATTTGTTTTAACTTGTTTTTTAAATATGAAAATATTAGATATGTATTAAGAACACTGCAGCATGTTCCCACCTGTTGAAGGACCTCCATGGTTCCTCTGTGTAGTTCCTCTGCAGGTCAGAGTCTGATGGAAGGGGTTTTCCTGCCCGCACTACACCCGGCAGCCTCTGGAGGGCGTAGGAGTAAAACGTTCGAGCCTCCATGAGTCTGGAGAGAGAAAGAGATTCTGATTACTGGCCACTTTATTAGAAACACCTACTGTACCTTGTGATTTAACACACTGGCCACTTTATTAGAAACATCTACCTACAACATACTTCCACACACTGGCCACTTTATTAGAAACATCTACCTACAACATGCTTCCACACACTGGCCACTTTATTAGAAACATCTACCTACAACATGCTTCCACACACTGGCCACTTTATTAGAAACATCTACCTACAACATACTTCCACACACTGGCCACTTTATTAGAAACATCTACCTACAACATGCTTCCACACACTGGCCACTTTATTAGAAACATCTACCTACAACATGCTTCCACACACTGGCCACTTTATTAGAAACACCTACTGTACCTTGTGGTTCCACTCAGTGGCCACTTTATTAGAAACATCTAACTACAACATGCTTCCACATACTGGCCACTTTATTAGAAACAGCAACCTACAACATACTGCCACTTTATTAGAAACATCTACCTACAACATGCTTCCACACACTGGCCACTTTATTAGAAACATCTACCTACAACATGCTTCCACACACTGGCCACTTTATTAGAAACACCTACTGTACCTTGTGGTTCCACTCAGTGGCCACTTTATTAGAAACATCTAACTACAACATGCTTCCACACACTGGCCACTTTATTAGAAACACCAACTGTACCTTGTGCTTCCACTCAATGGCCACTTTATTAGAAACACCAACTGTACCTTGTGCTTCCACTCAATGGCCACTTTATTAGAAACACCTACTGTACCTTTTGGTTCCACTCGGTGGCCACTTTATTAGAAACACCAACCTACAACATGCTGATACTTTATTAGAAACATCTACTGTACCATGTGGTTTCACACAGTGGCCACTTTATTAGAAACACCTACTGTACCTTGTGGTTCCACTAACTGGCCACTTTATTAGAAACACCTACCTACAACATGCTTCCACATACTGGCCACTTTATTAGAAACACCAACTTACAACATACTGCTACTTTATTAGAAACACCTAGTGTACCTTGTGCTGCCACTCACTGGCCACTTTATTAGAAACACCTACCTACAACATACTGCTACTTTATTAGAAACACCTACTGTCCCTTGTGCTTCCACACATTGGCCACTTTATTAGAAACACCTACTGTATCTTGTGCTTCCACGCACTGGCCACTTTATTAGAAACACCTACCTACAACATGCTGCCACTTAATTAGAAACACTTACTGTACCTTGTGGTTTCACTTAGTGGCCACTTTATTAGAAACACTTATCAGGTCCAGCCTCTATCAGTTCACATGATTAGGAGAAAAACACTCAACCTGGGACCACTCAGTGTGTGTGTGTGTGTGTCGCCCAAGATCAATCATGTATTCTGTTCTGTTGGCAGCCATCTGTTGGCGAGTGGCTCTGGGAACAAGAGGCAGGTGAACCAAACACTATTGTTTTCCCACACAAGATTAAAACCACACACACACACACACACACACACACACACACCGAGATGAAGGCGAGTAATAAATAATGACCCATAAATCATTTCTTTGCTGCATTTGTCATCTGCAGGAACTCGGCCTGCATGCTAAGTCCGGCTCCGACTCGAACAACAAAGCAGCAGATTTATGCAGGACTGCAAATCACGGTGTGACACACCAAACCCGAATAACAGCACAAATCGCACTGCTGCTGATTTATGAACAGAACCGGGTTCACAGGAAGTCAGTATATGAACAGGAGCTGGAGATCAAACAGAAAAGAGGATTTATAAAAGGAGAAGATAAAAGGTTGATCCTAAACGAACAGAAAGAAGAAGACGCTGATTTATTCTCTGCTGTATTCAGAACTCCCAGAATTCACTCCTGTATTATCTCAAACTCCCCCTAGGTTGTGTAATAGAGCCGTTTAGGAGCAGATCAACTTCAACTTTAACAGTGATAGCTAGCCAGGGTTAAAGCTTCCAGCTTTAAAACATGGTGAAGGTAGTTTAATACACTGTTATGCTAGTGTAAAAACCACAAGGTTAACAGTGGGATAAGTATTATGAATAGTGTGTTATCCAATCAGAAGAATATCTATTCAGAATTGTGTGATAAGATAAATAAAATTATAAAATATTTTTGTTATGATTTAAGCTGACTGGACACAAAGGTATGCGTATGTGTGTGTAAGTGTGTGTTAACTCACACAGGGAGTCTGGTGTAGTTGGTGTCTGTGTAGTACAGGTAACAGGAGGGAAATTCGGTGACTCCGAGTCGGGAGACCAGGTCCTTTTCAGAACTCAAAACCCGCCGCACAGCAATATTCTCATACTGCAACAGGTCCAGTGTTACCTACATAGATAGTACATATAAATACAGGAAGTAAATAAGGCTCAGAAAAGCTAAATACAGACAGGCAACAGGTATGAGTTAGAATATAAATAAAAAATGTGTGGATGGGTATGTGTGTATATAGATATGAGTGGGTACAATCACATTTCGTTAGATATGGGTGGTATGGGAGTATGAGTTTGGGTGATGGTTATGAGTATGACGTGGTATGGGTACAGTTGGGTATGGGTATGATTTGGTATGGGTACAGTTGGGTATGGGTACAGTTAAGTATGGGTACAGTTAAGTATGGGTACAGTTGAGTATGGGTAGAGTTGAGTATGGGTAGAGTTGGGTATGGGTACAGTTAAGTATGGGTACAGTTGAGTATGGGTACAGTTGGGCATGGGTACAGTTGGGCATGGGTATGACATGGTGTGGGTACAGTTGGGTATGGGTACAGTTGGGTATGGGTACAGTTGGGCATGGGTACGATTGTGTGAGGGTGGGTACGCAGGGTATGTGTGGATATGAGTATGATTTGGTATGGGTACAGTTAGGTAAGGGTACAATTGGGTATGGGTAGAGTTGGGTATGGGTACAGTTGGGCATGAGTATGATATGGTTTGGGTACAGTCGGATATGGGTACGATTGGGCATGGGTACAGTTGTATATGGGTACTACTGGGCATAGGTATGTTTAAGCATGGGTACAGTTGGGTATGGGTACAGTTGGGTATGAGTACTATTGAGCATGGGTACAGTTGAGTATGGGTACAGTTGGGTATGAGTATGATTTGGTATGGGTACAGTTGAGTATGGGTATGATATGGTATGGGTACAGCTGGATATGGGTACGGCTGGGCATGGGTACAATTGAGGATGGGTCCTATTGGGTATGGGTATGATTGGGCATGGGTACAATTGGGTATGGGTATGATTTGGTATGGGTACAGTTGGGTATAGGTACAGTAAAGTTTGTGTAAGATTGGGCATGGGTACAACTGGGCATGGTACAGGGAACGTTTGGGTATGGGTGGGTACATTTGGGTATGAGTTAATATGGGTGAGTTTGTGTGGGGTATGAGTGGATACATTTGGGTATGAGTAAATACGATGGGGTATGAGTAGGTACAATTAGGTATGGGTGCATATGACTGGGTATGAGTGGTTACGATTGGGTATGTGTTGGGGAATGGGTATGATTGGCTCTGGGTAGCGATAGCAATGGGCGGGGAGCCGAGCAGTTTAAACTGGTTTGTGTGTAAACAGCTGATCTCACCTCTCTGCCTACATACGAGTCATTTTTCTCAAACACCAGCGCCAAGTGCTGATCCTTATTACTCTCATAGAAACCGTCAACCTCTGCAGCACTGCACACATAAACACACACGCGCGCGCACACACACACACACACACACACACACACACACACACACACACACACACACACACACACACACACACACACAGACACACACAGACACACACAGACACACACAGACACACACACTATATTAAATATGGCTTACTTCCTTTATCCTTTGTATGTATATGTCGATGTATGGATGTGTGTGTCTAACCTGGCTGGTTCCAGTGGTGGACATGCAGGTGGTCCAGGTTCTTTATGGGACTCCAGTCTGTCAATAACAAGGCGACGAAGGCCTTGGACATCCCGTGGAAAACCTAAACACATGTACACATACAACACCGGCTATGGACCACATATCGACCAAAACCTTTCTAATTTAGCTGAACCTGAGAGTTGATCAGATCATATAGGCTCTGATGCTGTTCAGCACAAAAAGCTGCTGTTTCTTGTTCAACCACTGGAGCAGGAACATGGTTGCAAATGGGATGTGGGTTCGACTGGGTTCAGTCGTACTTTTTTTTACTCAAACTTGTGTAAAATGTGCAAGACTAATGCGACTCGTAGAGGAAATAGAAAAAAATATATGTTTAACTGTAGTAACCTGATACCCCTCTTCAGAGTGCATCTTTCAGTCCATACTGTAAGTAGCTATTAGCACAAAAACACAAAAGTGTTCTGATTCTGTTCTGATTTAAACAAAATCAGCAGATGTTCTGTTGTGTTCAGGCTCATTTTTATGGTCTGCAACAATGTCTATAAAGCTCTGATTGGTCAGCCTGATTTTAACCCATCTGTTGAATGCAGAAAACCACAAAGGTAATGATTGTTAAATCATTTCAAATGTTGCAAATTTAAAGATCTGTTTTGGACTCTGGTGGTGGCAGTGTAAGGGTTAATAAGTTCTGTACCTCTCAGACTTTCCCCCACAGACTCGTTACTGGAATACGCTGGGAAGAACTGAAAGAGAAAGAGAAAGAGAGAGAGAGAGAGACAGAGAGAAAGAGACAGACAGAGACCAGCATTATCACTGTACTAACAATAAGAGCAGACACCAATACACACCAATATTATCATTTATAATTTCATCATTACTAATATAAGATAGAGATAGAGAAAGAGAGAGAGAGTGAAGAGGTGAGAGAGAGAAGGAAAATATTTGCAGTACTCTATTAACTGCAAGTCCCACCTCCTCCTCCCCTATACTTTAAATTAGTTCCAGATGTGGCTCTCACTCACTAACTTCTCTCTCTCACTCTCTCTCTCTCCCTTTCATCCTCTTGCTCGCTCCTCCCTCTTTCACTGTCTCTTTACTTTCTCCTCTCCTTCCCCCCCCCCTCTCTCTATTCTCTGTGCTGCCTGGCTGTGGTGCTGTAGTAGCCTGAAATTTAATAGTCTGGAGGTCAGACTGGTCTGCACAACACCCACAGTACTCACTTCAGGACATACAACCCCCCCCCCCTCCCTACTGGCATACACTGGCCCTTTAAATCAGCTCCGTACCTTTAGAGAGGGGTACCCAGTCACCCCCAAACTGGTGCAGGCCTTCCTGTTCTCTTCCTCAGCACAGTCTATAGCCACCAGGTCCACCGCCGGCTTCCACTCTAACCAGCAGAAATACAAAGAGTTAATTACAGTTAGACACAGTGCTGGTAAGCACTAAAATGATATCAAGATATTTAAGGGTATTTCTGAGACAACTGGGCAGTATGACAAAACACATGTTTATTAATATTCAAGAATTACTTACCAAGACTCTGATTTTGTATAAACGAATATGAATATAACAAAATAAACACTGTAATATTTAGATAATGCAGTGTACCACAATATACTATATATATAAAATACAATATGGCACATCCCTTCTGTCCACTTTGTCATATTGCAAAAGTAATGAATACACAGCTCTGGAAAAAATTAAGAGACCACTTCAATTTCTGAATCGTTTTTTCTGGTTTTGCTATGTATAGCTATATATTTGAGTAAAATGAAAGTTTTTGTTTTATTCTATAAACGACAGACAACATTTCTACCAAATTCCACATAAAAATATTGTCATTTACAGCATTTATTGGCAGAAAATGCGAAATGGCTGAAATAACAAAAAAAATGCAGAGCTTTCAGACCTCAAATAATGCAAAGAAAACAAGTTAATATTCATAAAGTTTTAAGAGTTCAGAAATCAATATTTGGTGGAATAACCCTGTTTTTTAATCACAATTTTTAATGCATCTTTGCATGTTCTCCTCCACCAGTCTTACACACTGCTTTTGTATAACTTTATGCCTTTACTCCTGGTGCAGAAATTCAAGCAGTTCAGTTTGGTTTGATGGCTTGTGATCATCCATCTTCCTCTTGATTATATTCCAGAGGTTTGCAATTTGGTAAAATCAAAACAATTCATCATTATTAAGTGGTCTCTTATTATTATAAAATTTTTATATATTATTATATATTTTTATATAATAGTTAACATAAAAAGAGTGAAATAGAGTTCATGCAAGAGTGCAAACTCATCCAGCTCTGTGTTGACTGTAATAAACACACAGGTTCTCGAGTTCTCTGGCAGCTCTGGGAGGCACGTGAGGCTCCGAATCCCATCATCTGCTCTAATAAACTCCAACAAAAGCAGCCGTCTGCAGAGCCAGGCCCTGCCACGCTTAACAATGCTGAGCACAGCACTGCCTGCAGGGGGCAGCAGAATGGACCAGGGGCATCAGAAAGGGACGGGGCAGGGTAGCAGAAAAGGGGCCGCAAAATAAGGCAAAAAGCAGCAGAAAGGGACAAGGAGCAGCAGAATGAACCAGGGGCAGCTGAATTAAAAACAGGGGCAGCAGAATGGACCAGGGGCAGCAGAATGAACCAGGGGCAGCAGAATGGACCAGGGGCAGCAGAATGAAACAGGGGCAGCAGAATGGACCAGGGGCAGCAGAATGGACCAGGGGCAGCAGAATGAAACAGGGACAGCAGAATGAAACAGGGACAGCAGAATGAAACAGGGACAGCAGAATGGACCAGGGGCAGCAGAATGGACCAGGGGCGGCAGAATGGACCAGGGGCGGCAGAATGAAACAGGGGCGGCAGAATGGACCAGGGGCGGCAGAATGAAACAGGGGCGGCAGAATGAAACAGGGGCAGCAGAATGAAACAGGGGCAGCAGAATGGACCAGGGGCAGCAGAATGGACCAGGGGCAGCAGAATGAAACAGGGGCGGCAGAATGAAACAGGGGCGGCAGAATGAAACAGGGGCGGCAGAATGAAACAGGGGCGGCAGAATGAAACAGGGGCGGCAGAATGAAACAGGGGCGGCAGAATGAAACAGGGGCAGCAGAATGAAACAGGGGCACCAGAATGAAACAGGGGCAGCAGAATGAAACAGGGGCAGCAGAATGAAACAGGGGCAGCAGAATGAAACAGGGGCAGCAGAATGGACCAGGGGCAGCAGAATGGACCAGGGGCAGCTGAATTAAAAACAGGGGCAGCAGAATGAAACAGGGGCGGCAGAATGAAACAGGGGCGGCAGAATGAAACAGGGGCGGCAGAATGAAACAGGGGCGGCAGAATGAAACAGGGGCGGCAGAATGAAACAGGGGCGGCAGAATGAAACAGGGGCGGCAGAATGAAACAGGGGCGGCAGAATGAAACAGGGGCGGCAGAATGAAACAGGGGCAGCAGAATGAAACAGGAGCGGCAGAATGAAACAGGGGCGGCAGAATGAAACAGGGGCGGCAGAATGAAACAGGGGCGGCAGAATGAAACAGGGGCGGCAGTATGAAACAGGGGCGGCAGAATGAAACAGGGGCGGCAGAATGAAACAGGGGCGGCAGAATGAAACGGGAAGCAGAATGAAACAGGGGCAGCAGAATGAAACAGGGGCGGCAGAATGAAACAGGGGCGGCAGAATGAAACGGGAAGCAGAATGAAACAGGGGCGGCAGAAAGGGACGGGGCGGAAGAAAGGACCAGGGGCAGCAGAAAAGGACAGGGAAGGGTAGCAGAAAAGGGGCAGCAAAATGAGACAGAAGGCAGCAGAAAGGGACAAGGAGCAGCAGAACAAGGACGCAGAATGTGGTAGATGATGGCAGGAGGACAGAAAAGCGCAGGAGGACAGGGGCAGGAGGACAAGGGCAAGAGGACAAGGGTAGGCTGAGGTAGCAAAACAGGACAGAGGGCAGCATAACAGGGCAACAGAATAACAGTCCACAAACTCGATTAGGATTTTTTCAAGAAGATATCTGTACTCAGGGAATATGAATGACCTGAGTTTTTCAAAGCAGTGTATAATAAGAATGTATATATGACCCTTATTCACAATACCCATTTCTGAAACAAGGAAAACAATATATATAAATGGCACTAAATACCGTTCAACACTTTTTACTAGTATATACACTACAATACATCAGTATTCTTTATATCCCATTATATACAGTAATGCAGGTACAGGAACTTTACTTAAATATTTTATTATTGTTGTAGAACTCCTCCCAGATCAATTACATGACCACATGTTCCTCAGGCAAAATCTACATCTTCAGAGAACTGTGTGGAAGTTGACGAGCCTGCAGTTCTGCAGACGCTCATTATAATGCGCATGTTAAGTCCTTAAGTCTTCAGGAGAACCGGATATTTAACCCACATTCCATAGAATTTTGAACAGAGCCCTTATATTCCCACATGCTGCAGCTGATTAAAGTACCTCCGTCAAAACGTCCCTGAACCTTCTCTTCAACAATCTACAACTGACATATTTAAATTTTCCCACAGCTTCCTGTGAAATGATACACAGCCAGCCCAGTCTTCCTGAGGCCTCAGATAACTCCAGACTGAGTTGCTGACTATATAATATTTTATATATTCCTCTGGACGTGAAGGAAGCGAGATATGTCTTCTCTCTCATTTAAGGATAAATTAGGAGTGTGTCAATTATTGATCAGATCTGATATTGTTATCAAACAATAATGATGATGATGAAAATTATGTACTGTCCACTCTTTTAGGAATTCAATTATTTAACAATAACAGAGCTGACGTTTACAGAAGGTCTGAGGCAAATGTAAAACATCATAAAACAGGGCTGAGACAGGGCTGAGACGCAGCTGAAACAGCGGGAGACAGAGCTGAGAGACAGCATAAGATAGGGCTGAAACACTAAAATCAGGGCTGAAAGACAGCATAAAACAGGGCTGAGAAAGTGTGAGACAGGGTAAGACAGGGCTGAAACAATATAAAACAGGGCTGAGACAGCATAAGACAGGCATAAGATAGGGCTGAGACGGGGCTGAAACAGCGGGAGACAGAGCTGAGAGACAGCATTAAACAGGGCTGAGACAGCTCAAAACATGGCTGAGACAGGGCTGAGACAGCTCAAAACATGGCTGAGACAGGGCTGAGACGTAGCTGAAACAGAGTAAGACAGGGCTGAAACACTAAAAACAGGGCTGAGA
This sequence comes from Astyanax mexicanus, assembly GCF_023375975.1. NCBI lineage: Eukaryota > Metazoa > Chordata > Actinopteri > Characiformes > Acestrorhamphidae > Astyanax > Astyanax mexicanus. Next base: position 9,389,548 of record NC_064419.1, read on the forward strand.
CAGCATAAGATAGGGCTGAAACACTAAAAACAGGGCTAAGACAGCATAAGATAGGGCTGAAACACTAAAAACAGGGCTAAGACAGCATAAGACAGGGCTGAAACACTAACAACAGGGCTGAGACAGCATAAGACAGGGCTGAAACACTAAAAACATGGCTAAAACAGCATAAGATAGGGCTGAAACACGAAAAAGCGGGCTAAGAAAACATGAGATAGGGCTGTGACAGCATAAGACAGGGTAAGACAAGGCTGAAACTCTATAAAACAGGGCTGAGACAGCATAAGATAGGGCTGAAACACTAAAAACAGGGCTGAGACAGCGTAAGACAGGGCTGAAACACTAAAAACAAGGCTGAGAAAGCATGAGATAGGGCTGAGACAGCATAAGACAGGACTGAAACAATATAAAACAGGGCTGAGACAGCATAAGATAGCACTGAGACAAGGCTTAAACTGCAGGAGACTGCTGAGGAGAAAGTCTCAGATTTGTCTGAGACAGGTCTTTCTGAGTTTGGCTGTGTTCTCTACATTTAGAACTTGTAGCTCAGTCATTCAGCCATGTCATAACTTCTGCACCCAATGTGCACTACAGAGGAAGTATGGAGTCATTTCATACTAACCAATATCAGCTAGCATGACTTGTGTAAATGCTAACAACAACAAAAGGAGAGACCAAGTCATTAGATATAATAGCATAATAATGACTATAATAATAAACAATAGAGCAACTAGCTACCCTGTTAAAATACTGCCTGCTCAGCTTAAACTGGGTTGACCAGTTTAGACCTTGACCAATATTGGGAAAGGTTTTTTTTTATGAGTTTAAAGGCACAGTTTGAACCCTTTTAACCGAATGCCTGTTGGTAATGTTAGATAAAGTTTTTTAAGGTTGTTTTTCCCTTAATCAACCCTAAAAAATGTGATTTAACCAAAAAATGTGCATTCAATGTTCTCTGCCGCATGTCCAAAATTAAACACAACTGGATAACCAGAATAAGGCATGTTTTTGCCTGGATAACTCCAACAATGACCAGATTACCATGCTAATATGTAGCCTCCGTCATGGAATGCCTCTCAGCCAATCACAGTTTAGAGGCGGAGCTATGCATAGCATTATCATATCAGAAATAATTAAACATTTTGAGAAAACTGATAATAATGACAATTACTGTTTATCACACGAAATTACGGAGTAAATAATCCCGTGACCGTCTATCACTTTACCCAGTAGCCCTCCATAATGAAGAACTTTTAACATTAGCTTAATTTGAGGGAGGCTTCTGATTGGTCGGTTTGTGAATTAATTGGTCCTTTCCTGTTAAAGTGGGCGGTTCTAGATATTGAAGTGAGGAACCCACCAGAGACTCCGTGGTTTTGTTGACTTACTTTTACTCAGATTTACTTTATAAACCAAAACCCAACCTCCACCACACCACACCACCAAAACCCGTCCCAGCCCGCGGTGTGCCGGAGCTCCTACCGGAGATGTCTCTGGCCAGGCTCCTGAAGACGGGGGCGAAGGCGGCGCAGTGGCCGCACCAGGTGGCGTAGAGCTCCAGCAGGAAGGCGGAGGACGTGTTGAAGAGCTGCGGGACGCTGTCGGCGTCCACCACCCGCACCCGGTCCCCGGGTGAGTACAGCCCGGCCCGGGCCCCGGAGCTCCACACCGCGGCCAGCAGCGCGCACAGCAGCCGGCCTGACCACAACCCGAGACCGGGGAGAGACGTGGCAGAGCGGCGCCGCGTCATCATCACCATCCAGCTCCGACTTACACACTGATACACACACCGTCTCTCTACCACTCTTTCTCTTTACCACACGCGCGCGCACATACACACACTCAAAACTTACACTCGCTCACGCGCTCAAACTCTCTCGCTCTCTCTCTCACCGAGAGAAAGTTTGTGCTGCTCCCTCCCACCGCGCGCACACTCACACTCACGCGCACGAGCAGAGCACAGCATGGAAACACACACAGCCTGATCAATCAAGCAATCAATCATGTGTCATAATTTATAACAGCATAGTTTCATATAAATTCGATAATGCCACCCTTTATTAATCCTTGTATAACTGAACTAATGAATAATTATGCACCAATGACGCCATTAATAATAATAATAGTTACCTCAGTGTACTAATTCATTAACTACTGCACTAACAACTGCACAACCAACCTAAAAATTAACTAGGAATTAGATAGCAATTGGTTTGTCTCTCCACTTGTCCTCCAGACTCTGGTCCTTTGATTTACAAATGAAATGCAAAATTTACTGATGGTTTGGAGAGCCATGTCATCTGCTGGTGTTGCTCCACTGTGTTATTTCAAGTCCAAAGTGAGTGCAGTGTTTTTCTGCTTCCCTCTGCTGACAACTTTTATGAAGATGTGGATTTCATTTTCCAGCAGCACTTGGCACAGTGCCCACATTGCTAAAAGTACCAACTGGCCTTATATAGTATTTACATTTTCTGAGAAACATAATTACTTAATTTTTTGAGATGCACCTGTAGCTAAGGGCTGAAACTGTATAAGACAGGGCTGAGAAAGGTCCAAAACAGTGGAAGAAAGCCCTAGTAGCTTTTTTTTTGCAGTGATAAAAAGCATGCATAATAAATTGCATTATTTACTGTTACACTGCAATAAGATTATTATTGCACTAATAAACATATTGCAAATTAGCCACACTGTTTTACAGTGGTTGATCAACACATGGTTATTGATCACAAGGTTGTTGACGGGTTCAATGCCCAGCTTCAGAAACCTTAACCCTCACTGCTCCCCGGGCCCTGCAGTGATGGTTACCCACCACTCTGGAAATGCGTGCTCACCATATCGCTGACTTGCTGTGTGTGTGTGTGTGTGTGTGTTTGTTCAGTGCACAGATGGCTTATAACATTCCATTGGTCTTCAAAACAAAGACGGTAAACATAGTATTCTTGTTTTTGCCTTTCTTTACAGTGGTGGTGAATGGAAGCAGGCATTGGTCACATGACTAAACACAAATACAGCATTTTATTTACGGTCCAAACAGATCAGTGACCCTACCCCAGTCTTTATTGATATACGAGTTTGTATAGACATTTATATGGAATGATGCTGGTGGTAAAATAGTGGAACAGTGGAATAGTGATCTGATCTAATACAGTTTTTAGGAAAAAAAAATTTTTGCCACTGTACTGGGTTTATAACCATGTTAAATAATACTGTATTGCTACAGGAACAGTACGTGGAGGCTTCAGGGAGGGAGGAGCTTGCTGTGTAAGGAGCACATCCAAGTGTGTGAGGAGCACGTCCACAGCTGATCATGTGACCAGCCTTCAGCGCTCCAGAGCCCTGTTATCAAATATTTACACACTGATTGTGTGCCCTTTACACACTACACACTCTGAATTTGCATTAGCATCAGTTTCATCAGAATTAAACAACCCACAGTCATTCTTCCCCAAGAACACACTAGAGAGTAGAAGACAGGGGGCGGGGTTTGATTGAGAAATGATGAGCTTTATTTACAATTTTAAGATCAAATTTAGTTAACAAATATTTATAATATGTACATGTGCTGGAAGTGGGCTTTTCTTCTACAGTGGCCGTCCACGTCCTCCTTCAACAGGACCGGCAGAGACCGGACCAGCAGGAAACAGACAGGACCGGAACGGGCCGAAACTGCAGTGGACAGGCCTTTATTTACCCACTCACAAGAGAGAGAAAAAAAAAAAAAAAAAAAAAAAAAAAGGAACAAAACAGCCCCGGACGCGTTAGAAAGTCCTGAAGTGCAGCCGCGTCACTCACAGTAGATCATTATAAATATTCATACACTTCTGAGATGGAAAAAACACGGCTACGCTACGAGTTAAAAAGTACAAACTGATCATCCAACAATTTGTGCCACTTTGATCTTAATTTTTATAATTTTTTTTTATTAATTATTATTTTTAAAATCTAAATCAGTCCCCGTCACTGTCCGACTAAATCCAGCATCTATGTGCACAGTTATTAAATCAGTAATTAGAGCCTATTCTCTAAAGGAGGTAGAGAAATGAGTCCAATAAATCCGACTGGGCCGACCGACGAGAAGAACATTCAATAAGAGGCGGGCCGCGATCGGACAGGACCCGGTACTGCATAGCTGAACTCGACTCGCTAAAACTAATCCACAAGTTCATAACCAAGATACAGGAAGATCGTTAAACAGACGTTTAGAGGAACATTCACATAGTTTCCAAACTAACCAGCACTGTACCGTTCATTACCAACCATTACTGTCCTTTACCGTTCATTACCATGGGCGATAACTTCCACACGATTCTCAGAACTCTGAACCAAATGACCAGGACCAAAACCCTGCCAACCTGAAGAACATTTATTAATTATAGTTATTAAGTCAACTGGCTGCTAGATGCTAGTTCTGACAAACATTTATGCTAAAATACACATTTTTGTAACTTTTTGTCGTTAAATGATAGACTAGAGAAATTGTATGGCTGCCTCTTATTTCCCGCGTTGGTTGTGGTGTCCTCAGAAACTCTAGGGGGCAGCAGAGAAAACTACCTGCATCTATCTATATGAGGTGTCGTCTCCACTGTGGCGAGTGGAGGCCTCTAGTAGAAGCCTCCAGTAACCCATGTAGCACACAGGGAAGTTTGTAAAATATTCAGTAGTTTCTACTTTCACCAGAAAAACACACAACCAAGAGAACATAGCGTTACAGAGAGTGCACAACGACTTTTCAGTGGGAGGAGCTTACAGGGATCTGTCAGCATTGGTGTTAAATGTGGACTTTTTTTTTTATTTGGTTCGTCAGATCCCAAATCTATGTGTATCCTAGAAATCTTTACCTAATAAAAAGGCTGAAGAAAACACAGGACCTTCATCAAGGAGAAACTCTGGGCAGAACTCCATTGGATTTAGGGTGGGATTATGGTGCAGTAAAACAACACAGCGTTCCTGGATGATGAGGCTGGACCTGGATGTGAATGGATTCGCGTATGAGAACCAAGACTAGTCTCAGAATGACAGACTTACTGCTGGATTCAGGTTTAGTTTGAGTCTAAATAAACCAGCCCTTGGACTGCAGCTGCTTTCAGCAAGAAGCACCGGAGAATCCGTGTGACTGACCGCAATCGCTGACCGCTCCAGGCCATGGGGATGTACAGCATAAGGCAGAGGTGGAAGTTTAACGGCTTAATGGGTGGAGAAAAAAAGGTGGCGAAAAGGCTGGGCGACGCCCCTCACACTGTGGGGACCAAAGAACCAAAGAGGCACTTAAAACAGAGAGAAAGGCAGATGGTGAGGCGAGGAACCGGGACAAGAACCGGATTAACAGAACAGCTAGTCATCGATTAAAAAAAAATAAAAAAATGCTGATGTATTGGCGTCCAATATCGTCTCCATTTGACGATACAAACCTGTAATTCTGCACCAGTTTACACCAGTAAAGAAATACTCCAGCACGTCCTGCAGCGGGAACTATAAACAGTACCAGTCAAAAGTGTGGACACACCGCTTTCTCATTCAATGTTAATTAATGTATTTCTTTGTTTTAATTCTATTTTACATTGTAGATTAATACTAAAGCCACCTATGTAAGAAGGCATATGGAATTATGTAATAAACAGTAAAAAGTGGAGATGGAGCTGGTTCTGGGTGAGAAGGAGTGCAGAATGAATGAAAAGCAGCAAAAAAAACAAATGGTTGGAGAACCATTGCAGGTTCTAGCTCATGAAGCTTGACGACTGAGAGGAAGTCAATCTAAAGCTGCTAATATGAATAATCTACAGTAAAAAAAAAACAAAAAAACAATCTTGTTTTCTACAGAATTTTACATTTCTTTTGATGTCTTCAATTTTAAGAAGGAAAACAATTTAAATAAAGGAAAAAAAATCATTAAAGTTTTTTTTTGACTGGTACTGTAAAAATTTGCACTTAAAATTCAAGAGAAATTTACTAAATTGATTCTCTGTGATATTTTACTCGCTGGCACAGGCAGATCAGAGAGAGCTCAGTAGACTGCAGCGTGCTAGAATATCCTGGAGTATTCATTTAGTAGGAGAACAGTGTTTTTGATACTTTTCCATATATACATACATTGTTTTTTTTGTTTGTTTTTTTTAGCATTAATCTTTAATCAACACATCATATTTCGTGCCGTCACTTCCCACATTCAGTTCATGTGCTTACACGAGTTTAGAATTCAATTTTTGCACCTTCTAAAATCAGTTATACATTTTCATAGATTTATTTTGCAGATCTTTTTTTGCGTAAAAAATTACAAATAAATAAAAAATCAAAGGCGAGAGAGAGAGAAAAAGAGAGAAGGTCCAATCGACCGGGCCCAGAGGAGCCCATGGAGAGAGAATTAGCAGCAGTGGAGCTTGGAGCAGCCAGACAGGACCACAGGGCTCGGGACGTGACCGAGGCGACCGAGGCTAAACAGTGCGGCTGCTCCTCCCACAGGAAAACAGAAGGCTGGACCAGGAAGGAGATCAGGCTAAAGAACTGACAGCACAGTGATGAAGAGTGTGTGTGTGAGTGTGTTGAGATCATGTTCTAAACCCCCTTGAATCCGTGTGGAGTGTGAGACGGGGTGGACGTGGTGTTACAGCAGCGTTGAGCCGTGCGCTCAGCAGAAGGCCGGTTCAGGCCGGTTTAGGCCAGTGTCAGGACTGGGACCGTTTGGACCTCTTCTCCTGGATCTGGATGAGGATTTCTGTCGTGTCCTTCAGAAGAGCGTCAAAGATCCCGTCTGCCAGCTGCATCTTCACGAACAGCTCGTCTTCGTCATAGTTCACCCACAGAGCCTCCTCCTCATGCAGCTCCTGAACCTGAGACAGCAGGGGGCGTGGCCATTAAGCATTGAGGGTGTGCAAGGATTTGAAAGTACATATAAAATATGTAGGTTTGTTACTTTAGAATTACAATATTACACCATATAATGCCTTGCACCTATACAATTACACCATTTTAAAAGTCAATGAATTAATTATATTTAAGTCAGCAAATCTGATGACCTAATCATTGTGATCTGCCTACAAGGGGGTGCTTTCTTTGAGGTTCATGAAGACCCACCACTGGACATCACTGGACAGCTAAATGCACTTTTAGGGGGCAGAGATTGGAGCACCAGGTCACTAATCCCAGGGTTGTGGGTTCTCTACCTCAGTTTTCACACCTGTAGTTGGTTTTTATGATCCGGATCAGTTGATGAGTTTGTTTACTTGGAGCGTTTTCTCCCTTTGTTTGGTTTGGTTTCACACAGACACAAACTTAAACACACCAAAATATGCACCAATAAACCATGTGCGCATATTGTCTCCTCTGATTGGTCAGAGCTGTCTGGTGCGGGAGCAAGAAAGTAAATATAACGAAAAGATTCTGAGTTCCAGCACGTATATCTGTGCAGTGTGAAGCTGCTTTAACAAAGAGCGCTAAAAATGTGCCTAGTGAGCGCTGCACATACCAAACTCAGTGTGTAAACAGCATGGAGCAGAGACAGTGTTTGTTTATAGCTGTGTTAATTAGCGCTATCTGGCTAATATATCAGATTAAACTGTGCTTTTTCAAGAGTTTAGCTCAAATAAAAGGAGTATATTTGATAGCTAGGTCTGGATCAAGACCAGATCAAGTTCTTACAACAAGCGAACCGCTCCAAAATTTGTATGGGACAGGACCGAGACCTGCTAGTGGTTGGTTGTTTCGTTGCAGGTGGTTGTTTCGTTCCACACCTGAGTGCGATTACTGTTTTCACACCTGCTCAATCGAACCGCCTTAAGAGTCAGTTTTAACCAAACCAAATGGTGTTAGTGTGAAAATGCTCTTAGCTGCTACTTCTGGGTCCCTTAGCAAGATCTTTCATCCTGAGTGTTCCCATAACTAGTAAATCTAAAGCTGTCAGTATAAAGATGCTGACTGGACTATCAATACATTCCCATTCCCCATGATATCAGACCCTAGCTTATAGAACATCTCACCAAGATGTGATCGACGCGGTCTCGCTTTTTCCGGCCAAATTTCAGCATCTTCTGCCAGTCTGTTTTGTGGTTCTGCTCCTTCTTCAGGCCGTAGAGCTTTAGAACCTCGCTGGTGACGAACGCCTGGAACACATATTTATTTCATTAAAACTCAAAAATAAACAATAAAACAATACAGGAAATAACCCCACAACCTCACACAAAGGAGAGCAGGGTTCAATTCCTCAAGTACACCACACAAGTGACTGCATACACAAAGCTCCACAGTTACTATGACATTTAATACTTGAATAATGGTAATGAATCTGTTTCAAGCCAGAACAGTAATATGTGTGTTTAAACAGAGACCGGTACCTGAACTTTAGCTAAGTCATTGGGGCTGTTAATCCTGTGGATGTAAGAGGAGTTAACACGCCGTGGTTTGACCCACTGAGGCTGGTCAGCATTAGGATCTTCTATAAATATGTCCTGGACCACTTCCCACGACAGGTCAAACACCGCCTGCAACATAAAAGACAATAAAGAAGAATTAGCAGAAAGATTAATGTGAACTGTTAGTTTAGAGGTAAAGACTGGTATCAAACGATGGGTCATTTAGGCTACGTTCACACAGCAGGTACAAGTGGCCCAAATCTGATCTTTTACAAAACAGCAAAACACACATTCAATCTGACATTTTTCAATTTTGATTTGCGCCAATTCAATATTTTGTACTGAAATCTGTTACAAATCCAAATCATTTGTGGACTTTTTTAACCCTCTTTAGTATTACAGTCTCACAGGGGTTGGGGCTAAAAAAAAGCAAGACTGTAAACCTTTTTAAGTTAAACAAGTAAAGTGCCTCTGTTTATTTACAGTAAGCTTAGAATTCTAGTATTTTGTCCAAGAATGACTGCTGTTAGCAAGTGCTTAGCCAGCTCTGGTTAGCAGTACTAGCTAGCAGCGTGGTAGACTGAGTGTTCCGGTAACCAGGGTGCCATCAGCTAGCATTTCGTCCAATATACCGTATTTTTCGGGCTATAAGGCGCACTTAAAATACTTATTTTTTCCCAAAAATCGTCATTGCGCCTTATAATGCAGTGCGCCTTGTGTATGGATTTTGCTTGTGTTTACTGACCTCGATTTTATGTGGTACACGGCGCTCTGTTGTGCAGAATTCCTCACCCACGCCAGAAAAAGATCCCCCTCTTGGGCTAGCGCACGGTTACCTTTGACTGCCGTACTGCCTCTCGGCTGTGGTTCAGGGTAGCTAGTTTCCACTGTAGCTCCGTGGCCAGAACAAGGTGCCGGTAAACTTTCCTTTCCACCCGTTCTGGGGTAATAGCACAAACTGTTTCTTTTTAGCGCCCACTTCTAAGTAAAGTTAACCTCTTAACACGCGCTGGCCCACCGGCGGGCCAGAAATATTTAATATTTCATAACTGGCTGTGTTTCTGAATAGTTATGAACAGTTACAGGTTCAATATAGACATCCAATAACGTTATACCATTTTAAAGCTTAGAATCTCTGCTTTTGAGCTATTTAGCCTATTTAGCGGAATATCCTTTCAGAAAATAAACATTTAGGGCGAAATATGCCTTGGTTATGATTTTAATAATTCATAACTCTCATATTTGCGTTTATCGTTCGTCCATATTTAATCGAATGCGGTCATGTCATACACCATTCGAACCGTCTGGCTCTCCGGATTCCAGAACTGTGCTTTTACTGTAGGATGTATGTTTCATGAATTAGAGCTGCGTCAGAGCGCATGTTTCCAGTAATAAAAGTCTCTCCTTTTGTCCTGGGGTAACCTCCGGTCACTGCCGCCACCCCCCGAACACACACCCGCGCTCAGCCACAGGTCCTACCTTCAAAACGCGTCCAGACTAAAGAGAATCCATCAATCCAGTCTCCTGTAATCCACAGTTATATCCAAACAGCGCTGGAAATCACTTCATCCAGAAATGAAACTTATCCAATCTTTATCTCTGTTTTAAAACCGTTTTATTCACCGAATTCGGCACAACACGCTATTATAGTCAGAAGCCTCGCGGAGTAATGCGGTACTTGCTGTGCTTCAACATAATATTATGGTCTGTCGGAGCGTTGGCTACCGTTGTCAGGAGCGTCGCGGAGTAATACGTACTTGCTGTGCTTCAACATAATATTATGGTCTGTCGGAGCGTTGCGGCTACCGTTGTCAGGAGCGTCGCGGAGTAATACGTACTTGCTGTGCTTCAACATAATATTATGGTCTGTCGGAGCGTTGGCTACCGTTGTCAGGAGCGTCGCGGAGTAATACGTACTTGCTGTGCTTCAACATAATATTATGGTCTGTCGGAGCGTTGCGGCTACCGTTGTCAGGAGCGTCGCGGAGTAATACGTACTTGCTGTGCTTGTTGATTTATTGCTCAGAGATGTTGTTATTTTTCACAGATATTGTGAAGGATTTATTGCTCAGAGTTATTGTTACTGATATAAATAAAGTTTCATTTAGTGCGCCTTATAATCCAGTGCGCCTTGTGTATGGACTAACACTAAAAATAGACCGTTCACTCATCGTGCGCCTTATAATACGGTGCGCCTTATAGTCCGAAAAATACGGTAGCTTGTTTTAACATGGTAAACATACAGACTACAGACCTCTGAATGGTTAAGAGCTAGCACTGGAGAAACTTGACTAAAAAACTCCTGTATAATGCTGAACTTCAGCGAAGGGGCTTTACTGCTCCTTAATACCTGACTGTTAGAATTTATAAATAAGGAACACTGGATTATAAGGTGCACTGTTGATTTTTGGGAAAAATTAAAGGATTTTAAGTGTGCCTTATAATCAGAAAAATACAGTAGTATTTGTTGAGAAAAAATATATTTTTAGAGGGAGTGTGGATCTCTTTTGATAAATCTGTTGATATCAGATCAAAGCTTTTGAAAAGCGCTGCTTCAGCATAATTGCCGTGTGTTCTTACTGCATATTGGTGCTGAGTTAACAAATTAAAAGCCACTGTTTAAGCAAATAAACACAAAATAGACACAAATATGACAAAGTAATTAAACAATTAAAAGGACAGTGTAATAATGCAAAAAGTGGCAGCACCACACTGTAGAGGGTTAAAACCACTCAGAGACAAAAATAGGATCATAACTGCAATAACAAACTGCCAAAAAGTTTAGCACCATTATTAATGAATACTAAGTTAATAGACTTTACAGTAAGGTTGTGACTAATTTTTTTTTATTTATTTATTTTTTTTTTTTTTTAGATTTTTTAAAATAAAAATTCCTTGCAGCCCTAATAAAATGGACCACTGAGTGTTGCTCAGTTAAAATTTAAAAAAACACTTCAAACAGCTTAACAGCTAAACATTTTTAGTCCAGGTGTTAGCATTAGCCTCGTAGCTGCAGTGCAAAACTACAGAAGGACACAGATGCTGAACATGTATCATATCACTGGCTTCTCTTTTATCAAGGTAATCTGGAAATATGACTTTTGGCCAGCTCTTTAAAAACTTTAGAATTTCACTAAAACTCATGCTGAGGGACTCGCCTGTTTATAGCTGCGGATAAACTCCGCCTCCTGCTCGTCGTTCCTCTCGCCGTTTCTCAGGAAGCCGTCTGAGGGCCGAGGCTTCTGGACTCCAGCCAGGCTCTGCTGACCCCGGTCGAGGCCGCAGTGCGTCCAGATCTCCAGCAGGGCGGATCTCACCAGTTTCTCCACCTCCGGGGCGTTGTGCGGGACCAGCATGGCCGGTTCCTCGGGCAGTTTGGGATGCGGAGGCTGGGGTCGGGACGGGACTTTGGCCGGGGGCGAGCCGGAGAGCGGCCCCTCCTCCTGCCGCTGCTTCAGCTTCTCCTGCTGCTTCCGAGAACTCAGACCGAAGTCCTCGTCGAACCAGTCCTGATCCTCCCCCAGAGAGTCCAGCAGCTCCCGGCTCAGCTCCAGCTCCGCCAGTCGCTTCACCAGCTCCTCCTGACCACTGGGACCCAACACTGGACTCTCCTAAAGAGGGGGGGAGACCAGAAAGTGTTACTGTCTCTAATAAAGCTCAACTGAACTTATCATAGTGGAAACTTCAGACTTATTAGAACACAGTGGATCAACACCAGCAGATGACATGCTTCTCCAAACCATCACTGATCATCAGTCAATTTTACATTTCATTTGTAAATCAAGAGATCAGACTCTGTAGGAAGAGTGGAGAGACACACAGTCCAAACTGCTTGAGGTCTAGTGTAAAGTTTCCACCAATCAGTGATGGTTTGGAGAGACATGTCATCTGCTGGTGTTGATCCACTGTGTTTTATTATCAAGTCTAAAGTCAGTGCAGTTTTGTTTTCCCGCAAAATCTTACAGCACTTCATGCTTCCCTCTGCTACTGACAACTTTTATGGAGATGCAGATTTCATTTTCCAGCAGGACTTGGCACACTGCCAAAAGTACCAATTGGTCTTATATTAAAATAATAATTTTTTGGAGATGCAACTGTATTTATTGGTCAGTGTTTATAGACGCTAATTAAACAGACCCCCCCCCTGGTGGCTGAACTTTGCTCCTGACCTCAGACCAAAAACACACAGAGCCAGGCCAGATCAATTCCTGTGGGTGTCTGTCAACTCCTGTATCAGTTTATGGAGTAAATCATTCACAATCTTTATAAAATCCTTTTAATTATGTTGAAAAGATTATTGATTTGAACAGACTTTAGACAGGTTGGGTAATCAGCTGAGTTTGTGTTTAGAACCAGACGCTCTCTAATTTAAAACTGAGGCTGGTCAACAGAAATGACTCATTTCACCAGCTAAACATTTCACTGTCTGTAAAAATCAAAACAGAAGTGTACTGATTTCAATTAAAAAAACTAAATTTTAATGGTGGGCTCTTAATATTTTTTAAACAGGGGATTACTGACTGATATTAGTGATAGTCATGTTTTTTTTTTTTTTTACATATGAAACAAACAGCAGAAAAAGAGCCAGAATTATTATTAATTAGTTAATTATTTTAACTTTTTTTTTGTATTTTATCTTCATTTTCACACACATTAGTAAAATATACGTATGGGTTTATATAACAGGATCTTTCTTTTGGTCTCAGTATATATATATATATATATATAATATATAATTTCCCTATTGTGGCATTAATAAAGGATTATCCTATCTGATCTTATTAAAATAACTTCAACACTCTAATGTTTGTGCCATGAGGTTAATTTTGTTGATACACAATAAAATCGCTGGTCATTAATAAATCAGACAGACTCAACTTTAGAGTGTCATCTCACAGAAAATAAGAAACTGATCCAAAATGTTGGAGGTACCCACCGATCTGTTGCACAGCTCTGGAGAGGACACCTCCTCCTGGTCTTGGTCGAAGAAGGTGTGGAAGTCGTTTATTTTACTGCTGGACTTGAACTGGGAGAAGCTATCCATGAGTTCTTCATCCTCACTGAGGACACCATCTTTCTGCTGATTGGCGGCAGCTATCTTCTTCTCCTTCATCTTCTTTATCTCCTGGAACTGCTTCAGAGTGTCTGACATGAAGCTGTCCAGCAGTTTATCAGCGAGGGTGCTGAGGGCCTGGCCTTCGCTGACCTCTCCGTCCACTTTGTCCACTTGGTCTACCTGGTCCACACTCGTCACCTTCTCTACTAAGAGCTCTGAGGATTCCTGGAGTTCCTGGTCCAGCAAATCCAAGATGTCCGCCGTTTGCGTCTCTTCTGGAAGCTGAGATGTTTCTTTCTCCTGAACGCTGATGGGTAGGGTACCATTGCCTTGCGACACGTCTTCAAACTCCAGGATGACGTCTCTGCTTCTTCCATTTGGTACCGAAAGATTCTTCAGAATATCGAAATTAACGTCATCCTCCAGGTCAAGCTTCAAGTTGTCTTGTCCAGGCTCTAGGTCAGACGGTTTACTGGAGGATTCTTTAGATCCGGAATAAACATCTTGAGGACCTGATTTGTCATCCTGCAGTGGGTCTCGCTGCAAAGAATCTTCAGAGCTGAGCTTCTCTGATGTTTTATGTGACTGATCATCTAATGAAGAGTCCTCATCCTCAGATGTGTCCACGAAACTCTCAAACTTCTCAGGTAGAGGCGTGACCTTGTCCGGAGGGGCGAATATTCCATGTCCTTTTTTACACTGGAAGTACGCCACCCCATCGTAGGTTCCATCATTGCTTCCTTCAGACTTATCTAGCTCCACTCCAGCCCAGAACCCATTGGCGAAACTGGTCAAGCCCTTGAATCTGAGCGTGCCCGGCTGGACATTGCTCACCAGAACCCGGTCGCCAACGATGTAGCTGGGCATCTCGTCTCTGGGTGGTGGTGAAGAGGCTGCTGATCTGGAGGTGAGTGCGGTTGGGGATTTTGGAGAGTTGGCGACATCAAAAAGATCATCGCCGAGGGTTTCTTTGGAAGGCTTTGCCAGGATGTGGAGATCCAGCGGTCTCTCAGGATGAAAGCTGTCGCTGGTAATCCCAGATTTGACACTGAGCTCTTCATCAATCTCCTCCTCACTGCTAACAAACGAGGATTTGTAGGATTGCTCTTTAGGTTGCTGGGCTGAAGGTGAGGTTGGCTCAGATCCTTTACGATCTTCTTGTAAGGAGTCAAATGACGACTCAAAATCATCATTGTACCTGTCAACTGAGGTTTGAACTAGTGATTGTGTCTCTTTCGGCTCATCCAAATCTTTCCTGGGTGAAAAGTCAGGAGTGTAAGATCCATCTGCAGGTGAAGAGCTTTTCTCCAGCAGAGCTTCAGGCTCCTTGGTTGTCACAGGTTCTCCAGACTGTTCCTCTTTGGCTTCACGTTGGCTTGTTTCAGTCAGATCAGTCTTTTCCTCGGGATTGACCTCCTCAGCCCTGATGTGTGACGGCAGCTGAATATCTAATTTGAGCAGTGGCTGTGAGTGCTGGTCCGAGTGTGTCGAGTCGTGGTCGTCACCAGAACCTTCGGACTTCAGGTAGTCCAGTTCTTCTATGACATCTGACCTCTGGCTGGAAACCACACTCTCATCAGCAGAGACGTCGGGCTGTGGTTTGGTGGAGCTCTGGGTCTTGGTAGGTTGAGGTTCTGGAGACTCCAGACTCGAACCCACACGCTCAGGGCTTCCAAACACCGGGGTTGGGGTCACAGTGGGCGGGTCTTCATCTGAAGAAGTGACCTCATGGTTTTCTATTGGCTCGCTGTGGCCTCCTGCGGTCATAGACAATAAAAACCGCAAAGCATCGTTATCATCATTTTAATAAACAACACACAAAGCGCCAGTTTAAAGTTATATTATGAAGGTTATTATGAAGATACAGGGAAATTAAATTTAAGACAATTTAGGACTTTTTAATATTACTCTAATATTATAGACAAAATTAAGACCACTATTATAATAAAAATGGTAAAAATCAGAACACCAATATTACATTTAAAGACTTTACAGTTAGCTTGTTATTCCTTGCTACAATATATTATTTTAATCTAGGGCTGGACAATATGGAAAAAATATATATTTTTACACTGTAATAAATTGTACAGTTCGATTGGTGTTCTTTAAGTACTGATGACATCAATATGCTTATTGTCGATACGATACAATTTTTTTAAATGACAAAATATAGATATATTGTCCAGCTCGATTTTAAACAATTATTATTAATGACTATAAATAAAGCCATTGGTTCCACTTAATTTTTTTGGGATTGATTTTGAGACATTTTAGGAGAAATTGAGGCCTTTATCTCATTTAAAGATTAATTTTAAGGTCCTTGATTTACTTGATAATCATACATAAAATAATTCATTTATATCTTGTTATACATTTTTAATACCTTCTGTATAATCGTTGCCTGCATTGTAAGTAAGGATCACCTTCAGTTCATTCTCAATTTAAATAGAGATTAAAAATTAGCAAATATAAGAAAGGCCTACAAATCAAACACATTTTATTATTTATTATATTATATCATATTATATTATAGCTTTAATACTAGGAATGTTGTGTGTTCTAGTGTGGATATGATATTATATTATACCCACCACTCTGGATCAGGGACTCAGTGAGGACCTTCTCCTCTGAGCTGCTGAAGGTCTTCAGCTTCTTCTCAGCATCAGGTCTAACAGGGGGGTAAACACAGTGTGGTCAGTGTGAATACGGTGGTTCTGGACAGTTTCCTGTGTATTCTGAAGTGCTGTGGATGGGCAGTGTATGGACTGACCTGTGTAAAGCCGGGGATCTGATACTGGGCTTTTCCGTGCCGGACGCAGGAGTTTTAATCTGCGGTTTAGCTGTGGGCGTGTGGTCCGCCTCTTTACTAAGCTCCGCCTTCGTCTTCTCAATGAAGTTATTATAGGACTGTGAGGAGAAGAGCACAGGATATTGAAACGTTAGAACACAGTGAGGAGATTTTAAGCCTAAAGCAGGTAGGAGGGTGTTGGGGCGAGTGTCTGGGTGCAGGCATTGTTAGGGTGTGAGTGTTTGGGTTCTGTTGTTGTTTGGGTTCGGTTGGTTGTTTGGATTTGGTTTTGGTTGAGGTTCGGGTGTGAGTATTCAGGTGCAGCTGCCATTTGGACGTGCGTGTTTGGTCCTGTAGGTGTTGGGAAGGGCGATGTCGGATGCAGTTGTTGAGGGGGTGAGCGTTTAGGTTTGGTTGTTGTTTGGGTTCGGCTAGTGTTTTGGTTTAGTTTGGGTTACGGCTGCCGTTTGGACAAGAGTGTTTGGTGCTGTTGGTGTTTGGGTGGGAGTTGTTAAATGCAGGTGGTGTGAGAGCAAGTGTTGGGTTCGGTTGATGTTTGGGTTCAGCTAGTGTTTGGGTTCAGCTAGTGTTTGGGTTCAGCTAGTGTTTGGGTTCAGCTAGTGTTTGGGTTTGGTTGATGTTTGGGTTCAGCTAGTGTTGGGTCCAGCTGATTTTGGGTTCAGCTAGTGTTTGGTTGATGTTTGGGTTCAGCTAGTGTTGGGTTCAGTTGATTTTAGGTTCAGCTAGTGTTTGGTTGAAGTTTGGGTTCAGCTTGTGTTTGGGTTTGGTTGATGTTTGGGTTCAGCTAGTGTTTTTGGTTTGGCTGATGTTTGGGTTAGCTTGTGTTTGGGTTTGGTTGAGGTTTGGGTTCAGCTAGTGTTTGGGTTTGGTTGATGTTTGGGTTCAGCTAGTGCTTGGGTTCAGCTAGTGTTTGGGTTTAGCTAGTGTCTGGAATTAGCTAGTGTTTCGGTTGATGTTTGGCAATGTTTGGATGTGAGTGTTTAGGTTCAGGGGTTGTTTAAACGCAGCTGCCATTTAAGTGTTTGTGTCTGGGTGCAGGTGGCACCGGGGTGGGTGCAGATGTCACTGGGGTGGGTGCAGGTGGCACTGGGGTGGGTGAATATGGTGCGGGTGTGTGTGGTGCAGGGTATCATGCTCTGACCTCCAGCTGTTTGAGCAGACTGGCCTCCTGAGCTTTCAGACGCTCTTTGTTTCTCTGTTTCTGCACTTTCTTCAGCCGCTGGACCTCAGTCTTCCGGCGCCGGAGCTCCTCCTTCAGCGCCAGGACACGCCCCTCAATATCGCTCTGGTCTGACGCCGCCTCTGTGCGGTACAGAAGAGAGGGTTCACAAAGTTTACCTCACACAGCAGAATGAAGCTAATCCAGCAGCACCATAATCACTCTAATCAGCATCAGCTGCAACATACAGAACCACTGTGCCAGTTTTACACACACACACACATTTCAATTCCTATGTCTGAAGAACTGTAACATTAACAGTAAAATATATGTGCAGGACACTCACCTGATGTTGGTGCTGAGGGGCGGGGCTCGCTGCCCCTGGGGCTGTGTACAACCAGCTTACTTCTGGAGCCATCATTAGTAACAGGGGTCTGTATCACATGCACACAGACACAAATGTTATGGTCACAAAAAGGCTTATAGGAGATTTATACAGTATATATAATATAAAATTAAATATAATCAGCATATCACTGTCATTTATTAAAACCATCTTAAAGAGTTTAGCCCCAGGCCATCCCCCATCGTGCTCCTTACCTCGTGGCTGTGGGACTGTGGGCTGTGGGACGGCTGGGCGGAGTTAGTGTGGGTATGAGGGCTGCCGCTGGTATGGGCTGAGGGTAGTTTGGATGTGGGACTGTCTGAAGAAGGGCTGACCAACTGCTCTGAAACCCACCCAGCAGAGCGTGCGCTGGACCCCGGAGAGGAGTCGCCCTCACTGACCGCTTCTGCAACCAGACCCACACACACTTTATACTTTACAATGGCTGGATAATAAAATGTTAATTGATAATAAAAAACAAATTAACGAGTAGTCAACACTGAAATTTGGAGTCTACAACCTTTCATAATTGACATATTCCATAATACTGAGTAATCATTGCATATAAATTGCTGTATAAATGCTGCTAATAACATTTCTAAAACTCTCTCCAGCCGACGACTTTAACTGTTCAGCATCATGAACTCCAGCCTGTTCTCAGATTCCTGCAGAAACCTCACCTGCTGACCTGCATCACACACACACACACACACACACACACACACACACACAATATCCCAGCAGCCACAATCCTTCAGAAACTGAAAGAGCGCATTGTTTAAAGCACAAAGCCGGCGCTCCAACTCTCAGGACAGAATTCCATACAGTTCCACAAAGGATATACGGCAATTTCTGGAATGTAGAGGATGAAACACTATTTAAAGCTGGTTTGGGTGTGAAAGTGTGAAAATAATTAACTATGCATTATATATATATATATATATATATATATATATATATATATATATATATATATATGTGTGTGTGTGTGTGTGTACATTTTTTATGCTTCATATCAATAAGATCAACGAGATATATGTTTTTATATATATATATATATACATATATATATATATATATATATATATATATATATATATACACATATATCTCGTTGATCTTATTGATATGAAGCATAAAAAATGTAAACTAGAGCCAATTTGTTCTTTAGTGTGACATGCTCTTGTATAAAACAGCGTTTTTTTTCTATCATGGCACCCTTCATAGGTCCGCAACTTTCAATTATCGATGTATTAAAACAACACAAACTTGTACACACAACCGCTTTATTTTGGCAACCACAGAGCTCCTGGTCCACAGTCTTTAGTGGTTGGTGTGGTGCAGTGCATAACAACATGTGGGACACTGGGGTTCAATTCCCGATGTGGGTGACCGGGTGCTGCGCTACACCAATAAGAGTCCTTGGGGCAGACTCCTAACACTACATTGGCCTAAACTTAGTAATAGAAATAACACTGTAAGTCGCTCTGGATAAAAGTGTCAGCTGAATGCTGCAAACGTAAATGTTCCCTGTAATTCATCCTGAAATAAGTTAGGTTTGAAAAGCTCACTTCGCACTAATATGTTGTAGAGAAAGGAAGCAGAATTGCAAAGGAACAACTTGAAACTACTGCATACTCTGTCTCTAAACCCATCCACAACCTGTCCAAATCAATGTCTTGAAATTGTAGTTTTAATGTGTGATCTTTTCTGATCTATGAGTTTTCTGGTGCACATGAACTCCATTGGTTTCGGACTCAAAAAGTAAAAACAGATCAGTTTGAACCTCAGGTGGACAAAATCTCAATAAAATGAAATAACTGGGACAGAAATCCCACATTTATGTACTGGATTGGCTGTTGAGTTGCTGAGACCTCCACCAACACTGACGCTTTATTGGTAAAAAAGGTTAAAGCACAAACGCTGCTTCAGTCTTTAGTCCCTCACCTCTGCCTGCACTCCTCTCCTGCAAGTAGGTGGTGCTGCTGGGGGACTGGATGGAGTCTTGTGCCAGCTGGGCGGAGTGTTTGCGCTGGGGGTGCTGCTCCCAGGCCGCCAGAGCCTGTTTCTCCATCTGCCGCACTGCCGCCTCCTCCGCATCCAAGCGCTGCCGCCACTGCAGCAGCTCCTCCGCCTGCAGCCGCCGACGCACCAGCCGCTGCTCTCGCTCCGTCAGGAACCTGAGAGAGAGAGAGAGAGAGAGAGAGAAAGAGAGAGAAAAAGAGAGAGAGAAATATTACAGTAAAATGATTGTGAACTATGTGACCCACAACCAAACACACAAACAGCAAACCAGAACAAAAAATGCATCCACAAGTAAAAAAGTGATACTTTAAAGTGATAGTTCTCATTTTAACCCAATGTATGCAGCTTCCCTCATGAATGTATCCAATCAGTGTAGAGATGGGTATGTTTCTAGTCTAGGTTCTAGACAACCAATATAATCCAGTCCACAGGACCTGCAGTTAGCCCATCATTCACTGATCACCTACAGTCAGGGGGGAATCTAGTGGAACTTTCACTTTAAATCAACTCATTACACCAAATCATTCCAAATGAAACACAAACACACACTCAACCATGGTCATCCCTCATCAGGCATGGTTTTTCAGTGCAGATCAGAAACACCAAATGTCAGTCCATCGTCATCACAACCATCATTATCATCATCACTATCACCACCATCATCACCACCACAACCATCATCACCACCACAACCATCATCAAGGCCAATCCCATGCAGCAGCATGACCTCAGGGTGTTGAAGCACAGCGCCCTCAGCAGGTCAGACCCAAAGCACACACTGTCTTTGTGGATGGAGAGCTGGAGCTCAAGAACTAAACTGGACAAAATTACTTAGTGTACCAATTATGAATAATGATAATAATAATAATAATAATAATAATAATAATAATCAAAAATATATATATATATATATATATATATTTACTACTATTCTTTAGTCTGATCTGGTGGTTTATCTTTGTGTTTAAGGGTGAGCTAGTCCGAACCAAGGTTCATGTGTTGCTACATTGTATATATTTGGTCTGCTTATTTTTGTTTTCACACTGCAGTTTAGGGAGCGCACCAAAGACCTTTGTGTGATACTCCTACATCCTTTCATCATCATTTACGTACCAATGAGTTTTCCTTAACCTGATGCTGATTAGTTTTAGAAGGACATGCGTCTGACTTTGGCGTGTTGATAATTTAGCAGGTGGTTTATTCGGCGGGAAGTCTTTCCAGGATCAGGATAAAATAAATGAACAGATTCATTTTGTCTCCATAGTAGTGCTGCTGCTATTGTGGTTTTAATACCAGCAGCAGCAGCAACTTCAGTCTCAGTACTCTAGGTTAGTTCAAATTCACTGAACGAATGTGTTTGTCCTGAAGCAACTGTATCCACGGTTAATTTTTCCTGCTTTTCCAGGTATTTTGAGAGGGTACTGACTGCAGCCTGCAGCCTGCCTTTGTTAGCGTCATGCCGCCCAATCCCGCCCACTTTGTCAGCATCATGTCTTAGCTCCGCCTCTGAACAGAATTAAACAGAGTACAGGGCAGTTAGTGGACTTTAACTATAATGTGCCGCATCGTCCGGCTTAAATACTGTGTTACACTACAAGCTTGTGAGATTGACAAGGCGTGGCGTGGACAAAGTGGGTGGGACTGGACGCGCTGGACGTCCAACTCCGCCTTCCCGCAGGCTGCAGTCAGTAGTAGTTGGCTATTTTTTTTCTTCTTCTGCTGCCGTTGCTGAGGAACGCCTGCTCAGCTTCCTGTAATTGGTCCGAAAGTTCGAACCATCCAGAAAAGCGCTTTCACTTCAGGCGAACCGGACCATGGTTCAGTAGATCCGGACCGAGACCACCTCTCTTGGTCGGACCAAAATCTGGTCCTTTGTTCCGGACCGTGGTTCGCGGCCCCTTTCACACCTGCTACCTTGGTTCAGACCAAACTGAAAAGTCAGAAAGTCCGGACCAAACGAGGCAGGTGTGAAAGCACCCTTACAAATATCAATCTGGATACAATCTAGAAATGCCCAAACACAAAAAGTGTGAACATAGCCTTAGTGACTTATCTGTGTTTTAAAAAGTACATACAGTGAAGGAAATAATTAATAGATTTGCTGATTTTGCAGGTTTTCCCATTGACAAAGACATGAACCATTTATATTTTTTGGGGTAGATTATTTTAACAGTGAGAGATAGAATATCACAAATTAAATCCTGAAAAATCACATTATTTGCATTTTGAAGTAAGAAATAAGTATTTGATCCCCTACCAATCAGCTGAAGCTCTGAGTTGCCAAGCGACAGCCTTGAAATGGACCAAAATTTCTCCTGACGTGTGCAAACCTCATCATCAACTACAAAGATTGTCTGACTTTTTCTGACTCGTCTGTCTTATTTTAGGTACAAATTAATTTGTAATCTGTTAATATTGATACAACTCTGATATCCCTGCAGCTCTGTTTTAATACTGACCCAGCCGGCTGTCATGTTGATGCAGGACTGAGATAATTAAAAGCAGGTTAGAGTGAAACAGATGGCTTTATGTGAAAGCAATGCACTCGCGCTGTGAATACAAAACCCATCTTTACGCGATCCGACCTTCAGTTCTGATCCGCCGCGAGCTCGTTTATACTCATTAGCTCATCACGGCCTGGCTGATTTAATCTGCAGCCAGGCAAAGATTTACTGCAGCCGCAGAACCGACCCGCCGCTGCTAACCGGCCCTAATCCATCAGTCTGATCAGGCTGGAGCTAATGCAGACCACCCAGAGACCATGCCCAGATTAACACACCTACCTCACCACACACAAAGACTTAAGACTTAAAACAGTGATATTAAACACATACTAAAAAAGATGCAAAGTACACTGTAGTATAAATTCTAAACCTAAATTTAGCCCATCAGCTGTTTTTTTTTTTTGTTTTAGTCAGGAGTTGTAGGGCTAATATAGTATTTCAACAACTAGCATTGTGCTAACTGCATGTGTAAACTGCGTGTTCCAAATCTTTATTTTAGGCAGTTTATTCTATGCTTTAATCCCCATCAGACACTGGTCTGAGCAGTTTACACTCCTAAAATGACACTTATGCACTAAAGAGCAACGCTTCACGTGAAGTAGTTTCAGTTTAATCTTGAACAGCATCATAGGAGATATTAAGTTCATTTTAGCTACCAATGCGGTTTGGTAGCTGTTGGTTTGGTCTGGTTATTGATGCAGTTGCTTTTTGGTATTCTGATTATTACATTTTTATATTATAGCCTAGCGATTTATGTTAATCTGCACAGATCTCTCTCCTGAAGACAGTTTATTTGGATGAGTAAAGCACTTCAGCTGATTTACAGTAACCATAGATTTCCAAAAGCCTGGTTAGCAGCAGCGCTAGCTGTGGTTGTTCTGGTGAGCCAGGGCGCTATCAGCTAGCAGTTCGTCCCACGTAGCTTGTTTTAACAGGGTAAACAGGCAGACTACTGTCAGAAATACTCACCTCTGATTGACAAAAGAGCTAGCGTTGAGAAACTTTACTGAAACTCCTTTATAACGCTGTACTTTAGCGGAGTGGCTTTACTGCTCCTTACAACCTGGCTGGTAGAATTTATTCACTGGATTATAAAATGCACTAACGATTTCTGGGAATTTTAAATGTGCCTTACAGCGTGAAAAATATGGTATTAGAGTATAATACACATATGATCATTTTAGTGAATTTTACAGCTGTGTTTGGTCTAAAGCTAAAAAAGCTAAACTTTATACACAAACTGTACCGTAATGATCAACTGCGTTTAGGAAAGAGTGGTTAAGGCTGGTTACATCTTTTCTCTTCATCAATCAATCATACAGATCTGATTATTTTCCACCACAGAGAGACAATCACCCAGTGCACTGATTACCCACAAACCCACCGCCACTCAAACCAGTATCATCTTCAGCTGCATCCCTTGCTGCAAACCTACTGACCATCAATCTGAGGACACATTAACTGACACACAGTGCATCAATACACTTTAATAGGCTGCTCAATCAGAAATCTGAGTGGTTGTGTCCACAGCATAAGTCCCACCCCTCTCGACCCACTCTACTCTGATAGGCTGCAGCCACAGGCTTATGTCTTTCTAAGGTTATAACTGTATTAGCAGGCAGGTGCAGGATTACACTTAAAGACTGAGCTGGTTTGAGCGTAGCAAAGTTTGGGCTTCCAATTTTAACCACGCCTCCCCATAAGTCCCACCCCCAATACACACACCCACACAAGCCCCACCCCATCTCCAGATAGACACAAGCATGCTCCATGGCAAGGGAACAGGCTGTACTGTACCTGACCAACTGAGTGTAGATATAGAGCTGGAATTTAGGGCGGAGTTTAGGGAGACAGAGGCGGAGAGATGCCCAGTGCTGTGCACCAAACACAGAGAAAAAACACAGCACAGGAGAGCACTGCCTACACACACAATCACACACACACAATCACACACACACAATCACACACACACAATCACACACACACAATCACACACACACAATCACACACACACAATCACACACACACAATCACACACACACAATCACACCACAGTAAGAGGAGGATAGAAATGGAAAAGAGAGAGAAACAGAAAGAGAAAGAGAGAGATTTTAACGAGTGCGAGCGTATCAGGTCTCATTTATTACTCCAGCTAATTCTGCAGAGCATAGTTTGTGCCGCTGTGTTTAAATCATTACCAAAAAAAAGCTATTCAAAAGAATGAAGGACAAAAAATAACGACTCGATTAAGAACATTTAACTGTTATTATCATTTTATATAGGGATGCACCAGGGCTGTACGATATATTGTTTAAGCATCGTCATTGCAATGCACACAAGAGCAATAGACACATTGCAGGACACATGCAGTGTACGGCCGTATGATTTTTGCAATGCAGAAGAACCTGAACAGAATCCCTGTGTGAAATTGAGGCTAAAAATGGATTTTAGATATTACGATACAATATAAAGACATAAATCCAACAAAAAAAAAGTTAAATCAGTATCGAAATTAAGAAATTCTAAATAGACTTGATAAAAAATAAAACTTTATGATTTTAAAGGGACATGTCTGCACATGTCTGATTTGCAAAAAGCAAGTTTAACCTGACAGATCCTGCTACAACTTACTTAATCCAAAGGGAACCATTTTCATTCTTGTGATGTATCACAAAAACGTACCAAAGACAGGTTGTATTTGATTTCTCCAGTGTATGATACAAAGAGTGCATGTTAAATCACTGACGTCTGGAGAAATTTGCTAAACATTATTTTGTTTATTGCATTATTTTCCAATATCATTCAGCACTAGAAAGCAACACATATTCGGCAATCGGAATTTGTCTATTTTAAATCATACTGCAGCGTTATTTTGTACATCACATTTTTTTTCCAATATCATTCAGCACTAGAAAGCAACAAACATTTGGCAATCAGAATTTGTCTATTTTAGATCATATTGTAGCGTTTCCACTAACGTTAAGATTTTTTTCAGGCAAACACTCAATAACACACACACAAAAAAAAAACCTAAATAAATAAATCTACAGACAGTTAAGGTGGGTCGATATCACTAAAACTAGAATATTAAATACAATATCTTTTAACACCAAAGACATTGAACACAGCACGCTAAAATAATACAAATCCACATATATCCATATAAATAATATTATCAAGGGCCTATCCCACTTTTTTCCTCTTTTTGAAGAGCTTCAATATAGTCACAACTGTATACTAATATACAGCTCTGAAAAAAAAATTAAGACCACTTCAGTTTCTGAATCAGTTTCTCTGCTTTTGCCATTAACAGGTATATGTGAAAAACTACGGACAGCATTTTTCACAAATTCCAAATAAAAATAGTCATTTAGAGCCTTTATTTGCAGAAAATGAGAAATGGCTAAAATAACAAAAGTTTCAGAGCTTTCAGACCTCAAATAATGGAAAGAAAACATGATCATACTCAAAGTTTTAAGAGTTCACAAATCAACATTTGTTGGAATAATCCTGGTTTATAATCACAGTTGTCATGCATCTTGGCATGTTCTCCTCCACCAGTCTTACACACTGCTTTTGGATAACTTTTTGCTGCTTTACTCCTGGTGCAAAAATTCAAGCAGTTCAGTTTGGTTTGATGGCTTGTGATTATCCATCTTCCTCTTGATAATTTTCCAGAAATTTTTAATTTGGCAAAATCAAAGAAACTCGTCATTAAGTGGTCTCTTATTTTTTCCCCCCAGAGCTGTATATTGTTATTACCGACCTTTAATTACAGTGCGAACAATACTGATTGGCTCTCATGCCAACCCCAATCCTACCAGAGGGCCCAACAGTACTGGACCTGAACCACCATCATCTAAATGAACAGGTTCAGGGACTGGTTGGCAGAGGAGGAGCGATGGTAAAGATTGTTATACTGTGTTATACTAGATATAATGTTATATTGTAGAGCATTCCAAACCCAGGCTTCATTTCCAGCACACTCTGGTCAGAAGGGCACATGTTTTTTTTCAGGCTCTTTGTTTATCAGTAGGGCGAGTCACTCAGGAGCCCCCCTGCCCACCCCTTTACACATGCAGATGTAAAAACACTAACCCCCCCCCCCCCCACACACACACACACGCCCCGTCCTAACACTGAATAAAATTGAAGTTAGGAAGCCTTTCCTACACAGAGCATGCTTATGTCCAACCCAGATCTACAGCACACACACACACTATAACACCCAACAAGGGTTAATCTTCAGCTCCATCACTCCATCACACACTGATGTTAGTTATCAGGCATCATTCAGTCCAATAAAAGAGTGAGAAAACTGCAACATGACCACATGACCTGCAGAGGATATTACATACTTCAAAATAAGATCTATTATTTAGGCTTTAAGACTTTATTATTTAGTACCTATATATAGCAACCAATAAACCTGTGAGCTGTGCAGTGCTGAGAGTGAGGAGGAGTTACCCAATGTCAGGCTGATCTAGCATGGGAAAACTCTCACAGCTTTAATTAGATTAAATTTGCATGAAAGCAGAACACAATGTGTGATCTACTAAAATGACAATTAGTTATATCAGATTTATTGAAATAATACAATAACACAGAAATGATAGTGCTTGATCTAAATACAGCGCAGTGAAAATGTATTTCTTTTGTTTTTTTCTTTTTTGCCATACTTACATTTTTCAGAACTTTAATATCAGAAAAATATAACCTGAGTAAATACAAAAAGCAGTTTTTAAATTAGGATATAATTTATTAAGGGGGAAGAAATAAATCTTGATGATCTCCAGGGATGACAAGGCAAAAGTACTTTTTAAAAGAACTTTTCGGAAGGTGTATGTCTCATTACATTATATCATCTGATGCAAGACTAAAACATAATTTTAGAAAACAAAAAGCAATCCATCATACTGAAGGTAAAACATGGTGGTGGTAGTACAATGGTCTGGGGCTGCTTTGCTGCTTTGGGGCCTGGAATAGATGGAACCAGTAATTCTGGCGTTTACCAAACAAAAAATCCTAAAGGAGAATGTCCACCCATCAGTTTGTTACCTGAAGCATAGGAGTACTTGGGTTCTGCAGCATGACAATGATCCAAAGCACACCAGCAAGTACACTTCTGAATGGCTCAAAAACATTATGTGAATGCTAATTTGCAGTTGTTTCTACCAAGGGTGGTGCAATCAAATTATCTTGCTGCTTTTTTTTTTTTTTTTACACAGGGCTAGATTTGTTTGAATATAATTTCTTGCCTTAATAAATTAAATGATCTTTTAAAAAATATTTTTTATATATTTCTCTGGTTATATTTGTCTGACAATAAAGTTTGTTTGTTACTCTATTAAATGTAAGTTTTATTAAAAAAAAAAAAAAAGGCAAAAACAAAAGAAGTCTGTAGGGGCAAATATTTTTTCAAAGCACTGAAGTTAGTTTGAGTTTCCTTAAAAATGACCCAAAGACACTAGTGTCTGGTCTGGAGGATGTTTGACTAGTAGTTATGTATTATAAAAGAAGTTTATAAAGATGGGTTGGCCTTTACTCTGCAGTTTTGGGAGCACTGCGCATGTGTGTGTGTGTGTGTGTGTGTGTGTGTGTGTGTGCGCAGTATGTACCTCTCGTCCATGTGGGAGCGCATCTTCTTCAGTTTCTGCATGATGCTGCTGGTCTCGCTGCCAGTCACTGACAGAGGGGAGGGGCTGCGAGTCTCTGCGTCCGTCGCCAGACTGGGCTCCGCCTCCTTTACCTCAATTGAGATAGATGATCTCTGAGGAGATAGAAGCAGGGTTATAAGAACTCATGAGCCGTCCAGTCAACAGAACTTCCTGCTGGTTTTCTTATTATCAGGTCAGCCCACATGATTGGGACTGTGTAGTGGATAACACCTTCACACTTCCCACTGCAGATTACTGTCTGATTCCAAAACTGAGCAAAGCACTCACAGCACAGCACTCAACACCAGTACAAGTGGCTAGATAAGACCGATATCTCTATACTCTCCTACCTGCGGAACATAAGCCACCTGTATGAGCTTTGGATAATAGTAAGCCTGTTATGATTAGGGCTGCAATGATAATTCGATGTAATCAACAATGTCAATTATTTAAATTTGTCGACTACAAATTATATTGTTGACTAATTATTAATTTGTAACAGTATCACATTACACAAAGTGCTGGGGACAAAAACACAATGGGAAATAAGTAAATGTCTCACTCACTACAACTCAACAACTTAGTTTGTGTCTCTAAAAGTGCCCAAACTCAACAGATTATATATTTAATCACTAAATATCAGTACTCTCTACATTCAAACAACATCTAGACATTTAAATGCCTTTTAATGCCACATTGTTTTTAGAGATGCGGCACAAGCAGGAAATAATTGTTGACTAATCAACTAATCGAAAAAATAATCATCAGATTAGTCGACCATTAGTTGCAGCCCTAGTAATGATTTAAAACAAAGTCCAGAGGAGTCTAGGTGTGGTGTGTGGTTCTGACCGGGCTCTGGTCTCCAGCAGTACGGAGTTTCTCCCTCAGGCGGAGCGTGCTCTGCCGAATCTTCTCTATCTCCTCCTGCTGTTTTAATAGCAGCTGCCGCTCTCTCCGCGCCGCCTTATTTGCCTCCTGCAGCCGCCTGATCTCCGCCTACAGCACACAAACATACAGAAATTCTAGTTTCTTCTCCTAATATAACAAGATATAAACAAGCAAACAGGAACAGTCATCTGAGCACATTCACTATACATATACACTATGAGCACATATATACATATACACTAATGGGCAATTTCCTCAGATTAGGATTAAAGGAGAACTCTGGTGTGAAATAGATTTGGGGGTAATGAAACATAATAACGAGTACTCTCTCTTTGTCCCATGCAATCAAAAATACAGCACTCTTAGCTGTTCAGATGATTCTCGATTCTCACAACAGGCAACATGTTAATGATAAGGGCATGGAGTAACCCATGCAAAGAAATAACTATTTTAACAGCATTTAAAAGCTCAAAGTAGCTTCACATTTCATTGGTACAATTCAGAGTGGCCAGACATTTAAACGAGGCACTGAGAACTTTGAAAGTGCACAAATTGTTTATAACTGAAGTTGGTGGAACAGGAAGTGGCATATATTGCAAGGATGGCAGAACATGGGATGTTTTTTTTTATTTTTTTTAAACAACCTGATCCTGTATCCCTGAGCGCTGAATGTTAATCTAAACAGATTTCTAAAAAGTTATTCGGGTGAGTAAGTGCTTCCATTTTTTTACAGTAAGCTTAGATTTCCAGACTTCCACTAAGAATGGGTGATGAAGCATAAGCATTAGCTGCTAACCACTAGCGCTAGTCGCGGTTAGCTAATGCCAACCGACAGCGCTAGACTAAGGAACCCTGAGTGTTCCGGTAAGTTAGAGTGATATTAGCTAGCGGTTTGTCCCACGCTTAACGGCTAATGCTGCTCCAGCAGTGCTAGCCAGGGTTAGCAGCAAGCTACTAGTATTGTAAGTCTGTTGGGAGCATCAGCTAAAAGCATAAAAGCTTTATTTGGGAATGCTGGGGGTGAATGGAGATGTGCTATTCGACAAAAGCTTGTACTCGTTATCATGTTTCTTTACAACCCAAGTTAATTTCACACCAAATTTCTGCTTTAAGCCTAGTCTTGGACTACACAGCAGTTAACCCACTATGGGGTGTTTGTGTAAGCAGTTCAGTGTAGTTCATTCTCCGTCTATAAAGAGATTAAGGGGGGCATGGTTTGTGTTAAAGTTGTGGTGGGCATCAGTTACCTGCTCCTGCTGCAGTTTAAGCAGTAATCCTCGCTGCTTCTTGCGGATGGGTGGCATCTTATCATCCTCGCCCTTATCTCTCAGACGCCTAGCAACAGAAGAGAGACAGAAAGAACTTAAAGCATGGTAACTACCCACATTAACCAAAATCATTCAAGCGCGCTGCAAGTGTGTAAAGGGCGGAGCTGTATGAGTGTCTGAAAGCGGGGCTTCTTACCTTTTCTGGTGCTCAAGCCAGGCGAGCTCGGCCTTGGTCTTCTCCTTCAGGGCTCGGTGGCGGAGTCGCAGCAGAGAGCTCTGGTGTTGAGCTCGGACCTCTTCCTCCTGCATGTACTGCTTCACCATTGTCATCGTGAACTTATTGAAGCTGTCCTGGCCACTCGAGAACGGCATGCTGCTGTCCTGCTGGGTGGAAGAAACATTACAATCAATTACTGACATAAGTGACTGTAATACACTGCATAAACACACTGTAATGCCATATAATGATGATATGATCCACACACTCATTCTGACAGACTGTAATACACTACAGATAATATAGAGGGGGCTTCATAATGTTTTATAACAGGGGTCGGCAATAGGCCCAGATGTGTCTCACAAGCATGAAATATCTGGCCCATAAGATAGTTTGAACTATAATAAACGATAATGAAAAAATAAAAAAATAAAATGCTTTTCTGGCAAACTATAGTTTACATGCCTTTCCTGTCTCTCTGTCACGCTCAGAGTGATTTTAGTTTCCACCCGTTCTTGGGCTTCCGATCTCCTTATAAGGCCTTTTTCCTGGCCGTGTGCCAAATCACTAGCTAGGGCAGCGGTAGAGTATTGGACCACAATCTTGATGACACAGGTGGTGTGTTTATCTATTTATTTTTTCCTATTTTCTTGGGTTTACCTGCTTAATTTTCCAAAAACAGAATTTTTTTGTGGCCCGCCACACAATAACTTGAAAATTATCCAATGCT
This sequence comes from Astyanax mexicanus, assembly GCF_023375975.1. Classification (NCBI taxonomy): domain Eukaryota; kingdom Metazoa; phylum Chordata; class Actinopteri; order Characiformes; family Acestrorhamphidae; genus Astyanax; species Astyanax mexicanus. The sequence goes on from NC_064419.1 coordinate 9,420,588, forward strand.
AATTGCCGACCCCTGCATTATAATGTTCCTATGATCCAGAAACTCATTCTGACAGACTGTAATACACTATAGGAAGTGTAGGGGCGCTACATAATGTTCATACGATCCACATGCTCATTTTGACAATTCGTAATACACTACAGGAAATGTAGGGTGCGCAATATAATGCTCTATAATGTTCATATGATCCACACACACAATCTAACAGACTGTAATACAGAACAGGAAATGTAGGGGGCGCAATATAATGCTCTATAATGTTCATATGATCCACACACACAATCTAACAGACTGTAATACACTACAGGAAATGTAGGGGGCGCAATATAATGCTCTATATTGTTCACATGACCCATATGCTCATTTTAAAAAGCTGTAATACACTACAGGAAGTGTAGGAGGTGCTTTACAATGCTCTATAAATGTTCATATGATTCACACACACATTCTAACAGATTGTACCACAGTACAGGAAATGTAGGGGGCGCAATATAATGCTCTATATTGTTCTTATGATCCAAAAACTGATTTTGACAACCTGTAATACACTAGAGAAAGTGTAGGGGCTCAATATAATGCTTTTATGATCCACATGCTCATTCTGACAGTCCGTAACACACTACAGGAAATGTAGGAGGTGCTCTATAATGCACGGTACTGTTTATATGACCCACATACTTATTTTTACTGACTGTATTACACTACAGGAAGTGTAGGGATCACTATATAATGCTCATTTGATCCACATGCTCATTCTGACAGTCCATAACACACTACAGGAAATGTAGGAGGTGCTCTATAATGCATTATAATGTTCATATGATCCACACACTCAATCTGACCGACTGTATTCCACTACAGGAAGTGTATGGGGCACTATACATGATCCACAAACTCATTCGGACAGACTGTAATACGCTACAAGAAGGTATATTGGGGTACTGGCGTATGCTTTACTGTAAATAAGGGATTGTCACATCACGCCACCTCTTCAGCACCTCCAAAACTCAAGATACACACAATCAGAACCTCACTAACAGGTGGGGGCGAACTGTTCGAGACTCGAGGGTGAAGAGTTCAGCAGAGTTTGAGCTGAATACCAGCCTGCTGAGGGCACTGAGCCAAAGGCTCAAAAATCACACCGAACTGAAACAGCAACGTGTCAACACCAGCGGCCCATCTCCAACATAACACTCACTCTATAGCCTGCAGGACTGAGCTGCTGCAGATACTGAACACTTTTCCACTGCAGAGCCTGAGGGTAAGACTGAGGGTGTACTCATACTATGCAATACATGTGGTGCTAAGGCACAGTTACCTCCTAAAGCATGGCTTGATTGCCTACTGTGATCGCTTTACTTGGACTCGGGCAAAGTAAGCATGCAGTGTGAGCGCGATCCATGCCTGGAAACAAATATGGAGGTGTTGTGCCAAATTCAGCACCGCCGCCAGGAAATGTATGTTACCGTGACAGAGATAACCATGACTTTTGGTGCGTATTTCTAAGTTAAAGTGGATTATAAAGTGGTGCTTTGCATGGCAGGGGAGCTGAATTTGGCACAACACCAGCAAGCCCACTGAGCTAGTGAGTGATGTAAGCGTGCTCGGGCACGGATTGTGTAAAGGAAGTGTGAGTGCAGGCCAGCAGGGGGAGTGGGGAGGGGGCAGAACCGTGCTCCAGCACGATTCAACTAAACAGTGCCTAGTGTGAGTACACCTTTATAAAGGTTTCTTTTTCCATTTGCTGTATTGCTTAATCAGGATCCAGAAGTGCACAGCGACAATTCAAAATACAATTCAATATATTGTGTTTTTTTCTAATAAAATCGTAGAACAACTTTCATAGAACAAAAATTCTCTGCACACAAATTTAGTAAAAAAAATTACAATTTATCCAATCAGAACAGTGGGACCGAAATACTGCACTATTTATTAATAACACTGTGCTGGGGCACCGAGTGGTCCAGCGGTCTAAAGTGCTGCCACTATGAGTGGGAGGTCGCAGCTTTGCCATTAAGTTGCTCAGAGGGAGCACAATTGGCCCTGCTCCCTCCGGGTGGGTAGATGGCGCTCTCTACCCACATCACTCCTACGGTGATGTCTGCAGCACAGGGCGTCTGTGAGCTGATGTATCGAAACAGAGCTGCTGAGCTTTCCTCCGAGCGCACTGTGCTGTGATGCTACTCTGCAATGCTGCATCAGCAGCAGCTCGAAAAGAAGTGGTGGCTGAATTCACGTGTAATCACTAGTGATAGGGGGAGTTCTAATAAATGTGGGTTGAGTAATTGGCCGTGTAAATTGGGGAGAAAATGGGGGAAAAAAAGAAAAGAGAAAAGAACAACACTGCGCTTTTGAAAACTGATAATGTGTTTTCAAACAGAATTTCATAATATATTGACATATTATTACATTTGGGCCGGCCTAAGCAGAAGTGGAACTGTGTTCTCAATACCTAGAAAGAGTCTTGAGTGTGATTTGTTATGCTAAACTATCTGACTAATAATCTGATTGATATCTGATCAACATATGACCGGTTGTGGGAGTGAGGTGTGACCTTGTTGGAAAGCTGTGGAGAAGACTTGGCTCGGCTGCGTTCCTCGTCTGATTCTGGCAGAGGGCTCCGGTTCCGCTCTACAGAATCTCTCCAGTGGGACTCAGAGGGCAGGAGGGACCGGAACGACTTCTCCAGCTCGTCCTCCGTCACAGACTCCTCAAACTTCAGAGAGTACTCCGTCGCAACTGACGCACTGTCTCCTGATCAAAGAGACATCAAAAGACATCAAACACAGAGACAACAGAGATGAGAAGCTGATAGAAGAAGATTCAACAAGAGATAATTCAGTGTATTGGTACATTAATATGAAAATATTAAAAATAGATTCTTTTAACCATGCACTATTTAGACAAAAAATTTTGGGACACCTGCTTATTCACTATTTCCTCTAAAATCTAGGGTATTAAAAAAACGTTTTATTCTGCTTTTATTGGAGTAACTGTCTCTAGAGTCCCTGTCTAGAGTAGGGGTGGGCGATATGGCTCTGAAATAATATCACAATATTTCATGGTATTTTCACGATACCGATACTTTTGGCGATATGACAAAACACTAAATTAGAAAAATTATTTAGAATTTTATTATTGCATGCAATATGATATGGCTAACTGAGATATTAAAAAAAAGGATTTAATCAGATTTGTAACAGAAGTCAATGATACAGAATGTCATGTTACTAATAATAAAAATATGCACTCCAAATATCTCCATATATCCAGGTAAATGAAATGATACTGGACAGTTAGAACAGTGTGAATTTTTCTTTTGCTAAAAAGAGCAAAAAAGTAGTACTCTCGTGTGATAATTAGGTTATTAGGGGTGGGTGATATGGCACGATATTTCAGGGTGTATTATTGTTCACAATATAAATTTTTTTTTGGCGAAATGATCACGTACGATATGGCACACCCCTAGTCTAGAGATAATATTCTCAGTTTATTTATTTATTTATTTTACACAGTTCAAGTAGTAATACATGTGGGGGGGTGAAGGTAGTATGTGCCTAGTTATATTTTATATATATATATATATATATATATATATATATATATATATATATATATATATATATAAAATATTGTACACATAGCGTGTCCTAATTTTTTTTTTTACAACGGTAGATGATGAATAAAAAAAGACCCTGAGCCCTGTTCTGACCTCTGTCCTCCAGCAGGGACTGAACGCTGTCTGTGTGGAGTGACTCCTCAACGGCGGTGTGGATCTCCTCCTCCACTGAGCTGCTGCGCTCTACACCTCCTCCACCATCTTCACCCACCTCCTTCACAGACGAGGAGAGAGACGGGCTCTGCCTGGGACTGCTCCCACCACCACTGACAGAGAAAAAGGGAGAAACTGATTAATAAGGGTGACTAAAAGCACACTCTTTAGTTTCTCAACAGTGTGCCTAATAATCCGGTGCGCCTTATGTATGAATACTACCAGTCAGGTATTAGCAGCAGTAAAGCCACTCTGCTGAAGTACAGCTTTATAAGGGTTAGTTTTCAGTGAAGTTAGCATTAGCTGCTAACCGCAGCACTAGCTCTTTCGCTGTTCAGAGGTAAGTACACTACACTGTTGTCTGCGTGCTTGCTGTGTCAAAGAAGCACTAGGTAGGATTTCCTATATTTTGGATCTTTTTAAAGAAGTAAAATTACAGCTTGAAACTCACTGCAGCGCTGCATTGAGGTGTAACAGGAGGAATAGCAGTGCTCTCATGTCTGTGCCGGAGCTTCTCTGAGCTCAAACCAGACTCTGTAAGTTTTCCGAGGTGGCCACAACCAACGCTCACGAGAACTGCGACCTGCTTTCCGACCTTTAGTTCTAACAGTTCTACAAGGACTACTGGTTCATTCTTTACAAACTAACATACAGACACTCTGGCAGAAGCTGCAAAGAGACCGAATATGTCTGTGAAAGCCAGAAAACGAGAAAGAGAAACTAATCCGCCTGAAACATTTATTACACTCTGCAACTGTAGGAGGAGCCCACGAGCACAAAATCTCAATCCTACCTAGTGGAGCTTTAAAACAAGCTATGTGAGATGAACTGCTAGCTGATAGCACCCTGGGTTACCAGAACACTCAGGGTTCCACAGTCTAGCGCTCTCGGGCGGCAGTTACGTCCCACTAGCGCTGCGCTAAAATAAACTGTTTTTAGGAGAGAAATCTGTGTATAATAATATCCAGTGCTAATTTGACTTCGAAGGATTTTTTTTTTAAACTAGCTACAGTTTTGTGTACTTAGGCACTTCCCCCAGCTTCCCTATTAGAAAGAAAACATGCAGACACACTCTAATGTAGGAATCCTTACTAGTGTCGCTTAATGCACCTCATAGAAAATATATGTTTATTGATAGTGTGCCTTATAGTCCGAAAAATACGGTAATCCAAAAAATGTATCTTCCATAAAGATGAGTTGAATGAGTGAATGTAAATGTCTACCAGATCCTACACAAACTTCACCCTGTCAGACCCCTTGTACAGAGCGAGCACACGCGTGAACATGCATGAACAGGTTCCACCTCTGGCTTAAACCACTGATTAACCAAATAAACTGGCCATTTTTTGGAGAGCATATGTTAAAATGGTATAAAAGTGCAACGATTTTATCTATCTATAATAAAAAAAATATTATTTTACAATAGTATAAAGATGCATAACTCAATTACTTTACAGTTTCTATTTCTTTAATAATAACTGCTTTGAATCTCTCTTTTAAACCGTTGATTTTAGCTGTTCTGTAGTTGAAAAGCTTACTGAACTCACTTACTGGACAGAAGACACTGCTGTGTGATGTAACTGATGCTGATGATAAAGATGGTACCTGATGGTGGGTCTTCTGGACGGGATGGATTCAGACAAGCTGTCAGGCGGAGTCTCCGCTGATGGGGACTGTCCACTGTCTGGGGGAACCTCACTTCGACTGCTAAACAGAAACACACACACACACACACACACACACACACACACACACACACACACGTCAATCTGTCATATAGATCTAAATCATTGGTTTAAGTGTCAGATACAGATGTGACAGATGTGTCAAACTGATACAGATGTGCTAATATGATAAATCTAACAGATCTAAGGGCTTTAACTGACAGCCTGCAGTGTGAACACAGTATCAAAGCCCCCACAAAAGCACACTGTATGTATGTGCTTGGTGATTGGTTACCTGTCCGTCTGTGGCTGTGGCTCTTTCTGCTGGTCGTAGAAAGGAGTGACTATGGGAACATTCAGCATCTGAGAGCGGGCGAGCTCAGTCATCTGAGAGAGGGAGAGAAATAGGGAAAGTATAAGATATAGTATAAGGCAGTGGTTCTCAAACTTTTAAAGCAATGTTCCACCCATGATCAAACCAAAAAGTTTAAGTAGCATCTACTGGGGCTACTGTGTCGCTGTACCTACTTTAAAATCTGCAAATTATTGATTATTGTTTATTGTAAATGATGCAGTATGCATACTGAGGCATGTGGGAAAGCTTGAGACAGAGGGAAAACAACAGGAGTGTGGGAGATTAAGTAGTAGTGAAATACAGAGTCTACATGGCACCCCCTTAAATCCTAGGCAAATTATTTAATTATTATTACTAATACAGACACTTGTTATTACAAACATTGTTATTATGAATAGTGGTGTTCCACAGGGTTCAATGATAGGGCTTATGAAACTGTAATAAACTGAAGTATATGTTTACATTCAGGATCTACCAGGTTAAACACTAAAACACTAAAACAAACCTGATGTTGTAAAAATTAGAGGTGAAACTTTTTTGATTTCAATCATTAATATCTGATTTATTACCCTCAAAAGCTTTGCAGACAACCAGTGGTACACGTACCACAGTTTCAGAACCACTGGTATAAGGCCTAAATGGGAACCAAACAAGTGGCCTTTCCACATTTAACTCATCAGTGGGAGGACTTAATGACATATTGATCTGCTGTTGGGATCCGGTGTATTTTATTTACACTACAGAAAATAGCAATAGCAATAGGAATCTTGGCCACGTTGACACCATGGTAACGATGTGAGACGGTATCATGGCACCAATGCATGATTCAAGGGCAGTAGCTGATGTGTTACAGCAATTGTAGCAATAATAAATAAGGTGTGAGCGTGTGTGGGGGAGTGTGAGACCTCTCGGATGTGTCTGGCAGTGGCCGCAGTGTGTTGAGCCGTCTCGGTCTGCTGGTTGATGATCCTGCTGCTGGACTCCTGAATGCCCAGGAGAACCTGCTGCTGTGACTGGACCAGGTTAACACACATTTCCGTATGAGCCTGAAATAAACACAGACACACACACACACACACACACACACACACACACAATATAAGGGGAGCTATAATATACTGTAATGAAATCCTGTAAAACTCAATGATTCATACAGACAAATGTGCATATCGTTGCTGTCCAATGAAAAACATTTTGTAAATTTTTATTTTATTATATATTTTGAGCACAAACTCTCCCTTACACTGTGCCAAAATAAATATTTCCAAATTACCTAAAATGAACTCTTTACATTTACCTCCACTGAAGATTTAGACGTTTTTTCTCTCTCCTGTAATGTTACCAGTGTTGGGCACCTTACTTTGAAAAAGTAATTAGTTACAGTTTATATATAACTATATATACTTCTCCAAAAAAGAGAGGTTACTAACTGAGTTACTCCACTATAAAAGTAAGTAGTTACCAGAAAATGTAACTATTGAGCTACTTTTGTGTTACTTGCCCCCGTAACCCCCAGCCCCCACCTTCTCAGAGCGTGTTTCATAAGCCAGATGAGTAGAGTGCACGACAGCAAAGACAACAATCATTGCTTAAGCAGTTATCTCATGCTCCCCTCCTCCCTTGTGACTCACACACACGCACAACGCACACACACACACACACACACACTTGCGCCTTTGTCTGTATGCGCGAAATAAAAAAAAAAAGTTACTTGAGCAGTTAAAGTAACAGGTAGAGGTCTGCGCAGGACTGCTTTTTTAAACCTGCTACTGCATGTTTTTGTCCCGTTACCGCCCGCTCCCGCCAAAAATCGCTTCTTTCAATCCCGCGCCCGCCAGCCACATACACATTTCTGCAGCTCCCGCCCCGCGGTCCTTAATTACATTTAGTGCTTCAAATTTACTTATGTATTTATTAAAACAGAAATTCAGCGCTAAATACTGCTGTCACGTTTCTTACTACAGTCCAAACGCGTGAATAGGAGATGCTGAAAATCTCTCATCGGTATGTGTGTGTGCGTGTGTGTGTGTATGTGTGTCGGTCCATCCTCCGCATTGAGATTTTTCTTGAGGGTTTTTTGTTGCTTGCATAGGAATCATTGCGTGATTATTATAACTTTCTTAATTATTTATCAAATTGTGGGAGCGGGACCACATGTTAATGTGGTCCCGCTCCCACATCGCCTGGATTGATTAAACTTCCGCTCCCGCCAATAACAATTCACTTCTGTCCCGCGCCGCAAGATATTCTGACAGGTCCCGCGAGACTTCCGTGGGAGTACAGACCTCTAACGTGCAGTAACGGGGTGTCGGAAATGGTAACGGCGTTATAGTGACAGTAATTAGTTACATTACTTGTTACTGTAAAAAAAAGTAATGGCATTAGTAACGCCGTTTATTTCAATGCCGTTACTCCCATCACTAAATATAACTGCTTTAGAGATACCTTTTTTTATTGGACAGTGATGATATGCTACCCCTGTACTGTAACGTACACTAGTATATAATAAACATTGCTTGTGCTTGTCTAGGACAAAGATGCTTTTCACTCAACTAGCTCCCTCAGTGCCACCACTCAAAAACATGCAGTGAGCAGTAGTAGTGAGCATACTGTATGTGTTTATAACAGTAACAGTGCACACAGACAGACGGTTTACCTGCGCAGCTCTCTCTCGGCTCTCCTGTAACTGTCTCTGAGTCTCCAGTGCTTCCTGCTCCGCCTTCAGCCTCAGCAGCTGCAGCTCCCTCTCCTGCCTCTGCTGCTGAGCCTGCAGAGGTCAACAGTCAGGGTCAGACTCAGGCGGACCATAATAACTACATAAAACACACAGCAGGTCACTGACAATTGAAATAACCAGTTCCTAGCTGAAGAGTGTGTGTTCATGTTCTTTTTCACAGGTTCTGTGCAGTTATCTCTACATTGCAGGTTATAGGTATTCCTAGTAAACCGTTTGTCCTGGTTTGTTTTGTACGACTCAGTTCTGGCTGTATTAAAGTATCCATTACTAAAAGTCTATAAGTACTAGTTTTGTAAGCCAAGCCAGAGCCAAATTAATTAATTGAAGTCTCTCTCTCCCCTCCATCACAGCCATTTACATCACACTCTGCATTCGCAAAGCCACCAGCATTGTGGAGGACCCCACTCATCCCTCACACAGCACATCTCTCTGCACCTTATCCTCACCAAAAACTCTACTGAGGTTTTCATATTCGTTGTAGTGTTCCAGTTCTATGTTGAACAATTTGTTGCATGTTTGCACTTTATGTTGTCAATGTTGTACTGTTTTTTTTTCCTTCATGCTAGTTCTGGACAAACATAATTTTGTTGTTGTGTGCTTGTACATAGATTAAATGACAATAAAAGCCCTGTTTTTCTTACATGTAATATTGAGTAATAGTGGATTTGCACATCATCTCTGAAGTTAATAAATCAGAAACTGCAGTGTGAGTGACTGAATTGTGCAGTGATCGATCTGACCTTCAGTATCTGGGCGAGAGCGACGGTCTCCTGCTGGGCGAGAGATACCGCTCGGACTCGCTCCACATCCCCCAGCTGCCGGACCGACTCCTCCACAGAATCTATATAACTCAGCTCCGCACTCAGACGCTGCTGCAGCACACCCGGCGCAAACTGCAGCTCCACAGCAGCTGGAAGATACACACAATACACACGATCAGGGACAGCTTATTTAACATGCTAATTCAAAATAACGCATATACACATTAAATAGGTCTGACACAATATGGACATAACCTTATTCATTTTTACTGACCTCAATATTACACATTATTATTGTTTTTTTTTTTATCAAGGAGAGCCCATTATTACAGATAGACTTTTTACACAGATGGATTATTTGGTTGTGCTACATTTTTTTATACTGTCATTAGGGCTGGGTGTCGAAATCCAATACCAAAAAGGCTCAGACCAAAATGTCTTGGTACTAAAATATATTTTTTAGACTGAAAGGTAAAAAAAAAAAATATATATATATATGGTGCTCGTTTTCGATACTTTTGAAACACGGAGAGTGCCTCTTCTCTCTACCCCTCGCTCTCTCTTACTTACTTGCCCCGTCTTCCTCTTATCCTCTCACTCGCACCGTATACAACTTTTGTATTTTTTGGTTATGATTTTGAAAAAGTTACTGAAAAAGTACTTTTTGGGTTTGGTACCAGTATCGAAAATTTTAAAGCGATACCCAGTCCTAACTATCTTATCTGGGTAGCAACAGAGTTGCTGTTGTTTAAATGTATACTATAAATAAAATGCTAATATTTTATTTTATAAACTCTTCAAGAATATTAGAATATTATCATCACAAAAATACCCTGAAATATTGTGATATTTCTTAAGCCCCTCCCCCAATAGAACCTGACGCTTATACCTGCACTCCTGCTCGGAACTCTGGAGGTGCCCGTCTCCAAACCAGGCCCAGTTTCAGCAGCAGCACTGAGTCCAGTGTCCCTGATGCTGGAAGGTCTGGGTGAGGAGGTGTGTGAGGAGCCAGTGGGTGGGGAGACTCTTGGGGACCCGGCAGGAGACCCCGCAGGACTTCTGGGAGACCGCTGGTGCTCAGAAACCGCACTGCCAGGACAGAAATATACCATTAACACATATAGAGCTCAATTCTTATGACTCTTTTTATTCCGTCCAAATCTAACTCCCTTAATCTACAGTTAATCTACAGTTAATCTACAGTTACAGTAGATACAAGAGTCACCAGCATAATGTTTGTGTACTGTAGCATGATGCGCCCACATTCTACACTCATTTCAACACAACACACCTTTCTTTCTTCTTCTATTATTTAATAAGAGACGAAAGTGTGACTCAGCTCCCTGTAATTTACCTAAAAGCCAAAAGTCAGAATCCTTGAAAAATGTGTCTGACCACACGCATGTTGGTTTTTCTGTTAATGTGAGGACTGTCCAATCACATTAATTACTGTAGTTAATTAATGCGACACTACAAAAGTACCAAAATTAAGTAATTTTACTATTTTGGATTGTCTATTTAAAAGTACCAATGTTTGTTTAAAAATCAAATAAAAAAAATGTCTTTGCAAGCCCAAAATGAGGACATATCACTATGCTTGTGAGGACTTCTGGTCCTAACAAAGATAGCAAAACACACACAGACACACACACAGAGTGATAGGCTGGAAGGTATGAAGAGAATCTGCTACTTGAGCTTCAGAAGCACCACTAGAGAAATACATCTCCCGGGCAACCAGCCCAAACCCGCACCGCACGGGTACCTCAGAGACCGCACGGCAAACAAAAGAGCCTGTGTGTGACTGAGGACTGTGTGTGTGCGTGTGTGGGGAGTGTGTGTGTGTGCCCACCACCTGACCCCCACCCCCCCCTCCCCCTCTCAGTTCTCTCAGCACACTGTTCTGCACACTTCAGTGTGGATGGGCGACAGCAGCCCCTGTGTTCCTGCTGGCACAGTGATACCAGGCTCCAGTGTGGCATTTCAGTAATGAGGCTAAACTGGATCAGCACCAGTCTCCCACCAGTTCAAACATCCCCCTGCCTGGACCCCGCCTCCCTAATTTACCTGGCTTTAGTTTCACGACTGCAGTCCGGGCTCACTTAGGGAGACCATTACTCAGGGGGAAGTTTATTAGGGTTGGGAATCTCTAGGCACCTAACGAGTGGATTTGATTACAATTTAGAAGCTGTAATACAATTATAAAACAATTATTGAGCATCTTGATGCATCTTTACTTTTTATACAGGATTTTATTTTTTTACTCTGTACTTTTAAAGTAAAGTACCTGTAATGATCCACCTCTGATTCAGGGTTCATACACCTTTTAACCAATACATTTCCATGACTTTTTCATGCCTTCAAGGCACATTTTCATGACCATACGGTTTTTAAAACAATGCAGACATGGACAAAAAAAAAAAACATAAATCAACTAAAACTATAATCAAAACTGATTCTAATAAGTCTAATATAAATCTGACACACAATCTTTAATAATAACAACATGTGTGTTAGACCCAGTGTAGGGTTAAATAACTGAATTAACTCTGAACTGACATATTTTGTTAGCTCAAAAAAAAAAAAAAAATCTCCATTGATAAACGGAAACACAAAGATTTGCAAACCAAATTTCCATGACTTTTCCAAACCTTTCTGGGTATTTTTATTTTTCCAAAACTTATCCAGGCTTGAAAATTTCTATTTTCAACTTCCATTCACTTATCCAGGTTTTTTATGACCGTATGTTTTTACTGACTACACCCTCAGCTCAAATTAAAAAAAAAGGGAAAAAAATTGGGAGGGGAAGTTTGGGAGGGGCACTGGATGATGTATGGGTTTAGAGGCGGGGCAGGAGGGAGAGCCGATTGGCTGAGCTGGGCGTCAGCAATATTATTGATTGACTGATTTGCATATTGTGATGTTGTATTGTACCAAAGTACACAGAAACATCATCCTCGCCTATAGCACAGTTGAACCTGAGAGGGTGCTGCAGAGGCAGAAATTACTACCATAAAAGTGTTTATTAAGGTTAGGAAATGTTCATAAAATTTTAAGCATGACCGGTTTGTTTTATTACTTAAAAAAAAAAAAAAATCATTTTTGCTATTAATAAAAAAAACTAAATGGTTTAATGTTAAGTGGTGCTTTAATGTTTTAAAGCACAATATATATATATATATACACACCAATTGGAGCCAAATATAATAAGCGTTTATTAATATTGCACAACAATAATCTACCCACCACTCATGTTAACAGCTCATTTTAAAAATACAGCCTGGTGTATCCGGTGTGAAATGATTATCAGGGATATTAGTGGTGCCTCATCTTCACTCTCCAAAACAGATCCTCTATCATACCCCAGTGTGATTCCACCAGTAGACCCCGGTCTCATTAACAGCTGAGAGAGAAATTTCTGCAGGTCGTAACTCTTACTGTACGGACTGACTCACCTGTGAGTGGAGTGGACTGAGGCGCCCCCTGCAGTGCTGCCTGTGTCTGCGCTTCTCTGAGACCCTCGGGGAGAACCGTTAGGGGAGGGGCTCTGTTTCACCCCGTTCCACTGCAGCTCAGAGACGGGACGGGACGCACTCCTCTGACCGTCCACCGGGGGGCGCTCTTGGCTCCTCTCTGATCCTGCAACAGGTCATGAACAGTCAAAGACAACAAGTATTAAAGAGATTGTATTATTGACATTTTAACATTTCTCAATAAAGAGTGATTTATACAGTGAATTCCACTATTGTTACTACTAGATGTATGACGAGACACTAATCCTAAAAGATGAGACGAGACGCAATAAGAGAACTAGACGAGATTTTATTTAGTTTCTAAACTGAAAGTAGAAGCATTTCTGAGTGGAGAAGGGACAAAATATTGTGTTTAATAGTACCAGTGTGCTGAAACGATCATTCCTGCTAAGCCTATAAATATATTCAGTTAAAAAAACTGAATATAAAAACTTTTCGCGGGAGTTCTTTTTCTGGCCACGTCACGCGTCTTTACGTACTTACATCACACGTACATCCTCTAAAAGAGGATCCGGCTCAGTTTTACTGAACGCAAGCGGCTGGTGGAGCAATGGAGACTGATGCATATGCATATGATAAATTAGGGGTGGGCGATTTGGCCCTAAAATAATATCACAATATTTCATGGTATTTTTGCAATAACAATACTCTTGGCGACATAAATTAATGATTTTTTTTTTTCAGGAATACACTACTGCAACAAAATTTTATTTTATTATTGCATACGATTTATGTCACACCCCTACCTGAGATATTACAAATACAAGAATTTGATCAGATATGTAACAGATGTCAATGATCCAGAATGTCATGATTCTGATAATAATGCACTCCAAATATCCCCATATATCCATGATTAAAATAAAATAAATGATACTGGACAGATATAATATGTATTTAGTAGATATATAATAAAAAAAGAGAACTGTTTTTTTTTTGTGTTAAAAACAGTAAAAAAAAAAAAAAAAAAAAAAAAAAAAAGTAGTACCCTGGTGTGATAATTAGGGGTGGGTGTCATGGCACAATATATTTAGGGTATAAAAATGTTGGCAATATTATCGCTTACAATACGATATGGCACACCTCTATGATAAATCATACATAATTTATAAACACAGCAACTTTTCTCCTGTATGATCTCAAACGAGTCTCTTTAAACCACGCCACTACTGTTAGAATACCCCAGTGAGGGTTCTGTATTCACCTGGCAACCTATGACCAATTCCATATCTCTTTGCAGTTTAATACATCATGCCATTTTAATGCTCGTGAGTTCTTGTGGCACAAGATCTCGTCACACCCCTAGTTACTAACAAATTTTATTGTAAAATAAAACAAACAAATAAATAAAAAGAAATGCTGATAAATCACTTTCACTACAGTTCTACAGCAGTAGCTTCTTAAAAATGGCTTTTAAAATAATGTTGCATTATATGCACAGTTAACCAATTAAAAATGACTAGTTAGAAACTCTGCGCTGAAATGTTTCGTTAGTTGACCAGTGGTCTTTAACCACGGATATCCTCAATATGCTCAGAAAAGCCTTTAGTGAATCATAATAAGCGTTTTCCTGATATAATAAAATATTGCAGTGTTAAGCTGTTATATATGGCTATAACAAATCATCAAATGTTGAGAAATAACAATACTGAGTTAGTAATCTATTTCATAGAGCTTGGAGCAATACATAATACAGAACAGGTCAAAAGTTTGGACACATCTTCTCATTCAATGCGTTTTCTTTATGTTCATGGTGATTTACATTGTAGATTCTCACTGAAGGCATCAAAACTATGAATGAACACATGTGGAGTTTTATATACTTAATAAAAAATGACCTGACCTCCACAGTCACCGGACCTGAACCCAATCCAGATGGTTTGGGGTGAGCTGGAGCACAAATAATAAACACCTCTGGGAACTCCTTCCTTCAAGACTGTTGGAAAACCATTTCAGGTGACCACCTCTTGAAGCTCATTGAGAGAATGATGCCAAGAGTGTGCAAAGCAGTAATCAGAGCAAAGGGTGGCTATTTTGAAGAAACTAGAATATAAAATTCAGTTATTTCACCTTTTTTTGTTCAGTATATAAAACTCCACGTGTTCATTCATAGTTTTGATGCCTTCAGTGAGAATCTACAATATAAATAGTCATGAAAATAAAGAAAACGCATTGAAAAAGAGAAGGTGTGTCCACATTTTTGGCCTGTACTGTACATATTACATAATACATTATTCATATTTGTATATTCTTGATTAGTAGAGTTAATGCTGCTAATAGTGAATAAAAGTAAACAGGAACTAAGCAGCATAAGCACATGTTTAAATTACAAACATCTGATGATGTTGGAAACAGCAGCACGTTTATATGACCAGGATGTATTTTCAGATCTAGAGTGAGGGTGAGGGTGTGTGCTTCTTACCCTTCCTGCTGGTGGAGTGTGTTGAGTGTGGTGATGACAGTGGGGTGGAGGATTTTGAGGACTTCCCGTTTTCTCTCCTCTCATCAGCACCTGCTGCACTGTGGCCATTACTGTAGAGACACCACACACAGGATCTACAGGTTACACAGCTGTACTGAATCACAGTACAACACTGCCATCTGGCGGCTACATGAGAACAGCTCAAACAGACACAATACTGCCTACAGGCATGCGCGGCGTGAAGGCTATATAATGGGTCGCCAGCTTGATCCCCTGGACTGGCAGGAACCGTGTGCTTCAGCATTATCGGCTGGAGAGCCCCATTAGCCAGGCACTTAACCCCCAAAAAGCACAGGCGGAATAACCCTGGTTTTTAATCACAGTTTTCATGCATCTTGGCATGTTCTCCTCCACCAGTCTTACACACTGCTTTTGGATAACTTTATGCCTTTACTCCTGGTGCAAAAATTCCAGCAGTTCAGTTTGGTTTGATGGCTTGTGATCCTCCATCTTCCTCTTGATTGTATTCCAGAGGTTTTCAATTTGGTAAAATCCAAAAAACGCATAATTTTTAAGTGGTCTCTTTTTTTCCAGAGCTATATATCAGGGCTGCAACTAAAAATTACTTAACAATTCAATTAATAATTTATTAACTGGATAAAAGGGGGGGAAAAGCTA
This sequence comes from Astyanax mexicanus, assembly GCF_023375975.1. Taxonomy (NCBI): domain Eukaryota; kingdom Metazoa; phylum Chordata; class Actinopteri; order Characiformes; family Acestrorhamphidae; genus Astyanax; species Astyanax mexicanus. The sequence goes on from NC_064419.1 coordinate 9,436,507, forward strand.
CATTTGATTTATGGCACTGTATTTAATAAACTAAACTGTCTTTTTTGTAATTATATAAGGATTAGAGAACCTAAGAATTAACCCGACAGTTACATTATTATATAAATATATATATATATATATATATATATATATATATATATATATATATATATATATATATATATATATATATATTATATATATATATATTATAATTATGGTATTAAATAACATAATTATTTAATACCACAACAACAGTGTATGTATTGTAAACACGTTAACACTTCAACGTCAGATTAAAATAAAAAATCTTGTTAGGTTTAAACCGGGCTGGTCTCAGTTCAGATGAGGATAAGTTGTTACCTGAGGCTGGCACCAGTCCTTCTCGATGCTGATTGGCTGCTGCTGCGGGAGGAAATGAAGTCATCCTCATAGGCCAGGCCATTTAGCGAGCCAGAGACAGAACCAGCACCACGAAGACCAGGAGAACCCCTTTCTGTACCAACATCCAGCACTACACACAAAAAAATTATAATTGTCAAAAACAACAATTCTCACAATTCTAGTTCATACAAAATTAGTACCCATGATTAAAAAACCGACATGATTAGATCTATTAGAGATTCATCTCCACACTGTTTGAGGAGAGAGTGTGTTATTTATTTAGACATTTATTTAGACACTTTCTTTTACTAAAACATCAAAATCAGATGTGTGTGGCATTCAAAACATATTAAACGTTAATTTTCAGCATTCAACAATTTCTTTAGATATTAGTGGTGTATTTAAATATATATATATATATATATATATATATGTATATGTATATGTATTGAAGTACATATATATATTAAAAAATATAAATATATATATATATATATATATATATATATATATATATATTTATATTTTTTAATATATATATGTACTTAATTTTAACAAGAATCCCAATCTAATAATACTTGTTTTATGCTAATACTCTAAATCTCAGAACAACAAAATATCACAAGTCATTATTTTCCAGTCCTTTATCAAACTAATATAAATAGTCTAGAAATTATTTTTTATTATTAGCAGATTAGCAGCAGATATGAGCACAAACACTGCCAATGCTCTGTACGTGCATGTATATAATATCAGTGCAGTGAAATCTACCTCTGCTGTAATTCTGCAGGTTTTTGGTGAAGATGTTGATGACACTGTTCGGGCTTCCCTTTGCTAGATCTCCCCACGCCGGCCGGCTGTCCTGCAGTGCTGCTGCTGGTCTATAGGGGGAGTGCTGTTCCGCCTCTCTCTGGAATCGCGTGATTGGATCGTAGGTGGGGCCGTTTTGCAGACTGGCGCAGTAATCTGCTCCACTCAGTTTCAGAGAGGGTTTGGGGAGGTCCAGTAGGACATCTGTGGGGTCACCTGGAAAAACAGAGGGGGTGTGGTTAGAAGTGTGAAATATATGAAATATATATATATATATACATATATATATATATATATATATAGGGAGGAGTAGGGCTGTGTGTTGGCAAGAACTTGGCAATATGATATGCACTATGATACAGGGGTTTTGATTCAATATATCACGATATATTACAATACTGCAAGCAAATAAAAAAAAATAATTAAAACTTTTTGATTAAAAAAAAAAAAAACTTTGTAACTATACTTAATGTTATTATAATAATGGGATCTAACAGCAGTAAAACACTGCTATCTATTAATGTTGTTACAGTACAACAATAACTGCCTAAATATCTCAATGCCAATACTGAAATAATACCACCAAGAACCTAAAACAACAGAAATTAATGGAATAATCAAGGAGAACAATATGCTTTTTTATGAACAATAAACATTTATGGAAAGTTTATGGAATTTCTTGGATAGTTACCTTTTTTCCCAAACAAATAAAAAAATAAACATAAAAAAAAAAAATATATATATATATATATACTTATATTTATACCAATATTTAAACCTTGATATTGGGATTTTGAGACTCAATATGGGATTGCCAGAAACACCAAACATTACGATACTTATATCAATATCATAACAATATATTTTTTTTTACACCACTACACAACAGTCACTTGTATGGTTGAATAAGGTAAATCTCACCTGGGTGGTCCTCTGCATCAGACAGGCTGCTCTCAGTCAGCAGGCCTTCGCTGATGGAGCCTCCACTTGAATCTAGATGCTCCGCCCTCTCTGGGAATAATGGGGCAGGATTAGGTGGGGATGGGCGGGGCTTAGCTGTGTACTCTCTCCTCTCCGCAGACCCGAAGCCATACAGGTTTACCACTCCTGGTAGCTCAGCTGGGTCGGTACCGAACGCGCTCTGGCCCGCACTGAGGAGCCTCTGGATCCTCTGAGCCGGCTCCTCGGCGCCCCCTGGGCACTCTCTGACTGGTGGACTGAGTGAATTTATCAAGTTTGCTTCATCATCCTGGGGTATTACTGGCGGCAGTCCTGTGCCGACATTTCGGCTGCAGTCGACGCCGTAGTTGACTCCGCCTCCAGCCAGTTTCAAAGCCTCGCTCTCGATCCGGCTGGACAGAGACACGGCACTGGCCTTCAGAGCCTCGACCCGGCTCAGCCTGCTGGCGTGGGCAGTTCTGCTCGGGTGGGCGCGGATGGTATGAGTGGCAGATAGATCTACTGGCTGTGATATTGCTGCTGCCCCTTCCATCGCCAGGAGTTGTGAGAAGAGCTGGCCAGTAGAGGGGACCAGAGAGGCGGCGCTGGGCAGAGAACCCACGCCGAGTTCAGCTCTACACGGATACAGACACAGAAAGAGGAAAAAAATAATAATAAAAATGTAGTCATACAAACTGCACACTAACAGCACACACAGCTTGACTGTACATATAGAGAAGGGGTCATATCAGGTTCGGGCAATACAGCAAAAACATTGCATCACAATATTTATTAAGAAAATACTAGGGCTGTCAGCTTTGACAAGTTTTTTTTTTTTTACGCCAATTAATCGCATCATAAAATTGATGGAGCCTGGTGACTGGGGTGGGCGATATGGATCTAAAATAATATTACGATATTTTATGGTATTTTCGCGATAACGATATTCTTGACGATATTACAAAACACTTTAAAAACATTATTTCAAAAATACACTATACACTGCAAGAAAAAAAAATATATATTTTATTATGACATATAACATAATACTGGAGACCCCTAAGTGAGATGAATGAATCAGAATGTGATGATCTCTATATATCCAGGATTAAAGTAAAATAAAATATACTGGACAGATATAATCTGTCTCTAATAGATACATAATGGGAAATGTGATAGGTGACATGACACGATATTTTAGGGTATAATATTGTTCACGATATTTACAAATTTTGACGATATTATCGTGTATGATACGATATAGCACACCCCTACTGGTGACACATTAGCACATTCGTTTCCTGTACCTTTTTTCGAGGTTCTACTGGCTGAACAGATCTGGCCTCATCCGTGCTCTTGGCCAAGAATCTGCCTTTGGATGAGCTGCCCTCATGACAATGTTAATCATCCAAAATCATCCAAAAGCCTCAGTCGCCCTCTGGTGGTCAGGAGGCATGAAATAAAACACTAGTTACGAACGTAACTCTGGTTCTATAAATGCTGGATGACAGCCAGAGCCTGTCGTCACTCGGTCAGTGAAGCTTGGGTTGTGCGAGAAGTTGTTCTGAGGAAGATGGGTGTTCTGGGTGTGACAGCCCCTTGTAGGGGTACCATTTATTTTTTGGTATAACTGCTCAGTTCAATTGCTGTGCCCAAGGGAATATCCACTAGGCTAAGCCGCCCTCTGGCAGTCGTCCAGCATTTATAGAACCACAGTTACATTCCTATCTAGTGTTTTATTTCACAATATAACAGCAGAGTTCAGAAGGTATATTACCTTTCATTTATGATTAAGTTTTTGCCCACTCTCGTTAGTGCTGTGTGATATGACGATAAATATCCGGGTGATCCCTATCATTTCTACAATAATTTCATCAGTTATTCATGCAAATATATATATAGTAGGCTATGATGAAATGTATTGGCGTAGTCACTTTGCATAAACTTGGTTTATATAAGTGATAATAAAGTAATCTTCGCAAAAAAGGTTCATAATATGGTTTTGCGACATGCTTTACGTTATTAAACTCATAAGAGCTGAACAATGGAGACGCATTGTTCTTTTGAAAAAAAAAAATAGCTACTGCATCTACCTCATCTATTTTCATATATATATTCATATATTCAATATATATATATATATATATATATATATATATATATATATTGCTGCCCTAAAAGGTAGTAATTACCATTTGTGAATGTTTGGTTTAATGTCACTTTGAAATAAAGTTGGAAAAAAGTAAGCAATTAAATTAAACTGTTATATTTTTTGAAGAATAACTAAAATGTATATATACATTATATACATGTATATGTATAAATGTATATACTTAAATGTGATATATCATGATATATATCGTTATCTTGATACTAAAAATTCCATATCGTGATATATGATTTTTCCCATATCGCCCAGCACAAGCTCACGTAGTCATGCACACAAAAAAACACACTCTCACGAACACACACAGAGCTGGTGCCACATTTCCTCCTTTCAAGCTGTTGAGTGTAGAATATGGAGCTACACTAGCATTTATTTTCTCCATTAAAACTCTCAGTTAAACTGAGTAACTCGGCACATTACAATATTCTAGTTTAAAAAGCATCAAAACTACCTTGAGATCTTATAATACGGTAAAGCTACCCCAAGACATTATAATATAGTTAAAAAAAAATGTTTATCACACCACACAATTACTTTTGCCCCTTCCCAAAAAATACAGTTAAATATTTTAAGTAAAAATGTACTGATGATATTATCCATAATTTAATCAAATAATACACTTGTGATTAATTAAAATTTTTAAGGAATTGGCACCAATATTACAAATTAAGTGTTTTTAGCGCTGACTCTTTTATTTACATTTAAATACCTATTACCAAAAGCTTTAGGAAGTCTTAAGGAATAAAAAGTGTGATTAATAGTGATTAAATCACAGAATTCTGTTGTGATTAATTCTTTCTTTTTTTTTTTTTTAATCGATGAACACCATTATAAAATACACAATATTTAGACATACTCATGAGGAATAATAACTACCACACAGTCCAGGACTAAACCCGAGACAGAACGCTCCGGGCCCGCCTCCTCCCACACTCCAGCACAGCGCCAGCCCTCTGGATATTCTCAGTCTGACAGCAGTCAGATAATGAGGGAAATTCTCAGGTATAAACTCCAGAACCTGCAGATCCACACACCCACATCACTCACCAGCACCAACACTGCACGAGTACTATGGGAACGGGTAGGAGCGGGTGGTCATGTGACTCCGCCTCTGCTGATAACACTGCATATCGGAGTATGTTTACACTCACGACGGACAGCCGGACACTCAGCCTGGAGATATAACAACGTCACATTGAGGAGATTGAGGGGGCCTGGCCTGCTCTGTGTGTTTCACTGGGTCCACTCTACATAACTCCCCATTTACTGACCATCACATACACACACTCAGCACAGCTCACTCAGAGCTGAACATACAGATGGATCAGCAGGTCTGGGATTCAGTGTGTGTGCGTATGAACCTCTCAGCATGGCCCCAGACACTCATATTTACAGTTGGAATAATGGACTCTTCTCTAAACAAAAACATAATGGGTAATACAAACTGTAATCCTATAGTAACACTATACATTAGGGATGCACTGCATAATGATCCTGAAATGATATTGGCAGATAATTAATTTTTTATTATTATAATTTTTTTTTTCAAAGAATAATTTGATATGGACAAGATTTTAAACCAAATCTTTCTGCACCGTATTTTACAGATAAAAGGTGCACCGTATTATAAGGCACTAGTAAATGCCGCCTAACAATGCTAGTTTAACTCAATTAAAGAGACGTATATTTTATAGCTGGGTCAGACAAGTCACAACAAGCAAACCGCTACACAAAATAAATCCATGCAATGGGAAGGGCAGATTATGGTGCAAGTTGGGTTTAATTAATCTGTGTTTGAAAAATAATAACACATTACTGATTCCAAATTTATTGCATGCATTAAAGCTTTAATGCTGACAGCCCTAATAAAAATTCAATACTGTGTTTCTGAAAATTGTCAGTGTGCGTTTATGTTAATTACCTGGTCAGTGCTGGTGGTCCGTGCTCTGACATGGAAAGGTCACTGTGGGAGGGGCTTGGAGGTTCCTGCCTTTTATTTTCTTTATCTGATTCTCCAGAAGGCTGATACAACGGCCTCGACTACACACACACACGGACACAATAATCATTATTATTAAAAAAATAAATAAATAAAGTGTCATACATTTCTCTAGGCCACATCCAAACTGCTTAAAAATATTTATTTCTCTTTATGCTTCTGGAACAAACTGAGCTAATATTGATGGGTTTACTGCCAGATATTTAATAGGCACACTTCCTATAGTTTTATTGCATTAATGACAATAAACAATGTTTGTGTTTAACTATTTGAACACATACATTTTTGCTAATAAAAAAAATTAAACATGTTATTATTTAAAGCCTCGACAAATACAAAAAATTAGGCCAGACTATGGAAAATTGATTTGGTGTGGGTCTGTGTTTATGTGTGTGTGTATGAGATTGTGTATGAGTGAGTGTGTGTACCTGCTGCAGTCTGTGTTCCAGTAATAGTTTAGTATATGTGTCCTGCAGACAAGAACGGGTGGAATTGGTGGGAGGAGCCTGGGGCTTGGCCACTCCCTCCCTCTGCCTCCTGTAGAGCTCTTGCAGTCGCTGACTCCGCTTGTGCTCTGCCTCCTTCTGGTTCCGCCTCTCCTCCGCCTGCCTCCGTTTCCTGTCCTCCTGTTGCCGGGCGATGTACTGCCGTACCGCCTCTGCATCGTACTGCCTCTTTTTGTCTGGGTGGGGTTTAGCAGGGCTGACACTTCGGGATGATCTGATTGGAGCTTGGGCGCGCCGTCCTGCACTCCTCCTGCTAGGTGAGCCCTCTTCATGTACTTCAGCCCCGCCCTCTAACTGCAGGTCGTCTAGAATGCCCTGGATGTCTGCTGAGAGGCGATCGGTGCTGGGGGACCTGCCTCTGTCGCCCCCTGCTGGCCTGGAGGTAAGGATGAGAAAATATGAGGACAAAATTTATAGTTTTGCATTATTCCAACCATAATGTCACAAGAGTACAACAACTAAAGGCACTGTATATAATTCTGGAGAACAATTACTGATATTTCACTTAACAGCAAAACAAAACAAACCAATGCATCCGTGAGCATAAAACACTCCTGTTGCTGATTAGCTGGAACTGTGTTGTTTCTCTCAATCTGAGACACTTTTTTACATTCATTTCCTATTTATATAGAGAGCGCTAAGTACCAAGTACCAAGACTATTAATTTACACAATTTTATAGATTTGTTTGTTTTTATAAGCTTTTTTTATATTTCTTTCTATTTCTTCATAGTCATTGGACATAGTCACACTATTTGTGAGCTGCTCAAGATCATAGATGTTTGTGGTGTCAAGCACTGAAGCTTGTAAAATGATGTGATGTGCAAAATTAATATCTGTAGTCATTAACAGTTTTCATTTTTATTTACCTGGAAGGCTCTTTCACTGCAGGTTTTCTGCCTCTATCGCCCCCTGCTGGTCTGGAGATCTTCGCAGTTTGCCGCTCTGTGCTGTTCGGCCTAGAGCGACGATTCAGCTCCAGCCGAGGGTCAGAACTGGAGCGAGACGAAGCACCTGGAGAGGGATAGAGTAATAGGGAGAGGAAGAGTAATAGAGCAGGGTGGTGCTTATTAGAATGTACATAACTAATATTTCCATCAAGTGTTCATTGTAACTGTAATTCCTTGTATGACAGAAAAGTCAGGATGTTATTAGGCTTAATTTTTTTCGCTCCAGCTCTGAGGGAGTTTTCCCTTGTCATAGTCAATCACTGTGGGTTGTATGTTCCTGAGTTTTATGGTTTGAGCTACCAAATTTCTACAAAAAATGTACTATACTGTACAAAATTACCATAGTACTATGTACTAATATATAAAAGTACTTTATAAATAAATTCGATTTGTACACATGTATAATAGTTAGCGTGGTTAGCACCCTGTACCCCTTTTTCTTTAACGTAGAAAGAAAATCTAAGCAGGGGAAACCAAAGCATGTCAGGAAGTGGTGACTGCATTTATGGTGAAAGGGTTACACTCCAAAGTACCTATCCTACTGGTAGGTGGAGTTTAATAAGTTAGTATTTCTTTTTGTAAACTATCACTATAATGTATCTAGAGAGAGTTGACCAAGGCACCAAACTTTTAGTACACCTCCCCCATCCAGAGATATTTAGATGTATCAGCTAACTTCTGCATAGTACAGTTAGAAACGTCATTATTAGAAATTATACAACAGTTAGTTCCGACCTCACAATCTGATTGGTTGAGAAGTGTTCTAGTCGTGCTGATATATGTGATAACATCACGGCCTTCTCACACTAAACTTGTATCACTCCGCCGACACGTTGCAGAGTAACGGCGTATACACACAGGACACCCGCAGCAGTGTTAGCTTAGCACAGGCTAGCGCTCAGCCGCGGCACGCTCGCCCGCAGCCCGCAGCACTGGCTCGTCTTTTGCGGAAAAATGGGAAAGAAAATCGCTCGGTTACTGCCGTCTGACAGCCAGAACGCTAACCAGCCAGGCTAGGCTAAGCTACGCTAAGCTAATGCTGAGCTAAAGCAAGCTACGCTAACCTAACCACAGTCCAGCCAACTAGCTACAACCAACACCACCCAGCAAAACAAGCAGAAATGCTCAAAAATGCGCAGCTTTCACCTGAAGACGAATCCACAGAGCAGGAGAGGAGAGTATTAGCGTTATTTCACGCTCCTAATGTTACCATCTTCGCTTATTCTCACTTTTGATTTCAAGCTAACTTTCGTGGTGTTAGTCTGTATGAATCATACACCGTTTTGTGGTTTCAGTTTCAGTTCTGTGACAGTTGTTGTGGAACTACTTTTTGGCGGAAGGCACAGTCCATATTAAAGCATATTCAAACTGAATTTCTTAAAGTTCTTTGATTTATTTTCTTAATTCATTTTGTAAAAAAACTGTTGTATAAAAGCAAAAGAACACTCGAGGTCGTGTGTTATCACGAATAACATCATCACAGCCGTGATGTTATTCGTGATAACACACTCCCTCTCGTGTTCTACTGCTTAAATAATAACTAAATAATAAATGTCCAGTCTCTACCTGACCATGACAGCACAATGTATGAGTGAGAGAAAACAAGACACAAAGAATTAATGATAGCTAACATAGCTAGCTAACAACTTAATTTCACTGTGGAACATCTACTCAGCAAGGCAGGTTATTGTAAGTCACCAAAGTTATCTGTTAGTTTAAACTATAGCTCTCTAGCTAACATTATTCCCTGTTTGCTACAGATTTGCCTAGCAATCTAGCTAACTACCTGCTGGGTTTCTTAAACTGCAGATAGCAAAGAAGCAAGTCTAGACTTGGCTTAATCACTTATGTGCCATTAGTGCTAGCTGAAGAAAGTAGAGACATTTTATAAGAATATAAAATAATATAAAAAGGAGTGGCTGTCACTGTTGATAACACTGTAACCATAGATGTGATGACGACAATGACTGAATCACACAGCCAAAACATTTAGCATCTTTTTTTTCACCATTTTGGAATCAAAACATGGAACTGATAAAAACTGGAATAAGCTAAACCTGTATCATAATCAATAAACCCACACAATACCCAACTCTAATAATAGCTGATTTTACCACACAGGATAAGACAGCACATCTTCTATCAAAACAGAAAGAAAGGCAGCATTTCCCCTTCAGAGGCTGTACACACCCCGCCCCCCGCACGCTCTGACCCGTGTGTCACACCGGAGAGGAAGTGATGTGCAGTGAATCAGAAACAGTCAGTCAATCCCCGTTCATCACGGTCAGCGAGCAGCGAGTTCACCATCACTCAGCATGAGACACTACTTTACTCACACACAAACAATCACTACACCACACAAACCCACCAACAAACAGAACGACAACCTAACACTTTTCTTTAGAGAACATTTGTATAGTTATAATAGTTATGATAATGTATAATAATGTAAATGTGCTATGTGTTGTGTAAACGCTGGAGTAGACAGTGAAGTATCACAATATGTTTTAATACTGCTTTACTCTAATAAAGCTAAGTTTATTTTCATTGCTACAGACCAACTGTAAGTTCTTAACCTCAAAAACACCCCACGTTTTTCCCCCACAATGTACATTTTTTCCAGATTTTTTACAATATACATTATTTTCAGGTTTTAAAGAGGTTTTTTCTTAAAAGTCCTGGCAGTTTACTACCATCATAGACTGTGCATAGGTGGACAGAGCATCGTCTCTCAAAAGTGAAGCCACCACAGGTCGGGCGCCCCCTTCTGTTCGGTTGCAGAAAGCTGTGTAACCCCACCCATCCCCATAGGTTTCAATAACAAAACAGACCAATAACAGACCGTCAGCTCCGCTCCGCTCTGCTCTGCAGCCTGTGACCTTGAGGCAGCCCTCAGGGGCGGGGTTATTTAAATGAGTAGACTGTCTCTCCACAGTCTTTCTCCCTCTTCTGGTCTCTATTGCGCAGACTCGGGTTTCAGGATCGCCAACATGAAGGAAGATTTTAGCTTCATTTTTATTAAATGAATGTGAACGGCGACACAGCGTCCATCTTTTTTTACAGTCTCTGACTACCATTAAAGTTCCCTGGATTTTGTACCATTTCAGGTCACTTACTGGACCTGAAGAACTTCATATTCATTGTTTGAATTGTAAATATGTTATAAGTGTTAAAGATACTCAGAAGTGAGCCCTCAAATTAAGATTAATTAAACTCAAATAAACTTTGAGAATTCTGGAGCTGCTGTGCTAAAAGGGGGCAGGACTGAGGGAAGGGCTGCAGGTGTGAGCTCACCTGTCCGTCTCTCTCTCTCTGCAGATTGAGCGCGGGGCTCTCCGGGCAGCCGAGGTGATGGACCCAGAATCATCTTCACCAGCTTCTGTCCCTCCCGCCATGACGACGTGCTGATCACTGTGGAGACAAGAAATCTTTATCAGTCTCAACTAAAATTACACAAACTTTACAGATTTCATTCATAAATGTACTGCCAATATTAGAATTGTATTACCTACAAACAGACATGTATAAAGTACTAGAGACCCAGTCTTGAGTAAAAGTACTGTAAGTGCTTTAAAAAAAAAAAGGTAATGTATGGAGAATCTGAAGCGCTTATGTCTTAAGGTCTTAAGTCTTCAACACTTTTTTTTTTGTACCTAAGTATTGCAGCAAGTAGTTTATTATAAACTGTATTAGTGAAGTACTGAAAGTAAAATTACAGTACTGTGTTCTGTAGTTATTAAATAAAACAGAGTAAAGTTAGCAGTGCTAAAAGCAGAATAGGAGCAGCAAGATCTTCTTATAAGATGAGCTTGATCGCTTGATTTACTCAACAGTGCAGAACATCTATTGCTCTGGCTTTATTGATAATGTAGGATTGTAATGATTTCTAAAATTTTTAAAGCACATATGTAGTGAGGTAAAAGTGGAAGTAGGTGAAAGAAATAATACTCCAGTAGCTCCAGCATTTTAGTATTTTTAGTTCAATTTAGTTAGTATACATCTCTGACAACAAGACTCAAAAACACAATTTTGATTATTAATGAATAATACAGATGTAAAGATTGGTATCAGACAGAGAGCCATGTCCACCATACATATTACTAAAATTTGCACAAATAATGACCATAAGCCAATGATTTAATATGTCCTAATAATTCCACGTATCTCCTAAAAAAAACAATTTAAAAATACATTTTGGACAGATTTGGGATTTGAGGCAGACAACAGTGGATCGACAGTGAATTCAAAACACAACATAACAACATTAGTTCAGATTAAAATGTGTGAATTTCATGTTGGAATAACAAAAAAAAAAGTAATAAAATTTGAGTTCAAATAAAATGAATACGAAAACCCCAGGGGAACAGAGACAAAAAAAAAAGATATTTACTAAAATTAAACAAAAACACAGTATTATATATTATAAAATATTAGTCTTATTACTGTGTTCACACTCTTCAAAATTAAATGAAACAAAATGGTTTTAGATATTATTTTGGAGTTCACAACTCACTTTCTCACCATTGCTTTCTCACCAACACAGCCCTACCCGAGCCATATACGAAAAATCTTAATTTAAAAAAGCTGAGTATATCTGGTACCTGGTCTGGTCTGTGGGTCAGGAACAGATGCTGACCGGTGAATCTTCCTCACAGGTTTGACTGGTTTTCTCTCCACCACCTTCTTTTCTTTCTCCTTCGGCTTCTGCTTCACTCCGTCTGAGAAGAGAGAAAGAAAAAAACATCCATCCAAACATCTTCATTAAAACTGAAAGTTCAGCCATGTTTTCCCAAACACCTCACAACTAATACTGGTGAGGGTGTTCCCAAGCCATCCACCAAGCTAACAGTACATGATTAACTTACATACTGATGAGCCAGGTTTTTAGCGTGTGTGTGTGTGTGTGTGTGTGTTTGTGTACCTGTAAGGTGGTGTGTGTAGATCTCTCTGCTGTAGTTGTGGAACTCCTCCTCCCCCCACACCCGTCCGTCCGCAGTGCGAATTGTGGTCTCACTTGTGTTAAACCCTGAAAGGAGGCGGACGTTAAATTGAGATTCTTACCACACACATACGTCCTCACCATTTTTTTCAACATGGTTGTCCTTGCAAAAATGTCCTCCACAAAAACTTCCACATAAAGTTTACCCCCCCAAAAACAGCCTCTACAAACCTCCCCTCAGGCACATTAAACACCTGCTCTTACCTTTATAGATGGGCGCAGGTGGAGCAGGTGCCACTTTGCGTACTTTAGCAGTAGGCACAGTGGTGCCCAGCGACGCCCCGATGCCCACCGGCTGCTCCAGACGGCCGAGTATTCTCTCTCTCTCTGCCGATTCCTCCAGCTGCTCCCTCTGTTTGCGGATTCGCTCCTTCAGCTTCTCCAGCTTCCCGTCCGTCTGCCGCTGACGCAGTTTCTCCAGCCGTACCGACGCCGACCCCGGGCTGGACGACACCGAGCCCGCCGGCGCTCCCGTCTGCCCATCTGCCTGCAGCCCTGCGGCTCTGACCTCTGCACCTGCTGACCCGGGAACAGGAGGGTCGTTGAGGAAGCGGATGGTGGTGTTGTCGAGCGCTGAGGAGCGGGTGCTGTCCAGATCGGCCGTCTGCTCCGGCCGCGAGTCTCGCTCGTACACCAGCTCGCTCAGGGACGCCGAGGGGGCAGACACACAGTGGGCAACCGGAGGAGAAGGAGGAGGATACACTTCCCTAAAAAAACACACACACACATTCTTAATACATAATATATAGCATAATACATACAGTCCCAAACAAAAGTTAAAATTAAATTAAGTTAAAAAGTTATTCCCATATTAATGGGATTATGTACTAAATGACTTAACTAAATATACCAATATACAAAAAATATATAGAATATTATTAAAATGTTACTTTATTTCAGTAATTCAGTAAAAAATGTGAAACTCCAAACCATCACTGATCATCAGTAAATTTTACATTTCATTTGTAACTCAGGGGACCAGAGTCTGGAGGAAGAGTGGAGAGACACACAGTCCAAACTGCTCGAGGTCTAGTGTGAAGTTTCCACCAATCAGTGATGGTTTGGAGAGACATGTCATCTGCTGGTGTTGATCCACTGTGTTTTATTATCAATTCTAAAATTAGTGCAGGGTTTTCCTGGAAAACTGCAAAAAGTATCAATTGGTCTTATATAATAATCAAATTTTCTGAGACACTGATTTTGGATTGGCTGTTAGCCATAATCATCAACAATAAAAGAAATAAACTCTTAAAATAGATCACTGTGTGTGTAAAACATCTATATAATATATATTTTTGAGATGCACTAGTACAGAGGTTGGACAATAAAACTGAAACACCTGTTTTTAGACCACATTAATTTATTGTCTCGTTGGACAGTTCTGGTGAAACACAGTTGAGTTGAGGTGCTCATTGAATTCTGTTGTGATTTGATCTGAATACAATCCGGTTAGCACCCGAACATCACTTTCAGACAGCTTCCTCTTACAGCGTCCACAGTTAATCCTGTTGGATGTGGTTGGTCCTTCTTGGTGGTATGCTGAATTACCCTGGATACCGTGGCTCTTGATGCATCACAAAGACTTGATGTCTTGGTCACAACAAGACGTGCACCAACAATTTGTCCTCTTTTGAACTCTGGTATGTCCCCATAATGTTGTGTGCATTGCAATATTTTGAGCAGAACTGTTGAAGCTCTTATCCTGCTAATTGAACCTTCACACTCTGCTCTTACTGGTGCAATGTGCAATTAATGAAGATTGGCCACCAGGCTGCTCCAATTTAGCCATGAATCCTCCCACACCAAAAAGACAGGTGTGTCATTGTCCAACCCCTGTATATATTATCGTACTGAAGTACCAATATACCGGAATATCAATTTTCTTGATTTACTAAATACATTTTGGACAAGATATAAAGTACTACTATGTATTTAGGATATTAACTTTTTAATATTCTGAATAAATTCTGTAGTTTATCAACATTTAAGAGAGTGTTAAAGCTTTATTGTTCTATTAAATCATCACGTGCTAACAAGATCCCACAGACACTGACATAAACTGTAGCTGAAATACTGATTAATGCTCATATGATGAATGAAGGCACTGCTCTTTACCCACACTGCTGTAGTGCAGTACTGTGTGTGTGTGTGTGTGTGTGTGTGTGTGTGTAACAGTACCTGTGTGTGGAGTGTGTGTGCGGTCTCTCTGCGCTGTTGTCCTGTGTACTGGTTCTCAGGGGGCTGCGGGAGCTCTTTTCTGGGTTTCGGCTCCGCTGGGATTTGGACGCTGCGGAATCGTCTGTTCCACGCCTCTCTGTAAGGAACAAAACACAGAACACAGCTATCAGGAACAGGTTTAGAACTAGATCAGACAGAGATCAGTTCAAGGGGTTTGTGATAACAACTTGGGATCTTTTAGATTGTCTATATGTTCTGAATGAACTGGTGTGCAGACATCAGCCCTGGGATTAAGAAGTGTGTGTTTAATTACATTACATTACATTACATTACATTTGGCAGACGCTTTTGTCCAAAGCGACTTAAAATAGTCAAGTACAAAAGTAATAGAAGTTAAAGGTAAAACATCTTTAGATAGGGTCTAAAGGAGGTCAAAATAATCAATTACTAAAATAATCGATAGCTGCAGATAGCTGTAGTTACCTTTGCGGCTGGCTTTGCGACTGCCACGAACAGATGTTTTCTCTGTGGTCATCAGTGTGTCCAGCACCACCCCTGAGCCGGACACTGCCTCCAGATGATTCTCTATGTGCCGCAACTGAAACAGAAACACACACACACCCCCATCACGTACAATTAATATTCCTCATAGTTATTTGTATATAATGTGTATATATATATATACAGTGGTATATATGCTCGTACGTTTATGTACCTTAAAGTAAATATTAAGAAGCAAATCAAACTAACTAGACAAAAAAAAACAGCTGCTTTAGCTCCACCCACAATATTTGTACTAGATTAAGGTGATTAAGGAGCTTTCCCCCCTTCTAAAACATTAACTTTCATTTACTCTTCTTTATCCTTCCTTTCTTTGGTAGAACCATTTGTGAGTTTAAGGTCATTGTCTTGCTGCATGACCCATGGGCCAATATTTGTTTTCCGATATTTACTTCAGTGTTGTTTGATCAATAAAATACTAAAAATATTTAAAATTAATAAAAAAATATATATTTTTTTAATTTAAAACACATTTAAAACACAATCAAAGGCTTTCTAATAGTGCGCAGAATAATATCAGTTTCAGTTTCAAATAATATAACTCACCAAAACCTCAAACTATTCTTTATATTTGACAATATTTGATTAAATTTACAGGTCCTCACTTATCTTAATTTATTTAACTAAACTCCACGCTGCGGGAGGGAGGGAGGGAGGGGGAGAGAGAGCGTGGCGCGGTGTGGCGCATTTTGCCTGATTTCTCTTGATTAAATATCAATAAATATGTGAATTTAATACCTTTTAATACCATATATTTTACTTAACTTGATAGGACCTATTTATTTAAACTTTTTTTTAATCGCAATGCCGCATGCGCGTTCCTTATGACTGACGCTAAACTGTTTGATCCAGCTGTTATATTATATTATTTTATATTAATACCATTTTAACGTTTTTCGTTTCTATGTTTTGAAATTCGTTAGATTATATTTTTGTCAACATTTTGGGTTTATTTTCGTTTGTTATTTTTCTAATAATAATAGAAATGACAATTTATTTTATTTTGTACATTTTTTAAGGGGCGAGTAACAAAAGTATGTGCATGTTTCTGGAAAAACAAAAAAAGTGGGCGTCGCGTTGTTGTGTCATAAATGACGATGGAAGATCAGCACAACCCTAGCTCACAACCATAATACTACCACCACCAAGTTTCACAGATGAGATAATAATAATGGAGATTTTCTATTAAAAAGAAAGATATAGTCTAGAAATGTTTTACTTCTGCTGTCAGACACACTCCACACTCTCCAGATCAGCTGTGTGCACTGTTAGCTTTAGGCTGTTTAAACACTTACAGCAGATTTACTCTGGTTTAAACTCTTCCAAGCAGCTGAGATCTCTGTGGGGGAGAAACACACACACACACACACACACACACACACACACACAAAGTTACACTGAGAGCAATAAAACATGCACAGTTACACTGAGAGCAATGACAATATGTGTGCGATATCACTATATTTTAAGGGTATTTTTGCAAAAACTATATTCTTCACAATATAACAAATGACTGAAAAACACACACAAAAAAAATAAAATCACACAGAGCATCAGTATTAACAAGGTCTCACACACACGCAACAGCTACAGACAGTGTGATAACGAAACTGCCAACAGCCTTGTTCTGACTGGTCTGACTGGGAGATTATTTTATTTTTAATCATAATACATCAGCTGAACTGATCTGTTAACTTTTTGTCTTGTACAAAGACTAAAAAAGACAAGTACCTGCATTTAATATTAGAAGACAAGAAGAATTCTTTATATTACACTTGTTTAAGTTAGTGTTTTCAGCTTTGTGCTTCCTTCAGTACAGATTGTCAGTTTGTAAGAATGGCAGTTCAGGGGAACTGTGGAGGTCAGGACATAATCTCGAAGACAGAGAAAACTCTCCGACAAAACTGCTTATACTGCTCATATGCTGGTAAGACTGGAAAATCAACCCCATCTAACTCAAATTACTGCCATGAACCTGCATAAGTGTTTAGCTGAGTCAAGAGGGTGGTGCACTGTTTTATTGTGCAGTGTTGCTTATATTTGTAGAGAAGTCATAAGTAGTATTATTAGTAACTTGCACACAAATGCAGAGACATTAACATAAAGCTTTATATGCAACAAAAAACAAATATGTGATTAATTACAACAAAAAAGCAATAAAAAAACTGTCAGAAGACATTAAGAAAAGTAAAGAGAAAAAGTAAAGAGATTCTCATGGATTAAAGTCTGACTGGTTACTGGTACTGACCTCTCCGGCTGTCCGGCGCAGCTGTGGGCATTGTGCCCTCTCCTCTTTGCCCACTCCACATCGCTACGGCAACCAACTGCATTCACACAAACACACAAACACAGAAAATTAGGGAAATAAAAAAAAGGGGGGAAAGACATTTTGATAAAACACTGTAGTTTCTTGCTTATCATATTCTCAGATGATCAGCCAAAACATTAAGTCTGTTTCTGAAGTGCTGAAGCCATGATTAAGAACTGAAGGCAGACACTCAGATACTTAAGAAACACTGACAAAAAAAACCCCGTTGTGAATTCAGAAAATTGGCATGAAGACAGACTGGAAAGATGAAGACGACTTGTAAAAATGAATGCTTATTTTAGCTGCATAAACAAAAAGGAAATTGTTCAACAATTTGGGGTCTCAAACTTATGGTCTGTTCCAGCCCAAAAAAGATTTAATCTGGCCTGGCAAGTACATTTAGAACCCATGTTCTCAACGGTTCAGCCGCCTTTTAGAATTAATCCGTTCTCCTAAACCTCATAAACAGGGAGATCCTCACAGCTTAACCAATCGGTTTATCCATCTTCGCTGGGGGTGAGACAAAATTAGAGGCAGAACCAATCAGAATCTTCACAGGAGGGGTGGGATGGGACAACAGAGAGGCAGACACAGGAGTCAGTCCTTACAGAGTACTCAAGCTCAGAGGCAGAACCATTCAGAATCTTAGTTTCAGGGAAAGGAATTTTATAAAGGTAATGTGCACACAAAAAAAACTAAATTAAAAAATTACAACATAAACTGTTTGGCACAAGTGCATGAATTGGGTTTGTCACCCCTGCAGTAGGACACAAGAGAGACACGCAGTGTACAGCATGGGCTACGGAATGAAGTATTTGGTCAGTGTTGGGTAAGGGTCCAGACAGCATACATGTTCTCTCACTATCTGGGTGGATAGGACGGCCCTCCCTCTCCCCCATCACTCATGTCCCGATAGTCAGATGCAGCAAAACAGGCCTATAACCATAATACTACCACCACCAAGTTTTACAGATGGGATAATAGCCTTCTTTCTTATAGAAAAGTATAAACCATAAGGTTTAAGGATTGGCAAACAGTTTAAATGGAGGTTTCAGAACAAAAGGAATATATAGTATAAAGTTTTTTTTTTTTTTTTTTTAAATAAGATTTACTTGCCGTTGGACACACTCTACACTGTCCGGATCAGCTGTGTGCACTGTTAGCTTTAGCCTGTTAAACACTTGCAGCAGATTTACTCTGCCCATCTTCAAACTGTCCCTGTATATATGCAAAGATGCAGCATATAAAAGGGGAAACAAAGAAACGGCTGTGAAGAGCCTCTCGTCTATGTTATCTCTACAATGGTAGGAACGAAATGCAAAAGGAACCAACAGTTCTGAAAGCAGAAGCTTGAGGACCTTGGACCACCTTGTCAAAGAAGTGCTAGTAGCCAATCAGGTTAGAAAGTTGTTGCCGCTGAGTGGTCCAGCCCCCCTCTCATGCAGCTTTGCCATCAAGCTGCCGGCGTTTAAGGGAAGCAAAATTGGCCCTGTTCCCTTTGGGTGGGTAGATGGCACTCTCTGCCCACATCACTCCTCGGGTGATGTTGATCAGCACAGGGCATCTGTGAGCCGATGTATCAGAACCGGTCAAAAAAAAAAAGGCAGCGGCTGACTACACATGTATCTGAGGAAGCATGTGTTAGTCTTCACCCTCCTGGTGTGTTGGGGCATTACTAGTGATAGGGGGAGTCCTCATGAGTGGGTTGGGTAATTGGCCGTGTAAATTGTGGTGGAGCTTCCTCACATGTCTCAGAGTGGAGACCAGTGTTGGTATCAATGTTCAATAGGGGTGGTTCTAGACTGGAAATCAATACATTTCGGATGAAATTTGGTTTAACATTGAAAAGGAAAACTATACGTGACAGAAAGATGCAAGTGTGTGCTGTGAGGGATGAGAGGGCAATGCTAGCTCACATTTCACATGCTGAACATTCCAGCCCTGCCACAGGTTCCTCACAAACACTCTGACTACCACTCACTAACTCACACTCAGGACTAACACAGACATTTACTCACTTTATGAACACAAATGTACACTTTATTTAGCTCAGCTTCAATAATCAATAATACATATTCCACCTATTATCTGCAGCTCCACAAGTCTGAGGGAACTTTTACACCTGCAGTATTTGAGCAGAACCTTCAGATTTTAAGTTTGGTTTTAGCAGGTGTAAAAGGTACTGTGAACCACAGTCCAGACCAAAGGAGCACAATTTGCTCAATCTGGATTGTTCGCAGTTTGAAAACACTTTTTAGGATGGTTTGGACTTTCAGATCAATTACAGGTAGTTAAGGCAGTCTATCGTCAACCATTAGACGAAAAATAGGAAAAGCCTGTCACCATAAATACACTATACAGACATAACCTTGATAATAGTTTCTGACCTTAGTATAACCAATTATGTTCACTTATGAGAAAAAGGCCCGCTGTTCTGAACGATCCAGTATATGAACTTTGTTAAAAAACAAAACAAAAAATAAAACAGATTTAATTAGGATGTTTTAACTATTTACATTCCAATTCCAATATCTGACTATACTTAAACATGGTCAAAAGTTTATTGACCTTTATAAATAATTTGTAACTGCACTATTTGGTGATTCTCACGAAATCAGACTAATGAGGTGGCATTAAGGAGTGTGATGAACAGGTAAATGCTATCAATTTGGGAAACACTGGTTTATAAACATCTCATCAAAGGCTATATTGGAAGTGATTAAAAGTAGACATTGTGATATTTTAAATTATGTATTTTTTATAATTTAGTGTGAAATTCTCAGTACCGCAACGCGTCCATTGCTGAATCTCGGCTCTTCAATTACACAATTTTAATATTTAAAATAAATAAATAATAAAAAACTTAAATGTATCTCATAAAGTAAATTGTTACAGTCAATAAAAATGTATTACTTGGAATTCATTGGTAAAAGAAAAGAAAATATTTAGAAAAATAACTTTGGTCAGAACCAATGTTCTCAGCCTCCGCAACAATTTTCAAGCACCATTTAAGACCACAAGGAACAGAAAAAAAACAGCCATTTTGAGAGGGGGGACACCTTTTAGTATGACACCCAAGATGGCTACCAGGTAAGCACCTAATTTTATACCTCTCCAGATAAATGTTAAAAACTTGGTTGTCAGCGAGCATACACAACTTTTTGTTTCTCATTACCGAAACAGCTAGTTTTTAATGTTTAAAAAAATGAAAATGTTATTGTGTTTTGGGAATTTTTAAGGTTTTTAAAGTCTAAATACAAAAAGCTAGCAAAAGTTTAGCCAGGCATCATGGTGGCCCCACAGAGATCAAAGAAGGTTAAGGTCCCTCATACTCCGCAACAGCCTTCTCATACACCGCAACAATTTAAGGCCTGTTGCGGTAGAGAGATTCACTGTTGCGGTAAAGAGAAATTAATGTTTTAAGTGACATGAACTTATATATATATATATATATATTGTTTCATAAAAAAGCCTTTATTTACTTATAATAAACAATATATAAAACAATACATGATGCAATTTCAGATAAAAAACAGATTTATGTAGCAGGGCAGTGACACCCATATAACTTCCACATAAGATATAAAAATAATATATAAAAATAATAATAATATATATATATATATATATATATATATATATATATATATATATATATATATATATATATATATATATATATATAATATATAATATATAATTTTCATATATATAATATATACATTTCATGAAACAACTTTTATTGTTATAAACTGTTAATAAAGGTTGTTTCATGAAATTTATTTTTATAAACTTTTATTGTTATAAACTGTTTATATGTATATATATATATATATATATATATATATATATATATATATATATATATATATATACACATTTTATGAAACAACCTTTATTAACAGTTTATAACAATAAAAGTTGTTTCATGAAATGTATATATTATATATATGAAATTTATATATATACACACATATATACATTTCATTAAACAACTTTCTTTAATTTTATCTTTAATTTTAATTTAGTTGCACATTGATGTTTACATTTTTCATGAGATTAATGCTTAATACAAAGATGTTTAATGAGATGTTGAATTGCTTGTTTCATACTTAAATATTTAATTTCAATTTAGTTGTACATTGATGTTTATATCTGTCATGAAATTAATACTTAATAAAAAAAGTTGTTTTATGAGATGTTGAATTACTTATTTTGTATTTAAACATTCCATTTCAATTTAGTTATACAGTGATGTTTAAAGTTTTAAGGAATTTATGTCTAATGAGGTATGTTGAAATTTGTTTTATTAAAATACACAGTTCAAAATAGGATATTTTCACAGCTTGAGTCTTACTGAGAATAATTTTCAACAGCAAATACCACATTTTGTTCAATATTACTACTCCATACAAAACTCAAGAAGTACATCATTAGAATTTGTTATTTATTCACAGCATTCACACTCTGTGTTTGTTGTGTAAAGTGTTATTGTTAATTAAGTAGGAATCCTTGTAATGACTCTCTTTACCGAAACATTGACTCTCTTTACCGAAACACCATTCTCTTTACCGCAACACATATTTATTTACTAATTATTTTACTGTTATAAAACAAATTCTAGTTTATAATGGTATTTGGATAAATTGTATTTCTTCATAGGTCATCTGTACTAAATAAGAAATTATACATGTAATTTTTCAGTTAAATATCCTGAAAAGACAGGACATGAATCATGAAATCTGTTGCGGTAATGAGACAAATCATAAAATAAAAAAAAATGGGAAACTTATAAATATAATATTTTCTGGGTTATATACACATATGAGCACAACTGTTAATAATATCTATTTAAAAAGTAACAAATGTGTAACTTTTAAACCATATCTGTTCTGTGTTATCATGTTGCGGTACTGAGAATGTGTGTGCTCTGACTGACTAAAATGGTGCAAAATATACAGAAAAAAATTATAAAATTAAAAAAAAAAAGTATTTCTAAAAAGTTCAGACCCTAGTCTTGCATAACAAAAAGAAATTTTATATTTAAATGCCTTTTGAAATTTTTCAAGTGTGAACCCTTTTAAATCTGTTTTTCGTGAGAATCACCCTATTATGCTATTATAATATGTTATAAATAAAACTCTAGCTTTGAAGTAATATCACTTATCACAATTACTTCTGTAAAAATATAAAGTTAAAACAATTGGTTACTGTGAAAGGACTTAATGTTTATTATTATTCAACAGTAATGGAAGGTGCAGATCAATAAAAAGTGATATTATACTTATATCATTTATATTTATCGGAATTTGATGATGAATGGAACAAAAGAAATGCTACAGAATTGTCGGACTTCACTTTCCCTACTGTAAAGCTGCTGTTTTGGAGATACAACCTTTTTCATGATAGTGATATGTATAGAAACAAAATGGTAAGAAAAGTCTGTCCTAAATAAAATGTTTTAGTTATATCTGAAAAAAATAAATCATTAACACACACACCAATGAAGCATAACATTATGACCACTTTCTTGTTTAATACACCCATTATACATTTGTTTTTTTATTATCTCTAGTTCTTAATCAGTGGGCACAAGACGCCAACAACAGGACACTGTTTGCGTACTAGTCTACAGCAGTACAGCCCTATTCATTCTTTTTGAAGGAGGCGTGTCTACACTACAATGACAGTTAATCGAGTTGTCATGAGAACAGTGAGTTTAGCGTCCTTAGACAGGACTGTTTGTTTATCTGACAAAGAAAAAAATTAACCCTTTAAACCCTTTAAGGTTCACAATTCACTTTCTTATCTTTAAATGATTTTACATACTAGTTTAACAGCAGCTTCCGAATCAGCTATAGTAGATACTGGAGGAAACTGCATTAAACAATATTATTGTCATTTCAAGAACATTTTATTACATTAAGAATATTTAGTCATTGTAATTGTATTTGTATTCTTTAAATATTCTAAATGAATAACATAACATTAAGAAAAACATATTGGGGGCAGGAAAAATGACTGAGGTCATGGTAATGTGTTACACACATTTTTAACATAATTATTGACCCAGTATTATTATTTTTTTTTTTATTTATCATGTAAACTACAAGTTCTCATCTACTCACCGTACAGCACCTCCCAGAGAACCGTGACCCGGCTCCGCCCTCTGGCCTGCTGCACACATCAGGGTCCGGAGACGAAGAAAAAACAACCCTGGACCAAGAACCAACAGTTCATCACATTAGATCAGATTAGCCGTTTCACTCTACTGATTCTGAAGATTAACATCTTGAGGACACTTACATGAGTTAAATTCTACTATAATTAGGGATGCATAGCCACCACTTTATTCCAACCAAGTACAAGCATTTGCATATTTGTACTTTCCAATACAGTTGTTAGTGTAAAAGGTTTTATTGTTATTATATAAATTATATTAACAATTTAAACTTTTCCAAAAAAGCATATTTTTCAGAATAATCATGTGATGTCAGGACTACATCAACCAATCCTTAATCCTGGATATATATATGGAAATATTTGGAGTGCATTATTAGTTTCTTGACATCCTGGATCATTGACTTCTGTTACAAATCTGATACAATTACTGTATTTTTTCATATCTCAGTTAGGGGTGTGCAATATCATATCGTATGCAATAATACATTTTATTTTTATTTTTTTTTTTAGCAATAGTGCATTCTTGAAATAATTTTTAAAATTCAGTGTTATGTCATATCGCCAATAGTATCCTCATTGCGAAAATACCATGAATATCATGATATTATTTTAGGGCCATATCGCCCACCTCTAATTACGAGTAACCCCAGGAGTACTTGTAAAAGTAAATGAGCATGGTACTGAGCAAATATCCAACACCAGTATTAGTTTTTATGCATCTCTTGTAAGAAAATAGGGGAATAATAGTATATTAAAGTAGATCTAGGAGTTTATTTAACAACAAGGCCCGCCCACTAGATAACAGTGTTGTACTGTGGCATTAGATTCTACTTATCTGATTGGATAAAAAGTAAAGTTTGATGTATAATATATGTGGTATAAACTGTTTTGTTACAATTACGCATGGGCGATATGCCCTTAAAATAATATCAATGGCTGATAAATAAAAAGACAAATACAATTCTGACACATTAAATATTTTCCACACTATGCATACAATGAAAAGGCTGTGTATTCTTAGCTAGTAGTAAATATACTAAAACTGACATTAATGTTTTTAAACATGGATGTGAACATTTTTTAAGTTATTAAAAAATAGTATAGTTTGTAATTACAAATTATAATTCGTTAATCGTTACGGTCCTACAGCAAACTGGCTACTAACTAAAAACAAAAATGTAAGATTTAAAGTGACAAGTATTTAAAGTGGCAACTTTTTTCTGGTAAGTCAATCAATCAGTTACAATCTTTATAACCTCTTTTTATTATTAAACGTTATTATTCCTCTATACTGAGCCCACAACTCCTCAAACTGAAAGAAATTTAAGAAGAAATGTAGAAAATCCGGTTATTGCTAGTTTTACTTTCACGTCAAGTTGCCTAGTAGTCAGCAATCTTCCGTTCCACCTTAAATGCTGCAGCAGTAACCTTAGTAATTCCTGAGACGCCTGACTGTCACTGCTGCACTAACGCTACTTAAGGTGGAACGGAGAATTACGAACAAGGAACCAGTGTCAGCTGCATATCATGAACCAAGTTGACAACCAAGCTTTTAACATAGCCAGGATTCACCAGAACAGTCCGAATTATTTAAATAAAGCCTAAATAATAACTAACTTGTTTAAAAACTCTTATTCACACGAAACAGAAACCAGGTTAGCCTTTAACTGCATTTCCACACATTTACCAACAAAACAACCCAAACACAGAAACACCGCAGCAGAAAACACCCCAAAGATAATCTCTACAGCTCTGTTATTAACTCATACAGATAATAAAACTGGAATTTGACAACAGAAAACTAAAAATACACTAAAATAAACATATCCACTAAAGTTCCCCGCTAACCGCTAACGGCTAACCGAGTTAGCACCGGCTCTCAGAACACTCCCACACCCGGGGATTAAACAGTCCGGTCCGCTGCTGAACACTCGGGTTCGGATGTTTTGGTTCTGCTCACCTGGACGCGGCGGGTAAGCCCGTATCACTGTGTGTCAGAAAGTGTGTAGAGCTGAGTATAGAAGGGTTAGCCTCTCTCTCTCTGTAATGGAGCCGTTAGCCGCTCCGCCATTACACAACAAACATACGGAGATCTCGCGAGACTTCCGAGCAACAGGTTCGTACAGATGGGAGCCACCTCCCCCCTAGCGGTCAGGTTCGGTACCTACAGTAAAATTTAGGTCATTATCATCACCAGAACTCTATCACCGTTTTAATGCTACACCTTTTTGTTTTAAATGAATAAAGATGAATATTTATACTGTTATTTGTATATTTTATGGGGTAAAAGTCCAAAGAAATTGTCAATGTTTTCCTTTATTTAATATATTTTCTGCATTGTAGATTAATATTAAACACATTTCATAAGAAATATTAACACATAACCATGCACATATAGAATTTAAGGTCGGATATATATATATATATATATATATATATATATATATATATATATATATATATATATATATATACATAACGTTAAAAAAATAATAACACTTGAATTCTTGGATAAAAAAGGAGCTGACGAAAAATACTAAATCTACAGCTGCTGCACTTAAGGTGGAACAGAAGAAAAAGAAGCCAACATAGCTGTTTTTTCTCCAGCTTGCAGCCTTGTGCCACCTTAACTGCATTTTTAATGCAAAAAGAAAAAACAACAACAAGTTCATATTCATAAAGTTTTTAAAGAGTTCAGAAATCAATATTTGATGTTTTTTTTTAAATAAAAATAACCCTGTTTTTTAATCACAGTTTTCATGCATCTTGGCATGTTCTCCTCCACCAGTTTTACACACTGCTTTTGGATAACTTTATGCTGCTTTACTCCTGGTGCAAAAATTCAAGCAGTTCAGTTTGGTTTGATGGCTTGTGATCATCCATCTTCCTCTTGATTATATTCCAGAGGTTTTTCAATTTGGTAAAATCAAAGAGACTCATAATTTTTAAGTGGTCTCTTATTTTTTTCCAGAGCTGTATATATTAATTTAGCTATTTTAATAAAAATACCAATCACACACACACACACACACACACACACACACACACACATATATATATATATATATATACAGCCTTGGACACGTCAAAATAGATTGGTATTTTTATCTATTAATGAATAACTAAAACCTAAATCATTTTTATATAGTCTTAAAAACATTAAGAAAACAACATAGTTTTATATGCCATGTACCATTTAAAAATGAAAGAAAACAGTATTTAAAATGTATTATTTTAAAAATTCCAGTATATTTGAAATATGTGTTTATTGAATTATTAAATGTATTTTTAGAATACAAATGATATCAAGACAGATGTGTTTCCTGTTCAGAGTGAAATAAAGTTCTGTTTAAAGTGTTTCTGTCCGTCTGGATCTGTTCTGTTCCGGTCCGCTCGGCTGCAGTGAGCACTCAATGATTTACTTTCTGAAGATGAAATGTGGTGCAGTATATCAGAGCTGAGCCAAATCATTTAGGAGAAAGTAAACCAGCACTGCAGCAGGAAACCATCAGCACCAGTGCACGGCTATGATACATCTCACTCTCCTGCTCAACAGCTCAAAACCTCAACACATCCATCTCCTATTATCTTGTCTCTCTCTATATACCAATACTATATACCACCATTCCAAAAAATTTAATAATTTAAAGTGATGCTTCTCAAATCAGTTGCGACAGGGTCAGGTAATAGTCAGAGAAGTAAGGAGAGCAGCTGTTGGAGTTTAGGAAGATAAATATTTTCCCATTCTGGACTGAAGGAGGATTGTATCTCATCAACAGTCCTGGACTTTTTTCTTTCATGATGCACCAATTGTTTTTTCTCCCCAATTTACACGGCCAATTACCCAACCCACTCATTAGGACTCCCTCTATCACTAGTGATGCCCCAACACACCAGGAGAGTGAACACTAACACATGCTTCCTCCGATACATGTGAAGTCAGCCACCGCCTCTTTTCGAGCAGCTGATGCGCTCAGAGCAAAACGCAGCAGTGTGGTTCTGATACATCAGCTCACAGACGCCCTGTGCTGCGGACATCACCCTAGGAGTGATGTGGAGTGAGAGCGCCATCTACCCACCCGGAGGGAGCAGGGCCAATTGTGCTCCCTCTGAGCACCGGCAGCTTGATGGCAAAGCTGCATGAGTTCTAAAACCTCTTTATACTTTCCAGATGTGTAAAATGCCCGTGAGCTATAGTTGCAAGAAAAACTATGTAAACCCTTTGGGATTATACTTGGATTTCTGCATAAATTGGTCATTAAATATGTTCTGATCTTCATCTAAGTCACAACAATAGACAAGCACAGTCTGCTTAAATTATTAACACACAAACACTTATATGTTTGCATGTTTTTTATTGAACACAGCGTGTTAACAATTACAGTTAGGGTGGAAAAAGTATGTGAACCTTTGGATTTAATAACTGATTGATCCTCCTTTGGCAACAATAATCTCAACCAAACGTTTCCTGTAGTTGCAAATCAGACCTGCAGAATTTTGGACAATTTCTCATTACAAAACTGTTTCAGTTCAGCTATAATATTCTTGGGATATCTGATTGGGTGAATCGCTCTCTTGAGGTCATGATGCCACAGCATCTCAATTGGGTTGAGGAGGTCAGGACTCTCCAGAAGACGGATTTTCTTTTGTTGAAACCATTTGGTTGTTGATTTACTTCTATGTTTTGGGTCGTTGTCCTGTTGCATCATTCATCCTCTGTTGAGCTTCAGGTGGTGGACAGATGGTCTTAAGTTTTCCTGCAAAATGTCTTGGTAAACTTGGGGATTCATTTTTCCATTGATGACGGCAATCCGTTCAGGCCCTGAGGCAGCAAAGCAGCCCCAAACCATGATGCCCCCTCCACCATGTTTCACAGTTGGGATGAGGTTTTGATGATGATGTTCTGTGCCTTTTTTTTCTCTACACATAGCGTTGTGTGTTTCATCCAAACAACTCAATTTTGCTTTCATCTGTCCACATTGTATTTTGCAGTAGTGCTGTGGAAAATCCAGGTGCTCTTTTCAAACAAAAGTGGCTTCCTCTGTGGGGTCCTCCCATGAACTCCATTCTTGTTTAATGTTTTCCTTTAGATCCTTTGTAGATTTGTCAACAAAAATGTTAGCATGTGCCAGAGATTTCAGTAAGCCTTCAGCTGACACTCTAGGGTTCTTCCTCACCTCATTGATCATTCTGCGCTGTGCTCTTGCAGTCATCTTTACAGGACGACCACCACGCCTAGGGAGAGTAGCAACAGTGCTGAACTTTCTCCATTTGTCTTACCGTGGACACATGAACATTAAGGCTCTTAGAGATACTTTTGGAACCCTTTCCAGTTTCATGCAAGTTAACAATTCTTGACCGTAAGTCTTCTGAGAGCTCTTTTGTGCATGAGGCATGAT
This sequence comes from Astyanax mexicanus, assembly GCF_023375975.1. Taxonomy (NCBI): domain Eukaryota; kingdom Metazoa; phylum Chordata; class Actinopteri; order Characiformes; family Acestrorhamphidae; genus Astyanax; species Astyanax mexicanus. Next base: position 9,465,871 of record NC_064419.1, read on the forward strand.
TCACATCAAGCAATGTGTGTTTTTTATAGGGCAGGGCAGCTTTAACCAACACATCCAATCTCATGACATTGATTTGACTTCTGGCTTTAATTAGCTCTTAGAAAAGTCATAAGCTTAGGGGTTCACATATGTTTTCCACCCTCACTGTGAATGTTAACATGTTGTGTTCAATAAAACCACGCAAACATATAATTGTTTGTGTCGTATTAGTTTAAGCAGACTGTGTTTGTCTATTGTTGTGACAAAGATGAAGATCAGAACACATTTAATGAATAATAATGTATGCAGAAATCCAGGTAATCCCAAAGGGTTTCCATACTTTTTCTTGCAACTGTAGATTGTATTTTGGATGCAGGATGTTAAACTGTGCTCTAATGACAAGCTGGATGTGTCTGTGGTTTCTAAAAAATAAAGAAAAATTCAGAGAAGATGGCGAAAAAAATAATTCAGAGAAGATGGCGCTGGTGTTGACATAGGATATGTTACATGCAAACTATATTCACTAGGGGTGTCACGATTTCGATATTAAAGAAAAACTTAAAAATATAAAATATAAAAATAACAGTTATTTTGTCTAGCCTCAAATATGTTAATAGTTTTGGTACCTTGAGGAGCATCTTTCTCTCAGATAAAGTTAATACTATATCTTTATTAAAGAAAAAGAATTGTCATTCTCATGGACTGAAAAAGTCTTAAAGTCTTTTTTTTCATGTTTAACTGTTATAGTAGGATAGAGTTCAGTTTGTTAAGGCTCTAATTGTTCTACTATTTTGTACATGACTGTTCCTGTATTTTTTATTATTATTTATGTTATGTTGCACATTGCTGTTTTAATAGCACACCCTGCTGCTACCAAAAAAAAGCCACTAGATGGCATAACATATATATCTTAATTAAATTATTTAAATTTGACCATTAGTGCCTAATGTGGTGTACTACAGATCACTTGTATCACTTTGCATCACTTATATCAAGCCCACCTTTTGAAATAAGATATTGTAAATTTGATGAATCAAACCAATGACTGACCATAGACTAATCTAAAACGGTCATAGGCCTCTCTGCTGTAAAAAAAAAAAAAAAAAGAAAATCGAGAATCGAATCGAATCGTGACCCTAAAATCGGAAATAAAATCGAATCGAAGATTTACAGAATCGTGACACTCCTAATATTCACAGATCTGAATTCTAAAAGTGTTCCTAAACCCATACAATAATTCCTCCAGAACTTTCTTTTTAAGACACAGTTTTAGCAGATTGGTAAAGCTCTGTAAAATGATCGTTTTAATCCCTTAACAGGCCAGCGTTTTTGTCAATTGTTTGCCTGATGTTACACCACTAAATCTTGAGGATTTCTATTCAAGCTGTCACATCCTGGTCTTGTCTCGTGTCTCTGTGTGTCTTCCCCACGTGACCTGTGCTCCCCTGTGTCTCCCATCTCAGTACTTTTCCACCTGTTTCTCATTTGTAGCTCCGCCCCTTCCCCAGGTGTTTCTAATTATAGTGTGTTTCCTGTTTCTTTAAATAGCCCTCCTCTGCCACTTTGTCTCCGTCAGTCTTTGCACCTTCACCTGTCGTTTGTCTCTCTCAGTGTTTAATAGCTTTTCTCAGTGTTTCCTTGTTCTCTCTTAGCCTTGGTTCCTTGTTTCTTGTTTATTTCTTGTTTTCTCGTTTATAGTTTATTTCCTTGTTTATTTCTAGTTTCTTGTTTTATTTCTTGTTCCCTAGCTCCCTGTATATACCCTGCTTGTGTTGATTCCTAGTTTAGTCCTAGTATATATTCCCTGTTTGTTTATTTATTATCTCTAGTTGGTTTAGTTTAGGTTCTTTGATTTGTTGATTGTTATTTGCGTATCTTTGTTTCATGTTACTTGTTCCTTGTTTTCTTGTTATTTATTTATTAAATTATTATTTATTTTCACTCTACCTGCACTTGTGTCCGCCTCCTCGTCTCCCTGCCTGGGTCATTCCGTGACACAAGCATTACATAAAAAGTTTTCATGTTTGATAAGGAACTGTAATTGTAATAGAAAGAATAAAAAAATTAAGTAAATCTGATAATGTCAAAATAAAATTAATAAAATATTAAAATTGGCTCTTTCCTGAACTTCAACCAGTTCATGTCCTTCAAACCTTTAGTTTCATTATGTTTTACCTTTATTTTCAAACCTGCAGAACTTGGGTTGGTTTCTGTTACTGATCTAAAATTATTAAGTGGAGAAAACAGAAAAAATCCCTCAGGTTTTCAGAATGTAAATTAATTATTTTACTGCAGAAAAGAAGGATTTTATATCACCTACACCTGTAGCTCATATACAGGACAAGGCATTTTAAGGGGTTAAACCCATTCATATGAGTTAGTTGCAAATTGCTTTTATTACAGCTGTTTTTATTAGTAACAACAAAGGTATTTGACATTGAATAGTTACCTATTTATTTTTTATACTATAATTAATTATCTATCACCTAATTCTTTAGAATTAAACATTGAACACTGTATCATGTCAGATGTATGACAATAAGCTTCGTTCTGATTGGCTACTCTGTGGCTACCCTTTAAATGACAGCAGAGGGCACCGATGGCCAGCAGAGGGCATCAAAGGGAAAGAAAGGGCAACAGATCTTCTTACAGTTTTTCTTGATTATTTAATAAAGACCTTTACACACAAAACAAACAAACACAAACACAATGGGCACAAAACACATTTTTTCTGTAAAATAAAACTATACATTTAAAACAATGTTCTCTCTTTTTAAAATAGTGTTTTGTATTCAGATAACAAACACAGACCATCAAATAATTAATAAGACATTAATAAGAATCAGATGAACACGGATGAGCTCAATTTAAAACACTATGATTAATGAAAAAACACTTCTTCTCCATCCACCATAATGACTTAGTCCTTTTTATGTTCAGTGTTACATTTTACTACAGACAGTACATACATAATTGTGTTATAAAATAATTTAGAATATTGTTTTCATATATAGAACACACAAATACGCAGTAAAAAATATTAATATTTCATTTTCCCACAAAAACAATGTAGACAGTGTAGATCCCAACCAACACACAGTTGCATAACCAGTGGTCTACTTACAAAACAACAGAATAATTTACTGTAAACAGTTACAGTAAAACAAAAAAGGAACTAAACTGCATCTGTTTCAAGCAGCGGGGAAATATTCTCTAGCATGGTAAATCCGGTCATGAAAAGAATCAACTGTACAAATAGTAAAATGCTGTAAATACTGTGTAGAAACACACAGTATGAATGGGCCATTTCACCGAATAGGTACCATTTGCTTGTTGTAAAACTTCCTAATTAAACATATTTAAACATTTTTCTTAAGTGTAGATGGTTATAAAAAAAATAAAAGCATGTTTAAAAGGAAGTCCACTAATTCTTTTGATTTTCCCCCAAAAAAGTCTTTATTTTAAAGAAATGGTTGACTGCATGTTCCAATAATTGATATTTATATATATAAAAAACACTCCTGTTACTAGAACTCATTCCTGTTACTTTTTATGTTTTGAGTAACAGGAATTAAAGTAAGAGTAATTAGCAAAAACATACAAAATGGCTAAATGGCGGCTTTGCTAATAACATGAGGACTGGGATTTTCCCAAAATTTGTATTTTAAAAATAAACAAATTCAATTTAAGAATTAATTTAGATAACAGGACAGAATGTTGGGATTGAGCTCCTCAGTCATAGTTACAATAAGATCAAATATACAGAAAAACTAATGAGGGAATTTAATTTTAGTCTTCCCATGATCTTCAGAAGAACCTGCTGATGTCACTTCCTGTTGTGGATATTACTAGTTGTAGAATGTTCCAGATTTTTCAGATGAGGTAAAGTGTTACAGTAACAGGAATGAGTGAAACCCAGGGACACAACTTTTTTATTATAAAAAATATATATTTTTATTGCAAAGATGTGATTTGGAGTCACACAACAATGCAAAAAAAAACATTGCTGAAGGACTTTAATAATTATATTTCATGGTAAATTTTATAGTTAAAGAGTGGGGACAGATAACCAGAAATGCAATTTCTTCAGTATTCTAAGTAGTTTTTATTAATTTTCTAAATTACATATCTTACTTTTGCATTAAGGTCAATGTACAAGACACTGTGCTTAATAATAAAATGTGTTTTAAAATTATTTTGTGTGCACATTTATGCATGTAATTTCCCGGGGACAGAAATGGCACATATTTGGTGGAATGGCCCGCATACATTTTTCAAAAAAATTAAACATACTTTATTTTTACAGTCCTACAGAACAGTTCACAGGTAATACTCTACTGCTGTACTCATTGATACTGTTTTGATATTTGATACTGTTTCCATTCCATGCTAAAGCTCTGCTTGCTAATTGTAAATCTGTGTGACAGGTGTTTGCCCATAAGATGAGTCAGTGTGGATAGTAGGAAAATTAACTTTAGAGTTTTGAATAACAGTGTGTTCCTAATGAAAACCAGAGATTTTATTTTCATCATAAAACAGTTTTCAGTGAGAAAAGTGAGCTTGTAGTTTAGCAGAATTGGTTCAGGTTGTGTTTAAACAATCGAGAAAACCGGTCGAAACTAAACAGTGGGGGCTCTGGGTGGTCCAGCGGGCTAAATGCTGCCACTATGAGCAGGAGATCGCCGGTTCCAATCCTATTCATGTAGCTTGCCATCGGCTACTGGAGCCCTGAGAGAGCACAATTGGTCTTGCTCTCTCTGGGTGGGTAGATGGCGCTTTCTTTCCCCACATCTCTCTAAAGGGTGATGTCAGCATAAGGCGTCTGTGAGCTGATGTATATCAGAACCGATTCACTGTACTTTCCTCCGAGCGCACTGTAATGCTACTCGATGAGCAGTTCAAATAGAGGTGGTGGCTGACTTCACATGTGTTGGAGGAGGCATTTGCTAGTCTTCACCCTCCTGGTGTTTTGGGGCATCACTAGTGATAGGAGCAGTCCCAATGAGTGGGTTGGGTAACTGGCTGTGAAAATTGGAGAAAAAATGGGAAAAAAATTGAAATAAAAAAACAAAGTAAACGTGGCATCAGATGTTCAGAAAGTGCTTCAAAAGGTAGCAGAGGGCTTTACGAGCATGGAGGGTATCAGAGGGCATCAAGAATAACAGAGGACATCAAATGGCAAGACAGGACCTCAAAAGTAAATAGTGACAATAGAAGGTAGATGAAGATGTCGAAGGGAAGCAGGAAGGTATACTAGCACTACAGAGGGCACCAGAGGCATTTCAAGTCAACAAATGACATCAGAGGGCACCAGAGGCATCAGAGGGCATCAAATGCCATTAGAGCACAGAGAACGTTCAAGGGCAGCAGAAGGTATTAAAGAGCATCAGAGGAGCATCACAGTACAAAAGAGGGCATCAAATGTTATTAAGAGAATAACAGAAGGTATCAAAGGATATCAGAGAGCATCACAGGTAGCAGAGGGCAATTAAAAACCCAGAGGGCATTAGAGGGCATCAGAGGCAGCAGAGGGTAATAAAAGGTGCAGAGGTCAGCAGATGGCATCACTAAGCAGCAGAATATATAAAAGGCCATCAGAGGAGCATCACAGCTGAGCTGAAGTGTATTTGAAGTGTAATTGACAGTTTACTGACACTGCCTATTATGTTGTCATGCTAACAGGGAATGTTCTGCACTAAATGTGAACTCAGGAACACAGAGCACGGCAATTTCATCCTGCAATTACACCAGCAATTCACGTGTTCGAAAAGACCATCTGATCACACTGCTGCTGCTGCTGCTGGACTGTCAGTTTGTGGGATGGCTGACCCTTCTGAAGGTGGCATGTAGCATCCATAGGGGGCATCTCAGCATGCCTACCAGTGTGAGATAATCCATTGGGTTTGAGTGTTAATAATTAAGGAGTTACAGTGTTTAAATAATGAATAAGTAAGAAATTGTAATGATTAAAGGGCCTCAAAAGCACTAGACACACACTGTACCAAAAGTAGAGCAGCACTTGAACAAATGTAGAGCAGCACTTTAACAACACTAGAACAGCCCTGAAACAAAAGTCAAACAGCACTGTAACATCAGTAGAGCAACACCGGAACAACACAAGAGCAGCACTGTAGTAAAAGTAGAGCAGCACTGGAACAAAAGTAGAGCAAAACCGGGACAACACAAGAGTAGTCCTCGAACAAAAGTAGAGCAGAATTGGAACAACACTAGAGCAGCACTGGAACAAAAGTAGAGCAGCACTGGAACAACAGAAGAGCAGAACTGGAACAAAAGTAGTACAATACCAGGAAAACACAAGAGCAGCACTGGAACAACACAATTCAAGCACTGGACCAAAAGTAAAGCAACACCAAGACAACACAAGAGCAGCACTGGAACAAAAGTAGAGCAACACTGAGACAACACAAGAGCAGCACTGAAAGAGCAAAATCAGAACTGTAACAAAGATATAGCAGCACTGGAACAAAAGTGAAGCAGCATTGGAACAAAAGTAGAGCAACACAGGGACAACACAAGAGCAGCACTGGAACAACACAATTGAAGCATTGGACCAAAAGTAAAGCAAAAACCAAGACAACACAAGAGCAGCACTGGAACAAAAGTAGAGCAACACTGAGACAACACAAGAGCAGCACTGAAAAAGCAAAAGATCAGAACTAGAAACATACTAGAGCAGCACTGGAAAAAAGATAGACCAGCACTGTAACAAAAGTATAGCACTACCTGACACCATCAGAGCAGCACTGGAACAAAGATAGAGCAGCACTGGGACAACACAAACGCAGCACTGTAACAAAAGTAGAGCAGCACTGTAACAACAAAAAAGCAGCACTGGAACAAAAATAGAGCAGTACTGGGAGAAAAGTATAGGAACTAAAGCAGCACTTTAACAAGGATAGAGCAGACTTAAGACCACCGGAACAAAAGTAGAGCAGAACAAGAACAAAGATAGAGCACAACTGGAACAAAGATAGAGCAGGACTGGAATACAGTTAGAGCAGCACTGGAATACAGTTAGAGCAGCACCGGGACTACACGAGAGAAGCACTGGAACAAAGATAGAGCAGCACTGGAATACAGTTAGAGCAGCACTGGAACAAAGATAGAGCAGCACTGGAACAAAGATAGAACAGCACCGGGACAACACTAGAGCAGCACTGGAGCAATACTGGCACTACAGGCTGTGCTGCAATTAACAAAAGAGGCTAATTAAGCCCGGGACTAAACGCTCCAACCTCTGATTAGCCTCCCACCCTTTCTCTCTCTCTCTCTCTCTCTCTCTCTCTCTCTCGCGCTCTCTCTCGCTCGCTCTCTTTCTCGCGCGCTCTCTCTCTCTCGTGCGCTCTCTCTCTCTCCCACTGAGCTGCCGCACGCGCCACCTCACTCTTGCCAGCCACATCTGCACGAGCCACTTACTTTCTATCGCTCAGCCACCGCCAGTCTGCACACACACACGCACTCACACACACACACACACACACACACATTCACACTGCATACAAACACACACTCACGCGCTGATTCAGAGACAGGGATCAGGAGAACCGGGAGAACAGAGCTCAGGCTGGATTCAGGAGGAGTTGGGCTTCTGTTGGGGTTCTGGGTCAGAGTTAATATTCCTGACATTCCCAGAGGGAGAGGATGGAGCTGAGAACAGCACACGCAGGTAAACACAGCCCACATTCCTGTGTGTGTGTGTGTGTGTGGGTTTCGGGTGTCTGGCTCCTCCACACCTGTAGCTGTTTAGCATCAGGTTAGAGATGGTGTCTACTGTGACTGTGCCTTCAGCATCATTACTTGCCTCAGTGATTCAGTATTTGATTCAGTTTATGCCTCAACGTTTCTGTATTTGTCTCAATGTTTCAATCTTTTGCCTCAGTGTTTTTAATATTTGCCTCAGTGATTCAGTATTTGCCTCAGTGTTTCAGTAACTGCCTGAGTGATTCAGTATTTGCCTCAGTGATTCAGTATTTGCCTCAATGTTGTTTTATTTGTCTCAGTGTTTCAATCTTTTGTCTCATTGTTTCAATATTTGCCTCAGTGGTTTATTACCTGTCTCAGTTTTTCAGTATTTGCCTCAGTGATTCAGTATTTGCCTCAGTGATTCAGAATTTGCCTCAGTGTTTCAGTATTTGAGCGAGTGTTTCAGTATGTGCGTCAGTGATTAAGTATTTGCGTCAGGGTAACAGTATTTGCCTCAGTGTTTCAATATTTGTCTCAGTGATTCAGTATTTGCCTCAGTGTTTCAGTATTTGCCTCAGTGTTTCAGTATTTGAGTGAGTGTTTCAGTATGTGCGTCAGTGATTAAGTATTTGCGTCAGGGTAACAGTATTTGCCTCAGTGTTTCAATATTTGTCTCAGTGATTCAGTATTTGCCTGAATGTTTTAGTATTTGCCGCAGTGATTCAGTAGCTGCTTCTATGTTTCAGTATTTGAGTGAGTGTTTCAGTACCGGAGTCAGTGATTCAGTATTTACCTCAGTGATTCAGTAGCCTCTTCTATGTTTCTGTATTTGTCTCAATGTTTCGGTATTTGAGTCTGTGTTTCAGTATTTGAGTGAGTGTTTTAGTATCAGAGTCAGTGATTCAGTATTTTTCTCAGTGTTTCAGTATCGAAGTCAGTGATTAAGTACTTGCGTCTGTGTATATGTATTTGTCTCAGTGTTTTAGTTTTGGTCTCAATGGTCCAGTATCTGACTTACAGTTTCAGGACCTGTCTCAGTGTTTCAGTATTCAAGTCAGTATTTTAGTATCAGTGAATCAGTATCAGTGAATAAGTACTTGTCTCAGTGTTTCAGTGTCTGAGTCAGTGTTTTAGTAACTCAATCAGTGTTTAGGTATCTGTCTCAGTGTTTCAGTGTCTGAGTCAGTGTTTAGTAACTCAATCAGTGTTTAGGCGTCTGTCTCAGTGTTTCAGTGTCTGAGTCAGTGTTTTAGTAACTCAACCAATGTTTAGGTGTCTGTCTCAGTGTTTCAGTGTCTGAGTCAGTGTTTAGTAACTCAATCAGTGTTTAGGTGTCTGCCTCAGTGTTTCAGTGTCTGAGTCAGTGTTTTAGTAACTCAATCAGTGTTTAGGTGTCTGTCTCAGTGTTTCAGTGTCTGAGTCAATGTTTTGGTAACTCAATCAGTGTTTCAGTGTCTGAGTCAATGTTTTAGTAACTAAATCAGTGTTTAGGTGTCTGCCTCAGTGTTTCAGTGTCTGAGTCAATGTTTTAGTAACTCAATCAGTGTTTAGGTGTCTGCCTCAGTGTTTCAGTGTCTGAGTCAGTGTTTAGTAACTCAATCAGTGTTTAGGCGTCTGCCTCAGTGTTTCAGTGTCTGAGTCAGTGTTTTAGTAACTCAATCAGTGTTTAGGCGTCTGCCTCAGTGTTTCAGTGTCTGAGTCAGTGTTTAGTAACTCAATCAGTGTTTAGGCGTCTGCCTCAGTGTTTCAGTGTCTGAGTCAGTGTTTAGTAACTCAATCAGTGTTTAGGTGTCTGTGTCAGTGTTTCAGTGTCTGAGTCAGTGTTTAGTAACTCAATCAGTGTTTAGGTGTCTGCCTCAGTGTTTCAGTGTCTGAGTCAATGTTTTAGTAACTCAATCAGTGTTTAGGTGTCTGCCTCAGTGTTTCAGTGTCTGAGTCAGTGTTTAGTAACTCAATCAGTGTTTAGGTGTCTGCCTCAGTGTTTCAGTGTCTGAGTCAGTGTTTTAGTAACTTAATCAGTGTTTAGGTGTCTGCCTCAGTGTTTCAGTGTCTGAGTCAGTGTTTAGTAACTCAATCAGTGTTTAGGTGTCTGCCTCAGTGTTTCAGTGTCTGAGTCAGTGTTTTAGTAACTCAATCAGTGTTTAGGTATCTGTCTCAGTGTTTCAGTGTCTGAGTCAGTGGTTTAGTAACTCAATCAGTGTTTAGGTATCTGCCTCAGTGTTTCATTGTCTGAGTCAGTGTTTAGTAACTCAATCAGTGTTTAGGTGTCTGTCTCAGTGTTTCAGTGTCTGAGTCAGTGTTTTGGTAACTCAATCAGTGTTTAGGTATCTGTCTCAGTGTTTCAGTGTCTGAGTCAGTGTTTTAGTAACTCAATCATTGTTTAGGTGTCTGCCTCAGTGTTTCAGTGTCTGAGTCAGTGTTTAGTAACTCAATCAGTGTTTAGGCGTCTGCCTCAGTGTTTCAGTGTCTGAGTCAGTGTTTAGTAACTCAATCAGTGTTTAGGCGTCTGCCTCAGTGTTTCAGTGTCTGAGTCAGTGTTTAGTAACTCAATCAGTGTTTAGGTGTCTGTCTCAGTGTTTCAGTGTCTGAGTCAATGTTTTGGTAACTCAATCAGTGTTTAGGTGTCTAGGTTGCTTAGTGTGTCAGACTGCTGTATCAGTTGATGTTTATGAGGTATAATGACAGTGGTGATGATGATGTTAACTCAACTATATATATCAATTCTACAAAAACTGCAGTTAGGTCTCATAGATTGTGGTTTAATTCTTAATAAATTATTTTTATTATAACTATAATTGCACCTTATTTACATTTGTTATAATGTTGATAGTGATGGTAATGATGATGATGATGATGATGATGGAAATTTTTTCTTACTTGTCGGCACTCGTGTCTCTTATTGATCACAAAATCTGCTTAAATTTCTCAACATCTGCCTTGTTTTTTTTTTTTTTTATAAATCTCTGCTTTTTCTCAGCCTGATTCCACTGCTTTTATACATCTTTGCGATTTCCCTAAAATATGCCTCTCTTTTTCAGTAGCTGAATTGGCTTTGCTTTAGACTCAAATTGCACTGCTTTGTTTATGGTGATGATGATTATGGTGATTATGGTGATGATAAAAGATGATTATGATGATAAATTATAATAATAATGATGGTGATGTTAATTAAGGTTATGGCTCTTCACAGGAGAGACCACCACAGCGGTGGTGGTGATTCTCAGCACTGCAGTGATTAGCACTGGTTAGCATGGTGGTGGTGTATGCGGTGTTGATGCTGGTACAGTGAGTGACTCAGATACAGCAGTACTGTTGGAGTTCTTAAACGTTGTATTCACTCACTGTCCTCCAATGTATTACACTCTCCTAGGTGGCTATACCACATCCTTCTTCTGGATTTCTTAGCTCTTCAATAAATGCAGCTGTACAATGAGGGGGCGCTAATGTGTGAGATTTTAGCTTGAGTCACACTCTAAACAAACACAATTCATATATTCACACAATATTTCACAAGGTCTGCTCTGCTGAAGCACCCGCAGGAGCTAAGAGGGTTAATAACCTTGTTGTAAGTGGTCAGTTCCTGCGGTCAGTCCACATCCCCTGCTCCAGTCAGTTAACCTTAAAACCGTAAATAATCAGCCAGTGCAGGAGTGTGTACTGAGAAATGCATTTCATATCACTGAAGCTGAAGACATATGAGATCATCTGAGCGTGAAATTCCCGCAGAGTATCTCGGGCCTCATTAGAACCTGCTCTGTGTCTGAAATCTGCTACAGTTTGTCTTTAATCTGTGGATTTTCCAGCTGGGTAGAAACATCCAGAGCCAGGTGTATCGGCTCATTACTTTTAGTGGAATCCTGCCATTAAAGTAGGACCATAAAATTCACAGCGGAATTTTGTTCCCCTCTTCAGTTTTTATCCTGAAGCTTAGCGAGGAGGATGTGAACGCCGGTTCTTTCAGCCGGACTGGGCCGAGCAAGGCAGCTCCGCTCCCTCTCTCTCTCTCTTGTTTAAGTCAGAGCGTTTGATGGATGTCGGCTCTAATTTGAGTTGATATTCTGTGAAATAATTCACTTTTAATCATTGGCGCAGTGGGAAGGGATCCCTGTTTGTTGTCATGGCGATGGAGACATGGATGACATGGTCCTGTTTGCTGCGTCTTTTTAGTGCTAATTGAGCTTTTGATGAGGAGATACAGGGTTTTTTTTTTTCAGTTTTCTCGAGTTCACAGATCAGAGCGGCTCTCTTGTCAACTGGTGCTGAAATGGGCCTGGGTGGAATTTGCTGTATCTAATTGCAGTGATGCAGAAATGTCGCTTTTTCTTCATTAGTTCATGAGAATTTACCCTGCGGGCCCGGTCGTGGTTCTGAGGGACTCTCTAGTTTAGAAATAGTGGGAACCATAGACTGTGTATAGCTGGACAGAGCATCGTCTCTCAAAAATGAAGCCACCACAGGTCGGGCGCCCCCTGCTGTTCGGTTTCAGAAAGCTGTGTAACCCCACCCATCCCCATAGGTTTCAATGGAAAAACAGACAACTTTCAATTATGTTTTTTTTCTAATATACTAATTCTACCTCCTTTATTTAAATGCAACAGCTAGTGTAACCTCTGCTTATATTGTCAATTTTTTATATCCCCACAGAACTCATTTTTTAAAACGTTATTCAGCTCTATTCAAAAAAGGTGTGGTTATTGAAAAACGGCTGGTTATGGGCGGGACCAATAACAGACCGTCAGCTCCGCTCCACTCTGCTCTGCAGCCTGTGACCTCGAGGCAGTCCTCAGGGGCGGGGTTATTTAAATGAGTAGGCGGTCTCTCCACAGTCTGCATGGACTTGTTTTTGGGCCATTATTATTAGTACTAGTCTTATTAGACCATGTTATGGTATTGCGGACTTTGCTTCTATTTGTGCAACATTAAAAAAAAAAAAAAAAAAATAGTATAAAAAAGTTATTTTTTTATTTTTTTTTAGACATCTAGGCATGCTATGGATTTATACAGCCTATCCGATGGGTCATCTCTTCTTCTGGCATATGGAATAACGTGTGGCCTTCTTAAAGTTCACCACATGAAATATCCGTGCTACATTTTCGCCAGAGCTCTTAGTAGGGAGCTTTTATAAAGGGAGCTTTTTCCGTGATCTTGCTCTCTCTGGGTGGGTAGGTGGCGCTCTCATCCCTTATCACTCTCCCATTGTGATGCTGTTCGGCACAGGCGTCTGTTGGCTGATGTACCAAAGCTGAGGATCTGGTGCTTTCCTATGATGCTGCCTAGTGATGCTGCATTAACTAGTGTCAGTTAAAAAGAAGAGAAAGCGGTGCAGTCTGGCTTTACATGTATCGGAGGAGGCATGTGCTGGCCTTCAACATTCCTAGTGTTGGCGGCATTGCTAGTGAATAGTGTAGTCAATTTTAAAGAGGATTGAATAGAAAAAGTGAGCACACCCCTTAATTTTTTGTAAATATTTTAATATATATTTTTATGGGACAACACTGAAGATATGACACTTTGATACAATGTTTAATCTCTCTAAATGTCTCTAGACCTAAACCCTATTGAGCATCTGTGGGGCGTCCTCAAACGGAAGATGGAGGAGCACAAGATCTCTAACATCCACCAGCTCTGTGATGTCCAAAAGAGTAAAGGCAGTGCTGGATGATAATGGTGATCACACAATAAATTTACACAATTTGGCCATTTTTACTTAGGGGTGTACTCACTTTTTTTGCCAGTGGTTTAGACATTAATGGCTGTGTGTTGAGTTATTTTGAGGGCACTGCAAATGTACACTGTTATGCAAGCTGTGCACTGACTACTTTACATTGTATTGAGACACTTTATTATGCTACTTCTTTCCAATGATCCCTTATCTATGCTGTTATAGTAAAAGTGCCTTATGCATTTGCACTCTGGGTTATTTTATTGGGATTTTATTTCATTTTATCTTACATAACATTTGCTTTTTTGGGTGAAATTGGGCCGTAAGAAGAAGCACATGGCTCTCCGTGTTCTCCTTGTCAGTGCTTCCACCTGTGTTGTTTGTAGCTCTGCCCCCTCGTTACCTGTTCTCAGGTGTTTCCTTTTCCTCTTCCATGTATTTATAGCCCCTTTGTTTCAGTGTCTGGTTGTTGGTTTTTGTGTGTGTTACACATTAGTTTGCGTGTGTTTCTTTGTTTTTTTTTTAGTTCCAGTTTAATCCTTGTTTTCTTGTTGTAAAATTTTTGGTTTCTTGCTTTGTTTCCTGTTTGTTATGAATAAATACTCGCCTTTGCATCCCCCTCCATGTCTCCCCGCTGCAAACCCTGACAGAACTGACAATACAGTCTCCCTAAATCCTTATATAAAGTGTCATATCTTTAGTGTTGTCCCATGAAAAGCGATAAAAGCAGTATAAAAGAAATATATACAGTTTTTAAACTTAAGAATTAGTCAAATTAACCCTGCTGTTTTTTTTTCTTTTTTAAATGTGGCAGTTATGTAAAGGTCCAGACTTTAAAGGGTTAATATTCTTTGAGGTGCCCTGTTTTGTTGTGATTGTGCTGCTATATCTCTATAAACCATTGCAGCTCCTGAATAAAGTCCAGACACGCTCCTGCTGTGCTGTCTGATGATCCTCGGACGGACGGACTGCGTGAACAGAAGTACAGAGAGTGTTAGAAGAGCTTTTATAGCTGAAAGGGGAGCGGGCTCTTTGTACAGTTGGTCTGTTAGTGTTGAATCGGCGGCGCTGTGCATTAGAGGCGGTGAAAGCTCTGCATTAGTGAGCAGATGAAGACGTCGTTAGGGTATAATTGGTGGTTGATTAGGTCTGAGCTCTGACTTCTGATGAAGATCCAGTCTGATTCATTTCTGTGAAGTCTCAAGATTTATCTGATCCTCTCTGTGCATGAAGCGGGGGGATGGGTGCTATGCTGGGTTTGTATTATGGTTTTTTTTTACAGAGATTAAAGGTTATTATTAGGTATGATTTGATCAGATTACTTTGTTTGAGTCTTTTAATGCTGAGTTTTAGACAATAACAATTACTTGGTATGCTGGGTGATAGTTTGTGAGATAGTTTTATATAGTTTTAAATAGGCCTGGACAATAATACGATATCGGTGTTTATCGCGATAAGCAATGCTTCAATAACGGTGATATCGTTTTTGTGGTATATCGATATGTATTATTTACAGAATCTGTCAGAGACAGGCGTTTTTTTTTTATACAGCCGTCAGCTCGCTAGCTGGGCTACGTCAGTGCGTGATGACGTAATCACACAGGCACGTAGCCGGCTAGGCTAGAATCGGCTCCGCAACTAAAATGTCCAAATTGTTCCAAATTGTTCCAGAGAGTGGAGCCGACTATCAGCGATAATACATCTAATTTGTTCAACCACCTCAAGCAGTTCCACTACACACAATATTTTCCTTATTCTGGCTTAAGCACCTTTATAGCTTATGTTGTAACTAAGTTATTCATAATTTATGAAACCTTTAGGTTTGTTTATTTGATGGGGATATCATGTTCCTTTTATATATGAAGGCTATATTTTTTATCCTGAGTAAAGTACTTTTGTTTTGATCTGTTAAATATGTTTACAAAAAAATAAGAAGCTCTGCCTCTGTTGTAATTTAAAGTAATTTATATTGGTAATATGTATATAGGTTATAGGCTTATGTTTGACAGGGGTGTCATGCTTTTATTTTGCTATATGCAAATAAAAGCGAGCATTGATTTATTTTTGCCATTTTTATTTCTAAAGTATTATACAGTTTTTGTCTGAGGAGGTTCAGACAGTATAAGGTACAGATTTCCATTGCAGGGATTCTTAGCTGTTTTTCAGAGACCTTCAAAGTATTTATATCGATATCGAAATGATATAGTATCGACCGAAATTAAGGAATATATTGTGATATAAATGTTTGTTAGTTTTGAAATAGTTCCACACTGCAGATTCTAACTAAACTCTTTTTTTTACAGACTGAGAACTCTCCTCAGTTCTGCTGGCTGGACAGTAATGTCCAGTATTGGAGCCTTGAGGATACCAGATGATGCTCTGAATGGTTCAGAACTGGAAGTATATTTTATGTATTACATTCATAGGGCTTATTTTCACAAATTATGACATTTGTGTGTCTTTACGTTAGAAAACATCAGAAATCATTTATTCATATGTGTTTATTAGTGTCCTCTCTTTATGCTTCAGTTTAAACAGATTGTCGGGATGAAAAAAAAAACATATAAGTTAGCATATTATGCTAATAAAATAAAGAAAAAAACATTTTATTAAACTCGTAGCACTATAGCACCACCCCCAGGCCAACTGAGACACCTATAAAAAAATCCAAGAAGAATCCTGCCAACTTTATTACAGACTGTATAAATAATGCACTAAAACGAACAGATATTTACATACAAACAGATCATTAATCACTGCAGTCGTACTGTCTGTTTACAGTGTTGGAGATCAGACAGCTGGCAGAGCTGAGTATCTGTCTCCTCATCACAACACCAGCGGTCGTCTGATTGTACACATCACCCATCATTTACATACTAAAAAAACTGAAGTTTAAACTTCATACTTTAAGCAAAGGAGAGGACACTAATAAAAATAGAGGAATTCATTATTAATGTTGTTTTACATAAAAAAGTAGGATGTCGGCCCTATGAATGTAAAATAAAGTAACATATAACCACAAGTTATTTAAAAGGTGCCTAAGAAAAAATATATAAAATATTGAAGTATTGTGACATTCGGTTTGGAATGCTGTATTGATTTTCAGGAACCCAGTTTTGATTTGTAATTAGTTTAAATATATAGATTGGTATCGTAGAGTGGTTCATATATTGTTGATAGCAGAGATGTTTACAAGTCAATTGTCAAGTCTTTGTTGGCTAAGACTTGGTCTCGAGTTTTTGGTCACAAGTCCAAGTAAAGTCTCAAGTCTTGGTGGAGTGAGAGTTGGTCATGTCTTAAGTCTTTGGTCATGAGTTCAAGTCAAATCTCAAGTCTTTGAGGGGTGAGACTTGGCCAAGTCTTAAGTCTTTGTGGGGTGAGACTTGGTTGAGTCTCAAGTCTTTAAGGTGTGAGACTTGTTCGAATCTCAAGTCTTTGATGGGTGAGACTTGGTCAAATCTCAAGTCTTTGAGGTGTGAGACTTGGTCAAGTCTCAAATCTTTGGTCACGAGTCCAGGTAAAGTATTAAGTCTGTGTTGGGGGAAACTTAGTTAAGTCTCAATCTTTGTTGGGAATGACTTGGTCAAATGGTAAATCTGCGGTCACAAGTCCAAGTTAAGTCTTTGTTGGGTGAGACATGGTCAAGTCTCAATCTTTGTTGGGAAAGACTTGGTTAAATGGTAAATCTTTGGTCATGGGCCAAGAAAAGTCTTAAATCTTTGTGGTTGAGACTTGAGACTTGGATATGCACATCAGTAGATATGCACATGTATTGATAAAAAGTTAGGTTATATAAAAACACATGATATTTGAAATATATTGAAATGTTAGTATTAAATTTCCCTTTTACAAAAATGTATAAATTCATGTTTTTTCATTAATTAAATAATTAAAAACAAATCATCGTTTGAATAATCAATAAAAAATAAATGTTTTTCAAAGATTCCTATAAGATCACTCACTCTGGCTTTTATTTATCATTTCATGGCTCTCACCTGTTTTCTCATGTTCAGTTATCCTGAGTGCTGCTGATTGGTTGCTGTAAAATGATGTAAAATGTAGCCCAGGCTAACTCTGGTGCAGTGCCGGTGTTCTCCTCCCTGTCTGACTGTGTTCTGGAGAGGAACAGCAGCGTGATCTGTTTGAAGTCATGCAGGTTGACAGCAGAGCGTCAGCTGGAATAATCGGATGCAGGATTGAAGTGGACAGAGCTGTGGAATCCAGACTGCTCTCTCAGATCAGACACGCTGTTCGGCTCCAGACGTATAAGCCCGTCATTCATTCACATTCTGATCAGATACTCATTTATTACAATTGAAGCATGTATTAAAATCGTAATATTTTAAAAAGGACATATTATGCAAAATTCTCTTTTTTTTGGCTTCCCCCTATAAACACTCCAAGCACCACCCCTCACGCCTCAACCACCACCAGAGCCCAAGCCACTAGATCAGTTGAAGAAATGCCAATTTGTTCATCTGGTGATTTTATGAGCACTGTGCTTCTTCTGAAGGAGGGATCTATACCTTCTGACAATAGCAAATCAGCAGGTGAGGGAGATGTAGATACCTTTAAATGATGAGTTTTGTGCTTCTATCGCAGTTAAGCATGAACTAGCTTGATGCATGTTTTACCATTTAGCACAAGCTAACACTTGTTGTAAACGCTTAGCATATACGTCTAAATGTCATGGCCAGAAACAGATTATTTGACAGAGGGGCTGAAACTGGTAACAATAAAGCTGGTGAGATCTCTCTTTATGTAAGAGTGATTTTGTACAAAGAAGTTTAAGAACATGTTTGTATAGCCCGTAGACCTATTCTAACTTGTGTAAAAAGTTGTGTAAAACCGTACAAATCCAGTGTGTATCCTGCTCACCCCCTGTATCACCCCAAGACATCTCACTCCCTGACAGAGACTGCAGTGAACAGGAGATAAATCTCAGCTCGGCTGTGTCATCCGCCGTTTTTCACCCAGACTGATCACAGCGTCTCTTACAGTATATTTACACTACATTGATGCGACAGCCAGCAGAACCACCTCCTCCCCCGCTGTCTGCCCCTAATGAGTGTGTGTGTAGTCAAACCATGTGTCTAAACGAGATTGTGTGGTTATTTCTAATGCATCTAATCAGTGTTTTCATTATTTTATGTGAGCACTCCCTGCTTGTCCTGAGAGTGTACAGCAGTATAATCTGGGTTTTAAATTACTCATATATGTGTATGGTCTCTGAATGCAGTGATGGTCAGTCTCTGGATGCTGCAGTGATGGTTGGTCTCTAGAGGCTGTGGAACTGGTTTCTTGAGGCTGCATGGATTGTCGGTATCTGGATTCTGCAGTGATGGTCAGTCTCTGGAAGCTGCAATGATGGTTGGTCTTGAGAGGCTGTGGTACTAGTCTCTTCAGGCTGCAGTGATGGTCTATCTCTGGAGGCTGCAGTGATGGTCTGTCTCTTCAGGCTGCAGTGATGGTCTATCTCTGGAGGCTGCAGTGATGGTCTATCTCTGGAGGCTACAGTGATGGTCGATCTCTGGAGGCTGCAGTGATGGTCTGTCTCTTCAGGCTGCAGTGATGGTCTATCTCTGGAGGCTGCAGTGATGGTCTATCTCTGGAGGCTACAATGATGGTCGATCTCTGGATACTGCAGTGATGGTCTATCTCTGGAGGGTGCAGTGATGGTCGGACTCTGGAGGCTACAGTGATGGTCGATCTCTGGAGGCTACAGTGATGGTCTATCTCTGGAGGGTGCAGTGATGGTCGGACTCTGGAGGCTACAGTGATGGTCGATCTCTTGAAGCAACAGTAATGGTCGATCTCTGGATGCTGCAGTGATGGTCAGTCTCTGGAGGCTACAGTGATGGTCTATCTCTGGAGGGTGCAGTGATGGTCGGACTCTGGAGGCTACAGTGATGGTCGATCTCTTGAAGCAACAGTAATGGTCGATCTCTGGATGCTGCAGTGATGGTCTATCTCTGGAGGCTGCAGTGATGGGCTGTCTCTTCAGGCTGCAGTGATGGTCTATCTCTGGAGGCTGCAGTGATGGTCTGTCTCTTCAGGCTGCAGTGATGGTCTATCTCTGGAGGCTGCAGTGATGGTCTATCTCTGGATACTGCAGTGATGGTCTATCTCTGGAGGGTGCAGTGATGGTCGGACTCTGGAGGCTACAGTGATGGTCGATCTCTGGAGGCTACAGTGATGGTCTATCTCTGGAGGGTGCAGTGATGGTCGGACTCTGGAGGCTACAGTGATGGTCGATCTCTTGAAGCAACAGTAATGGTCGATCTCTGGATGCTGCAGTGATGGTCAGTCTCTGGAGGCTACAGTGATGGTCTATCTCTGGAGGGTGCAGTGATGGTCGGACTCTGGAGGCTACAGTGATGGTCGATCTCTTGAAGCAACAGTAATGGTCGGTCTCTGGATGCTGCAGTGATGGTCTATCTCTGGAGGCTGCAGTGATGGTCTGTCTCTTCAGGCTGCAGTGATGGTCTATCTCTGGAGGCTGCAGTGATGGTCTATCTCTGGAGGCTACAGTGATGGTCGATCTCTGGAGGGTGCAGTGATGGTCGGACTCTGGAGGCTACAGTGATGGTCGATCTCCGGAGGCTACAGTGATGGTCTATCTCTGGAGGGTGCAGTGATGGTCGGACTCTGGAGGCTACAGTGATGGTCGATCTCTTGAAGCAACAGTAATGGTCGATCTCTGGATGCTGCAGTGATGGTCAGTCTCTGGAGGTTACAGTGATGGTCTATCCCTGGAGGCTGCAGTGATGGTCTGTCTCTGGTGGCTACAGTGATGGTCTATCTCTGGAGGCTGCAGTGATGGTCTATCTCTGGAGGCTGCAGTGATGGTCTATCTCTGGAGGCTGCAGTGATGGTCGATCTCTTGAAGCAACAGTAATGGTCGATCTCTGGATGCTGCAGTGATGGTCTATCTCTGGAGGCTGCAGTGATGGTCTGTCTCTTCAGGCTGCAGTGATGGTCGGACTCTGGAGGCTACAGTGATGGTCGATCTCTTGAAGCAACAGTAATGGTCGATCTCTGGATGCTGCAGTGATGGTCAGTCTCTGGAGGTTACAGTGATGGTCTATCTCTGGAGGCTGCAGTGATGGTCTGTCTCTGGTGGCTACAGTGATGGTCTATCTCTGGAGGCTGCAGTGATGGTCTATCTCTGGAGGCTGCAGTGATGGTCTATCTCTGGAGGCTGCAATGATGGTCGATCTCTGGAGGCTACAGTGATGGTCGATCTCTGGAGGCTGCAGTGATGGTCGATCTCTGGATGCTACAGTGGTGGTCTTTCTCTGGAGGCTACAGTGATGGTATATCTCTGGAGGCTGTGATGACGGACTTTGGATGCTACAGTGGTGGTCAGTCTCTGAATGCTGTAGTGATGATCAGTCTCTGGAGGATGCAGTGATGGTCGGACTATAGAGGCTGCAGTGATGGTCAGCCTTAGGAGGATGCAGTGATGGTCGGACTCTAGAGGCTGCAGTGATGGTCGATCCCTAGAGGTTGCGATGGCGGTCTATGGATTCTGCAGGCATGGTCGGTCTCTGGAGGGTGCAGTGATGGTCGACCTCTAGAGGCTACAGTGATGTTCGGTCTCTGGATACTGCAGTGACAGTCGGTCTTTGGATGCTGCAGTGGTGGTTCTGTGTTAATTAGAACTCATAAAGTGTAAATGAAGGTGTCGCTGGAGGAAAGTGGTAATGGAGGTGTGAAAAGGATTGGACTGGGCTTCCTAATTTCACACCAGCCGTTCTTAACCCACACTCTAAAAGGGCAGAACAGACTGAACTGGAACCAGGACTCTCATTAACCGGGATTTTACTCAGAAGCTGGCAGAAACACTGAGCTCCTCACTGCTGCTGTGTTTAATTTTATATTCAGTAATAAACGGCCGCTGCTGCTGCTGTCTGTTTACTCTGTGATATCACTGCTATAATTAATACCTTAATGAGAAGAAGATACAGACGCTGTTTTTCATCTTTTCTTTGGTACCTGCTGCCTGTCAATTCTGAAGACACAAACCTTTTATCATCAAAATTGATTCACCTCACACCAGCATGCACACTTCATTGTTTTTTTTTTTAGTTTAGTTAAGATTTGTCCTTCCATAAAGTATGTAATATTCTTTAAATGAAGACTGAAGACGAATAGATGAGGGCTGGATGAAGAGATGCATATGTAGATGACAGATTGGTCAAAATGTATGTTACATAGAACAGTACCAGTCAAAGGTTTGGACACACCTACTCATTCAATGTTTTTTTTAATATATATATTTCTTTCTTTAATTTGTTTTCTACATTTTTGAAAAATATTAAAGATAAAAACAATTATAATTAAGGGACATCTATGGAATTCCGTAGTAAGCAGTAAAAAAGTCCTTGTCCTCCACAACCCCCTAACCATTAACCTAACTGAGATGGGTTCAGCACCTCCAGGAACTCCTTTCTTCAAGATGCAGAGAAAACTATTCCAGGTGACTCTCTCATGAAGACACTGAGATTAA
Source organism: Astyanax mexicanus (assembly GCF_023375975.1). NCBI lineage: Eukaryota > Metazoa > Chordata > Actinopteri > Characiformes > Acestrorhamphidae > Astyanax > Astyanax mexicanus. The sequence goes on from NC_064419.1 coordinate 9,487,728, forward strand.
AATAACAAGAGTGTGCAGATTTGTTCTGTCATTAAAGATAAATGCGATACTTGGAAGAATCTAAAGTATAAAACATATTCTGTTTTTTTTTTACACTTTTTGTTTACAGAATAATTCTGCCTGTGTTCCTGTAAAGCCTTAATATAGTTTTTAATATTACATTTTCAATGTAAAAAGTCATAAAATAAAATGACTGAATGATTAAATGACTGTTTATTGTATATTGTTACAATAACAATATTTAGTAAGCAGTTATTATTATTATTATTATTTTACAAACACATTTTAATAATGAAAAATATTGTTTATTATCATTATTGTATAAATTACAAAACATTTTGTGGTACTGTTTTTTTGTCACTATCACACACCTCTACTGTACTTTACTGTACCTTCTCCATACTTCCAACACACACACATCACACACGAGGTTAGATCGGGCCCAAAAATCAGACCCGACGCAGCCCGAGCCCGTGCAGTTCTGGCCGAGCCCGACCCAACTCGAACCATAAACTGTTCGGGCTGTTTTCGGGCTGTCTGAATGAGTGAAATGTGATCAGAATTATGTCAATTAACACTGTAACATAGAAGCATAGAGCTATTATTTAATTTAAATGATTTTTAACAACAGCTACACACAGTGCTACAAGTCAAACGCGGAAGAGTTCACGTGAGAGAGAGAAAGAGAGACAGCGACACACAGAGAGAGAGATTTGCGTGTTCTGGTGTATGAGCTACTCACAGGTAAAGGTTCTCACACACTGTATCTCCTGTTTCTCTTTTATCTCCTCGTGCTCATATTCTAGTCCCATACATAATTCTGCAGCTCCCTCAGTGTTTTCTGTCGTATTTTGCGGCTAGCGCGAGCGCTTACAACTAACACCACGGACCACGAGGTGCCGCCGCTGTTGTGCCGAATCCGACACCCTGCTGAATCCGACTCCCACTTCACGGACAGAATCGGCACAACACCCTCCGCTGTAGAACTGCGGGAGTGAAAACAGCGCTTATAAATAAATTAGTTTTTTCACTTTTAGTTTTCGTTATTTGGTTCGTTTTCGTTAACAATAATAATTGGTTACGATTTCGGGTCGGGCCTCGGGTCAGGTCGGGTTCGGGCAGAGAATCTAAGCTCTATCACTCACCTCTACCTGGAATTATATGGATTCATATATATATATATTTTTTTTTTTTTTTTAACCGTGTGTGGTGGGGCTCAGCAGGCCTTAAACTCTGATACTAGAATCAGCCCTGCTGCTGTGGATATGAATGAAGTGCAGTAGGAGAGAAAAGTACAGAGAGCAGAAGCTGGGGACCTTGGAACTGTAATGTCTACAATTGGTCTGAAGAAAGTGTTCAGAATTGAAAATATGAACATAAGTTATTTTCATGAACTCCATTTGTCGCTCTGTCGCCGTGTTATCTGCCGCTAGTCACCAAATCACAGCTACAAATCGTGTTCTTCTGAAATGACTGTTCGCTTGTCGCTCGGTGCTGCTGTAATACCAAAACGTACGTTTTTTTCTGTTACTGTGGTGGAGAGAGAGCACAAATCATAGCTCTGACAGCTGACTGGAAATAATCATGCCCGTTGTGGCATTGCTGAGAACATAGCTCACGAGTGTGCAAAGCTCTAAGCACCTGCTTTCCTGTCCTTGCTGTATGTTTTGGGCCTAAGTGGTGCTTCACACCTGCACGTCACTGTGGATTGGGTTACGTGTAGCGTGGACATAAACAGAGATTTCCACCTCATCCTTTATCTATAATTGGAATGATTCAATCAGACGAGAGTAAATCCTGCGTGTAAACACAGCCAGTCAGAGCGATTATCTCCGGCGTGGGTGAGGCGGGTGGATCAGGTGGGTCAGTCAGTGAATCAGTGATGATACACTCAGTAAATCACCTGTACACTCAGTGTAACGAGCTGCGAGTCAAACATAAAGCATGTGTTTATATGAATCACATGGTTCCTGCTGGAGGTCATGTTTATTCTCAATGTGTCACATCTTCACCATACACACAGCTTACCTCCACAGTACCTCCATCATACCTCCAACACATTTTCACCATACCTACAGCATACCTCCACTATACCTCCATCATACCTCCAACACAACTCCACCATACCTTAATCATACCTCCATTATACCTCCATCATACCTCCAACACAACTCCACCATACCTACAACATATCTCCATCATACCTACAACATACATCCACTGTACCTTCATCATAATTCCTTATACCTCCACTGTACCTCCATCATAACTCCACCACACCTCCAACACAGCTCCACCATACCTACAACATACCTCCATCATACCTATGACATACCTCCACTGTACCTTCATCATAATTCCTTATACCTCCACTGTACCTCCATAACTCCACCACACCTCCAACACAGCTCGACCATACCTACAGCATACCTCCACTGAACCTTCATCATAACTCCTTATACCTCCACTGTACCTTCATCATACCTCCACTGTACCTCCATCATACCTCCACCATACCTACAACACAGCTTCACCATACCTACAGCATACCTCCACTATACCTCCATCATACCTCCACTATAGCTTCACTGTACCTTCATCATACCTCCAACACACCTCCAACACAGCTCCACCATACCTGCAATATACCTCCACTGTACCTACATCATACCTCCAACACAACTCCACCATACCTCCAACACACCTCAAACACAGCTTCACCATACCTACAACATACCTCCACTATACCTTCATCATACCTCCACTGTACCTCCAACATACCTTCAACACACCTCCAACACAGCTTCACCATACCTACACCATTCCTCCACTGTACCTCCATCATAACCCCTTATACCTCCACAGTACCTCCACCACACCTCCAACACAGCTTCACCATACCTACAACATACCTCCACTATACCTCCAACATAGCTCCAACACAGCTTCACCATACCTACAACATACCTCCACTATACCTCCATCATAGCTCCACCACAACTCCACCATACCTCCACCACATCTTCAACATAGTTTCACCATACCTACAGCATACCTCCGCACACCTCAAACACAGCTTTACCTTACCTACAACTTAACTCCTCCATACCTCCACTGTACCTCTTTCCTCACACCTCCACTATTCATCCACTGTACCTCCACCACACCCTCACCACACCTCCACCACACCTCCTCATACCTCCAGCATACGTCCACACACATCCACCGCACCTCCAAAACAGCTTCACCAAAATTCCACTGTATATTTTACACCCCCTTACACCTCCACCATACCTCCAGGGTACCTAGAAACACACCTCCAACACACCTCCTACACACCTCCAGTGTATCCCTTTACACCTCCTCACACCTTCACCATGCCTCCAACACACCTCCTCCATGACTCCACCACACCTCCAACACACCTCCAACACACCTTCTCATACCTTTACACACCTGCACTGCACCTTTAACACAGCTTCACCATAGCTCCACTGTACCTCTTCACACCTCCTTACACCTCCACCATAGCTCCACCAGCGTACCTCCACCATAGCTCCAACACAGCTCCTTATACCTATACTACATCCTCAACTTGCCAGCACTGTACCTCCAACACACCTCCACAGTACCACCTCCACACCTCCATCATACCTTTACTGCAACTCTTCACAACCCCCCCACACACACTTCCACTGCACCTCCCCATACCTGCACCACACCACTACCACACTTCCTCACACCTCCACCGCTCATCCACCATACGACCATACCGAATCTCCCCTCCTGTAGCCTGTTCTGTGTAAGCTGGATCACGATTGGGTCCAACTGATCCATTACTGAATGACCTGACATAAGCTGTGAAGCTCAGAACTGTGGAAGAAAGTGTGAGTGCACCTGAGAGCTTTTCTTCACGCATTAGAGGATAACAGTGACTCGGCAGAGTGTGGACAAGGGTCATATCATTTTTTAAACGCTTTTTAAGTTGGAGTTGGAGATTGGATTTTGACTGTTTATTCAACATTCTGCATTCATTCGTCACTTTTTTTTTTTTTAAGAAATCTGTTATAAGTATTTGATCTGTAAGACCCTGTGGTGTACCACAGGGCTCAGTTCCTGGTCCTCTCCTGTTTATAATCTCTTTCCGTGACTGCTTCTTTACTGTTTATGGAATCATTAAAAAAAATTGTGGGTGTGGCTAACTAATATATGTTATATGACACACAGTCTAGTGTAGGTGTGGGTGGAGCCACTTTTAAATTAAAACCCATTAAACCCATTTTATTACAGAATAAATTAATCTAATTTCTCTGTTTACTTCAGTCCATGTTCCAAAAACAGTGTGTATCTATCTACCCATCTATTCATCCTTCAATTCATTTATCTTTTTGCCTATCATCCCTGCATCTTGCTATTAATCCATCCATCCATGCATCCATCCATCAGTCTGGCTATCCATCTTTCTGTCCATCCAATCATCTGTTCTAAAAATATACTAGTAGCCAGGCTGAAACTATAGTAGATTTCTGTCCTTATTTCTGTCCAAGTTCTAGATAGCAGAGTGTTACACACTGTGAGGAACTGCAGTATCTGGTCAGTGTGTTTGGGTAGTTGGTAAATTGGGCCGCAGGTGGAGGGCGGAGTTAAGTAGCAGGTGTGGTAATCCTGTGCTGCTGACCCGGGCTGCAGGTGGAGGTTCAGTTTAGTGTCAGAGGTCAGGGTCACCAGGGTCCACACATTCCAGCATCACCTGCCTGTGTGTGTGTCTGTGTATGTGTCTCAGGGGTAAGGGGTACCGGCTTAGCTCTGCTTGCTCAGTCCAAAGTGCATCTTTTAGCTTATACAGTGAGTAGCAGAGCTAACAAACACCACTAACCACTCAAAACAGCAAACACTATAGGGCACATTTAATCACCACCAGAAGTCCAGCATCAGCAGCTGCAGTCAGAAAGCTAAAGGGATCACATTTAAATTTTCTTATTGGGCTAGAATTTTCTGCATTAACACAACGTGCATGTGAATAATTTGAATAGTGCTTTATGTCCGTCATTCATCTTGCTTGATAAAATGAAATGTTATCAGCTGCATGTAACTTAGTTTGGTTAGCCTCCCACAAAACAACCTGAGCCATGTAAAACGTTGACTGCAAGCTAGCTGGCTGTCGGGTTTTTTTTGCTACCTAAACGTGGCACAGTAGGTGGCTGTCAGATTATTTAGGATCACTAAACTTCCTCAACTCGACGACATCAGATTTTAGAGAAGTTGATTGTGATCATGTCTTGTAATACTGTGAAGGCTACATTTCAAGCTCACCTTCAGGGCAGTCGCTCTACTCTCACGGCATCTTCAAATTCCTCTTGGGTCTCTGCTAGTCGGCTGAAGCGCCGCCTGGTCGTGTGCTTTTTTTTCTAGTGAAGCGTGCTGCGTGTCCCCCGCTACGCCCGCGCCCCTCCCTTTTGCCCCATCTCTCGAGGTGTCTGAATCTGAATGATTGACTCTGAAAACTTTTTTACGAAACTTCAATCGAAATGACGAATTATAAAGTAAATCTTGTTGAAATATGAAATCATATTTGCCTATATTATTTTTTCCCCTCCCTCGGAAGGGCAATATCAGCCAAGGACGGCAAAAGGGCAGTTGCCCGAGCACATTGGGCCATAGCATCTGCACGTCACTGTTATGTTATATTATGTTAGTTTTTTAAAGAGTAAATATAGTAATTTAAGCAGAAGAACGAGTCTGGAAAAAAGGCAGTTGGGTGGCCAATGTTATAAGCATATAACATAATTATAATCTTTTTCTTTTACACATATACAGTGTCAGACACATGTTCTGACACACCTTGCCTTGTTTAAGTTCTTTATGTGTTTCCTACATTGTAATTAAATTTTGAAGTCATCCAGACTATGAAGGAACACACAAGGAATCAAAAATAATTAAATTGAACATTTTTAATCAAACCAAAATACTCTTTGAAGCATTTAGCTGCTCTTTTCTGGGGTGCAGTTTCTAAGGCTTATAACTCTAGTGAACCTATCCTGTGCAACAGAGGAAGCTCTTGCTGTTCCTTTTCTTGGGAGGTTCTGATGAGTGCCAGTTCCATCATAATGATTTTTTGATTATATTTGTGACAGCACTTGAGGATACTTTCAAAGATTTTGAAATGTTTCGGATTGACTGACCTTCATTTCTTATGATTAGGGTTAGATAACTGGTTACTAGTATGATAATGTATTGGTTGGTGGTATACAGCAGATGGGCGGGGCTTTGGTTTTTATGATTCTTATGATATTTCCGATGGTTGTATGGTTGATGCTATTTGGTTGATAACTTGTTACTAGTGTGTTGATATATAGTACCACAGGTAGTCGTGACGGAGATGCTGTCATTGTGTGTTCATGCTGTTAAAAAAAAGTTAGTAGAGCTTAGTTTTATCCAATCAGAATGAATGATGTGTGGTTATATTTTGATTTGTGTATTTGTTGTTCAGAATAAGAGTTTTTAAATAAATCACTCAGTATACTAGAATAGATTTATTCATTTATCATTCGGAAACATCAGTGACAGACATTGGTGAAACAACAGAGATCAAATATATACAGTTATGTATGTTCATTCATTCATTCGTTCATTCATGTATTTAATTATTTCTCTCACTTATCATGTGTGTATTGTTGGAAGTGTCAGTGGAGTGTGTGGAGAGTGAGCTGTGTCACTAACAAACAAGCTCACCCACCCACACACACACACACACACACACCAAGCACGCACACACCAAGCACGCACACACACACACACACACACACACACACACACACACACACACCAAGCACGCACACACACATACACACACACACACACCAAGCACGCACACACACATACACACACACCAAGCACACACACACCAAGCACGCACACACACATACACACACACACACAGAAAGAGTTATAATGATGGACTTGTTTTCAGAGGCTTTTTGTTGTTCTCTCTCTCTCTCCTTGTCTCTCTCTCACTTACTTTCCTTCTGTTTCTCTCCCCCTCTCTCTCTCTTACTCTCTCTTACTCACTCTTCTTTCTCTCTCTCTCTCTCTCTCTCTTACTCTCTCTTACTCACTCTTCTTTCTCTCTCTCTCTCTCTCTCTCTCTTACTCACTCTCCTTTTCTCTCTCTCTCTCTCTCTCTCTCTCTCTCTCTCTCTCTCTTTCTGGGTGAGTCAGGCTCATTGTGAATCAGAAGGTTAAATAAATCTCCCATACAGAGTTTAGTCACCTCCGCTACAGCACTGACACAAGGCGTGTGTGTGTGTGTGTGTGTGTGTGCGTGTGTGTGAGCTGTGCCAGCGTTCTGTGGACAGGTGTCTCCCCCAGCCTGATGTTCTCCACAGCAGCTTCTCCAGCACTGAACCACTGCAGTACCACACACACACACATACACATACACACAAATAAGTGGGTGTAGGGGGTCTCGGTGTTGTGCCAGGTTTCTGGGCTGAGAGTGATGCTGGATTCTGATGCTGAAGAGAAGTGAGCGTGGGTTTTTCATGTGTTCTGTATAAGTAGTAACACCTTATTACTTATACAGACATGAGCATTTCTATGACGCGACTGACCACCCCAGAGTCCAGACCTCAACATCACTGAATGAGTCTGGAGAGCTTTCTAATCAGATCACTGAACACTCCCACCACCATGTTTAACAGGTGAGCTGGTGTGTGTGTGGATAGAAACACTAAAACAAACAGATAAAGAATTGTTAATAGTTGGCACAGTAATCTAGGGGTGTCACGATTTCGATATTTAATCAAAATCAATCGAAATTATGGCATGGTCTCGAGCCTCGAAGTCAAAAAGATGATCTAAGCAACGCATGTGAGAATGTGGACATTCTCATCTCCTTAAAGAAAAACTTGAAAATATAAAAATAACAGTTGTTTTGTCTAGCCTCAAATATGTTAATAGTTTTGGTGCCTTAATGAGCATCTTCTATCTCAGATAAAGTTAATAATATATCTTTATTAAAGGAAAAAACTTGTCATTATCAGGGACCGAGTCTTATTTTTCATGTGTAACTGTTATAGCAAGATAGAGTTCAGTTTGTTAAGGCTCTAATTGTTCTATTATTTTGTACATAACTGTTCCTGTATTTTTTTATTATTTATTTTGTTACGTTGCTGTTTTAATAGTGCACACTGCTGCTACCAAAAAAGGCCGAGATGTCATTACAAATATATCTTAATTAAATTATTTAAATTTGACCATTAGTGCCTAATATGGTGTATTACAGATCACTTGTATCACTTTGCATCACTTATATCAAGCCCACCTTTTAAAATAAGATATTGTAAATTTGATGAATCAAACCAATAACTGACCACAGACTAATCTAAAACTGGCATAGGTCTCTCTGCGGTAAAAAAAAAGGAAAAAGAAAATCGAAAATCGAATCGAATCGTGACCCTTAAATCGTAAATAAAATCAAATCGAGGATTTAGAGAATCGTGACACCCCTACAGTATACTAATAAATACTGTGGGTGTTCTGACCAGTATTCCAGAGGGCAGAATCCCGGTATAGGTACTGTACTTACTGTAGTATATCTTTGTATGACAGGCTAACCTACTTAGCATGAGCAGCATCACAAAGTAGCCAGACTGGAGTTACCTGAGATATATAATAATGTAGGTTATTTCTTACATCATTAAACACATATGTAGACACATACGCACACACACACACACAAACACACACACACACACACATCCACACTCTAACACACACACACACACACACACACACTCTAACACTCACACATGGACTTGGCTATAAAAAGCAGCAGAAGAAATATTTGGAGGCTCTGCAGAAGGTTCTGAACCAGTCCAGCCAAAACTCTTAATGTCATCTAAATAAAATAAATTCTTTCAGTGTCCAAATGGAGGACCAGCTAAACCATCAAAGTCCAAAAAAAAACTACTACAACACTTGCCTGGTCAGGAAGTGTTTTATGTTTTGTGTTGTATGTTGTGAAGATGATGCTAAAGCGATATATATTTTGTGCACCCTTGTTATGACAGTAGTGTATTCAATCAAACAGGAGCTTTAATAACAACAGTTGCTGAACAGACTGAAGCAGACCCTGCCAATTAGTGGGATATGGGGGCAGGAAAGCGGGGGTGAAGGGTATTTAATCAGGGTGTTTTCTGGGGCACAGGTGTGTGTGGAGTGTCACGTTCACACACTCAGACCCAATTATTTTCAGATACGCGCAGTGCGGCTGTGTGTGTGCATGTGTGTGGATGTTTGTGTGTATTGGAGGGGTTGTCTGACAGGCATGAATCCAATACACACTAATACACTGATGCTCATACTGATGCTGATGTTGATATTTATACTGATACAGATGTTGATACAGATGTTGATGCTGATGTTGAATCTGATGCTGATACTGGTGTTGATGCTGATGCTGATGCTCATACTGATACTGATGCTAATGTTAATACTGATGCTGATGTTGATGCAGATGCTGATGCTTATATTGAAGCTGATACTGATGCTGATACTGATGCTGATGCTGATGCTGATGCTGATACTGATACTGATGTTGATACTGATGTTGATACTGATACTGATGCTGATGCTGATACTGATGTTGATACTGATACTGATACTGATGTTGATACTGATGTTGATACTGATACTGATGCTGATGCTGATACTGATGTTGATACTGATACTGATACTGATGATGATACTGATGCTGATACAGATGTTGATGCTGATGTTGATACGAATGCTGATGTTGATACTGATACTGATGCTGATGCTGATACTGATGCTGATGCTGATGCTGATGCTGATACTGATACTGATGCTGATGCTGATGCTGATGTTGATGCTGATACTGATACTGATACTGATGCTGATGCTGATGTTGATGCTGATGCTGATGCTGATGCTGATGCTGATACTGATGCTGATACTGATGCTGATGCTGATACTGATGCTGATGCTGATGCTGATGCTGATGCTGATGCTGATACTGATGCTGATGCTGATGCTGATACTGATGCTGATACTGATACTGATGCTGATGTTGATACTGATGCTGATACTGATGCTGATACTGATGCTGATGCTGATGTTGATGCTGATGCTGATACTGATGCTGATGTTGATACTGATGCTGATACTGATGCTGATGCTGATACTGATGCTGATGCTGATGTTGATGCTGATACTGATGCTGATGCTGATGTTGATACTGATGCTGATGTTGATGTTGATACTGATGCTGATGTTGATGCTGATGCTGATACTGATGCTGATGCTGATGTTGATACTGATGCTGATGTTGATGCTGATACTGATGCTGATGTTGATACTGATACTGATACTGATACTGATGCTGATACTGATGCTGATGCTGATACTGATGCTGATGCTGATGTTGATACTGATGCTGATGCTGATGTTGATACTGATGCTGATGCTGATACTGATGCTGATGTTGATACTGATGCTGATGCTGATACTGATACTGATGTTGATGTTGATACTGATGTTGATGCTGATACTGATGCTGATGCTGATGTTGATGTTGATACTGATACTGATACTGATGCTGATACTGATGCTGATGTTGATGTTGATACTGATACTGATACTGATGCTGATGCTGATGCTGATACTGATACTGATGCTGATGCTGATGCTGATGCTGATGCTGATGTTGATGCTGATGCTGATACTGATGCTGATGCTGATGCTGATACTGATGCTGATACTGATGCTGATGCTGATGCTGATGTTGATGCTGATGCTGATACTGATGCTGATACTGATGCTGATGCTGATGCTGATGCTGATACTGATACTGATGCTGATACTGATGCTGATGCTGATGCTGATGTTGATGCTGATGCTGATACTGATGCTGATGCTGATGCTGATACTGATGCTGATGCTGATACTGATGCTGATACTGATGCTGATACTGATGCTGATGCTGATGCTGATACTGATGCTGATGCTGATGCTGATACTAATACTGATGCTGATGCTGATGCTGATGCTGATACTAATACTGATGCTTAATATCAGCTTGCTAATTCTGATGCACAGGCTGATCTTAAAGCTGGTATTGATGCTGAAGCTAATGCTTTAGCTGTTAGTGCTCAGTGATTTGTTGCTTTAGGTGCAATTCTCCAGCTGATTGGTTCAGTATGTGTTTGGACAGCTGTTGTGTGTGAGGGCAGCTGAACCAAGCCAAGCCAGTTCAAGCCAAGCCAGAGATGGGCATGCTTCCACTGTCACGCTGTTGCAGGTGCTGCACATCAGCTCTGTGAACTGGAATAATTCCTCACACATGCGCACACACACTCACACACTTCCACATGGCTGGAGACAGATTTGAGACAGATTTAAGAATGTGTTAAAGTGTGTATTCGGTTATAGTAAGGTTTAGGACAGGTGGTATTTATGTTTACCTTTTTAGGAGAAACTCTTAGCACATGGCTTATTTACTCTGGCTTATTTACCAGCCAAGTTAAGTTGGAATTCAGCCGTTTAAAAGCTTCAGGAATAATCATCCCATATCAGGATTTTATGCCAGTGCACAGGCTCCTCCAAGAACCTTGAGTAGAGCCCTGTGGTGTCCATGATGCAGAGAAAATGGACAGAAGAATGTAATTCATATTTAACCCTTGTGTGGTGTTCATATTTTTGTTACTCGTTTACTTTGTTACTTGTATTTAATTCAGCAAAATTAAGCAATTCTACATTAAAATGCTTTACACATGCTTGCTTCACCTAAATTGCAAGCAATATAAACAGCTTACATGGTTAATATTTGCCCTTTACCTTTCTTATGTTACATTTCTTTCAAAAGGTGCTACTCTTATTTACTAGTTTTTTTAATAAAATGTAAAAGAAAATGAATTAAACTCAAGATATGAGTAGAACATTTGTTTAGTTTCAAATTTACAAATTAAGCAATGTTTATTAGCCCTTGGCCAAACATATATATATGTGTGTGTGTGTGTGGGGGGGGGTTACAGTGTGTGTTTATCGAAAATGTGTTTTGATATATGTTTTTCACAAAAAATGAGCCAATGCCAATGAGTTTGAGTTAGAAAAAATATTTTTTTAGTATCATTTGATGAAAAATGAAAACGGGTCCCACAGACCCGAACACCACACAAGGGATAAAATGGGTATCAGCTATAAAGACAAAAATGTAAAAAAAAATTATAAGTAATCTAAACAAACAAATATTAGGTTCCTACTTTAAAGTATGTAAAGGTTATTTTACTCTTAAAACTCTTTAAAAACATCTCTTCTTCATAATGAAAATGTTTATAGTGACATGCACATTTAAATTTTTTTTTGCAAATGTTTCTAAAATGCACAATCAAATAGATTTCTGTTGAAATAAACTATTACTTATTAATCATGTATATGGGCATATAAAAAATAAATGCTTTGTCACTGCACTGCACTGTGAAGTTAAATTTGTAGGAATGTGTAGTTATGGTTTATACTTACAGAAATAACTCGTGCTTTTGCTGTATAAGTGTAAGTGTAAATAAGTATAAATAAGTGAACAGATCCTGTTTATAGGGATGTAGCAAAGCGGGAAGTCTGGGCCGCCATGTCGACATCCGGTATTCTATATATGTACATACTTATTGATATACACATTTAAAACTTACAGAAAGCCCCGTTATAATTTTAGAAATAACATCTAACATTTATATGTCTTACATTTTAACATTCAACCAACTGTATACAATCAAATAGTGTTTTAATTCTCTTAATTATTCATGGGTGTGTTTTGGGCGTAACGTGAAATAAACCAATCAGTGTGTCTGTAGTCATTACCTTTAAGCATTGGCGTAGGAACCGGGGGGGATGGGTGGGACATGTCCCACCCAATATTAGAAACAGGTGGATATGTCCCCCCCAAAAATGAAATAGTTTCGCTCAGCTCAGTCGTACTGTTAATGAAGAGACCGACTGCTAAGCGCTGGGAAACCAATCACGGTGCCGGTTCAGGGAGAAAGTCCCGCCTTTCAGGAGAAACAGCCAATCAGCTCGCTGGTCTTGCGAGAAGAGTTAGCGTGCTAGTGGAGGAGAAGCCCCTCCCCTCGCTGTGAGATTTAGAAGCGGTGTCCAGCATCAGCTGGTGTTGAAGTAAATCTGGATATACGGCGATTTTTCTAAGAGGTAACGGAGTTTACCATGTGGCCTGTGTTGAGATTATTTCTGATAGCTGGTTAAAAAGACTCCTCTCCAAATCAAAACACACAGATTAAACCCACCGTGTGATAATAAACTGCAGCTGTGTTAGTCAGTTAGCTTAAGTTTGGAATTAGCTAGACAGGGAGTCAAGGCTAAAAAAAACACATATATGTTATGTTCAGCTTGCCCTGATCAGCTAATCACTATTTCATTTTCAAATTGTGTTTATTAATTTTGGATTGCAGGACTTACTGTAAGCTATAGTAAACGAAAAAAATAGTTAGCTAGAAGCCAGATGTAGTGGATAGTCAGAATTTAGTACAGTACTTTATGTTGGTAGTTTAAAGCAGTTTATTAACCCTGATCTCTGCCCTAAAATTGTGTTAATAAACAGTCCTTTACTGAGTTTACCTGTTTAAATCATTTTCATTATGTATGTCAGCAGTGTATTAGACACATCATACCTCCACTTACTTTATTAAGTGACTTTAAAGCAGAGAAGGCAGTGGGGATATGCAGTAGAATGTGTAGGAACAGGGTTGAGAAACACTGCTCTAACCTGACTTCTGTTTATTTGTAGTTCACAGTAAGACTAAATCCTGAGTAAATAGAGGGATTCCAGGTGAATCCAAATGTTTTTTTCTTTAGTCTAATATTTATATTAACTTCTGTCAAAAATCTCTATGAAACGTAAAGTTACATTCTTTTTTCAAAAAAGGACACCATCATAAGAAGTGCTTTCAGTAGAAACAACTAAAAGCGCAGATGATAACTGATCAGTTTTTGTCATATATGTATATAATTCAGACATTTCACACATATTTGTTTAAATGTAATGTGGAGTAACATGGTGGTTGTAAAGTCACCTTTACTTGGATGTAACTAATAATAAACAGAGTACAGAAAAAAATGATTATTTGTGATTAAAAGTAATTCCTTAAATGTTGTTCTAAGAAACTATATGGGCTTTGGTGCATTAGCAAAAGTGTCCCCCCCAATATCAAACCCGCTCCTACGCCCTTGCCTTTAAGAGACAGCTGCACGCTGACTGCTGTTCATTCTTATTTTAAGAGCGCACAGGAAACTGACTGTGCGTCAGGCTGTGAAGATAGCAGCTTAGAGAAGAGTAAATTTATTTGATTCTTTATGCTGTTTATTGTTTACGTAAAAACTAGGTTTGCAACATTAAATATTAATCAAGCAATCGATTATTTACACTGGAGGGGGACACTCATTTACTATGCCGCTGAGCATTTACAGTTTAAAAGGGCTAAAAATATTTGAAGAAATTTTAAATAAAAACTGACTTTTATTAAAGACAAATAAAATATATATGTGAAAAAGGAAAAATAGGACATTTTAAAAAGATCATAAAAATGTATACATAAAGACGTAAAAATAGACTGTTGACGGGGTGTACAATGGCAACACGCCACGCTACACGCCTTGCGCAGGGTGTACGATAGGGCCCAATGTGTTTAATTTTTTTTTTATAATTATATGACTTTAAAATGACCGGATTTAATATTTTGGAAACCAATAAAACAATATATACAGTTTGATGTGTCGATATAGGCAGTGCAGGCTGCAGTTGAATGCTGCAGTGCTGAGAGCGAGTCCTGCAGTCATATTGTTTTATTTGGCTGCTATTTCTAATTTATTGTCTGTCATCTCCACCGTCACGCTCCCAGTAAGTAAAAGCCTGAATAATTACAGCTGCTCTGCAGACCAGTAGGATCAGGCCAGTTCTGCAGCGAGTCAGCATCTCATTTTTACTGAAGAAGAAAAAAATAAAAAAATAAATAATAATAATAATATTAATAATAATAACTGCTGTAAATAAAATAATGGGAAAATACTATCGATATACCAGCAATAAAAACTGATATATACAGAAATCAGGAGTCAGGACACAGAGAGAGATGCTGAAAAACACTGCAGGGGGAATGAGAGAGTGTGTGTGTGTGATCAGCTGCTGTATGAGAGCATTTATTTAAGTTGTGTGAAATTGATTCCTTCATCTTGTGGAGTGTGGCCTTATTTGTGTGTGTGTGTGTGTGTGTGTGTGGGTGTGTGTGTGTTGGTCTGTTTGCCAAATGACTAAATTACTCTGCACAGTGAGTAAACACTGGAACTGCTATTCATTTACTGGCGAGAGAGAGGGATTATGTGGGCGGAGTCTCCTGCATTAAATGGAGATGTGATTTATGGGATGTATGTATGTATGAGCCGTTTTTTTGCTAGTCGCTGTTCACATGGACAATTCTAACCAGACACTGCAGGTCAGCATCATTATCACCCACTGTGGACTGAGTAATGTTAAATATCCAGTATGGGTGGGCGATATGGCCCTAAAATAATATCACAATATTTAATGGTATTTTTATGATAATGATATGCAATAAATACAAAACACTGAATTAAAAAAAGTTATTTAAAGATTATGCTACTGCAATAAAATAAAATTTAATTGTATTATTGTATGCAATATTATATAGCACACCCCTAAATTAAATATAAAAAAATACAAGATTTTTATCAGATTTCAGAAATCAGAGGTCAATGATCCAGGATGTCATGGTACTTATAATAATGCACTCCAAATATCTCCATATATACAGGATTAAAGTAAAATTAATGATACTGGGAAGATATAATCTCTAGTCTTTAGTAAATATATATATATTATGTTAAATTAGTTTTTCTTTTGCCAAAAAAACCCCCACAAAATTTCAGGGTATTAAATTATTTACGATATTCAAAAAAGTGCATACGATATTATATGGCACACCCCTAATATAATATCCACTCAATCCAATCTATCTGCATGCATTAGCAGACCTCATTCCATCTCCCATAATCCACCTGGCCTTGCCATGAGCACGCTGACCAGTGTACAACCTCACTCACAAGATAACACTTCACAACTTACAGAACTTAAAGGATGTCTGCAAGACCAAAATCTTGGTACTGGATACGACAGGACAGTGTTACTCTTCTTTAAAAATACTCAAAAATGTTGTATTTTTTTATAATTTGTTTATTTGTTTATATAATGTTGTGTAATGATGTTGGGATTAGACAGCAAGCCTTGTCTTACTTTGCGCTCCTGCGAGATGGAATTTGTTTGTTTGTTGCCAATTTTAATATCACACCTGTTTTATGTTTTACCCACTACACCACTTTTCGATATTTTTCTAAACTAGTCCCTGGAGCCAAATTGAATCAAATGCCTTTTCTCTCTCTCTCTCTCTTTCTGTCTTTCTCTCTCTCTTTCTTTCTGCAGCGTGATGCTGAGACCCTGGCAGGATGCTGGAGCTGAGTGTGTGTTCTGAGAGGGATGCGCGTACTGGTGGCTCTCAGACCCTCTCTGACCGCCATGCCCGGGTCACGCCAGGCAGCGCCTCGCCCACGCCGAGCTTCCTGCTGCAGGACCCGGAGGGCTGGTATAAACACCGGGGGACGCTGCAGGATGGAGCGCTGCTGGAGCCGCACGCTCCGGCCGGCGGGCCGCTCGCACACACCTCCACCTCCAGCCTGCACACGCTCTGCGTGCCCTGCGCCCCCACCTCGCTGGAGCTGGGGGAGGCGGAGCTGCCCGTCAGCCCCAACGTCATTAAGCGGCGCAGGGGTGGACTCATCGAGCAGCGGGACATCATTAAAGCCCACCAGGCCCACAAAATCCACAGCACCCCACAGGCCCGCCGCAAGGAGTGGGAGTGAGTATATGTACATATCTATACACTCACTCCACACACACACACACACACACACAGATACACACACACAAATACAAACGTGACACAATCGATTACTAATAAAATAAGATCAATTTAAACTAAGCTAATCACTCATACAGTTGTGCTTTGTTACACCCATTAGATAAACATCCACAGAGCAGGTTAGAAAAAGAAAATTTATTAATTTAATTAAGGAGACAAGATTGAAAATGTGGATTACTGTCTTTTTACAGGTACATATATTATGCATATACAGTACAGGCTAGAAAAAGTAAGTTCAATTATTTAATTAAGGAAACAAGATTGGAAATGTGGATTACTGTCTTTTTTAAGCACATATATTAAACATATACAGTGCAGGCTAGAAAAAGTAAGTGAACATAAAATTACAGTACATAACCTGAGGATCATATATACCAGCCTCTATTGCCTTCCCCATTGTACGGATGTACACCCAGTTTTTCATCTGGGTCCATATCGTCACTGTCCAATGAAAAACACTTATCTCCATTTTTGTTTTCTATATAATTTGAACAGACAAACTGTCTCTTACACTGTGCCAAAATTTGTTGATGAACGGACCAATAGAATCTCTTCAAAATGACCTGAAATAAACTCTTTTTACATTGACTTCCATTGAAAGTTTACAAGTTTTTTTTCTCTCTCCTGTAAAGTTGCTGTTTTGGAGATGTGTTTTTCATTGGACAGCGATGATATTCATCCCTCTATGTACAGTAGCAGTCAAAAGTTTGGACACACCATATTTTTTCCTATGTTGTACATTAATACTGAACTTACCTGAACTATAAAGGAACACATTGAGGAATCATGTAGTAATTTAAAAAAAGCATAAAACAAACCAAAAGAAGAAGATTTATTAGTTATGGTTAGTTACCATATTTTTTGGACTATAAGATGCACTTTAAGGCCTTTAATTTTCCCAAAAATTGAGAGTGCACCTTATAATCTGGTGCACCTTATGTATGAATTCTACCAGTCATGTATTAAGGAGCAATAAAGCCACTCCACTGAAGTATATGGGTGTATATGGGTGAGTTTTGAAGTTACTCCAGCACTTAGGCTGGGTGCAGCAGCATTAGCATTAGCCGCTAACCGCAGCACTAGCTCTTTTAGCATTCAGAGGTGGTTATATCAGTCTGTAGTCTGTTTGTTTGTTGTTTTCAAACAAGCTACGTGGGACAAACCGCTAGCTGATAACGCCTTGGGTTACTGAAACACTCAGGGTTCCACAGTCTATTGCTAATGAGCAGTATATACATCTTAATAGAGCAGCGATTAGCGGCTAATGCTAATGCTGCTGCACCCAGCCTTAGTGCTGGAGAAACTTCACTGAAAACTCATCCTAATACGAAATTGAAATTTGAAATCTAAGCTTACTGCAAATAAACAGAAGCGCTTTATTCACACAAATAAACAGTTTTTAAGAGAGAAATCTGTAGATTATAATCCAGCACTCGTTTGACTTTGATGCTTCCCCCAGCTTCCGCATTAGAATGGAAACATGGCAACATGCTTGTTCACTTCGATGTAGGCATCCTTAATAGTGTCGCTTAATGCTCCTTATAATCTGGTGCACCTTATGTACGAAAATAGACCAGGTCCTCGATGGTGCGTCTCATAATCCAGTGCGCTTTATAATCTAAAAAATACAGTACACTTCATGCTGGAGCATCCAGTGAATCATATAACCTTCCTATTAAATCTCTATTAGCTAAGAATGAATCTGATTTATATCAGTTAACCCTTGTGTGGTGTTCTGGTCTGTGGGACCCGTTTCCATTTTTCATCAAATGATACTAAAAACATTTTTTTTCTAACTCCAACTCATTGGCATTGGCTCATTTTTTGTGAAAAACATATATCAAAACACATTTTCGATAAACACACACTGTACACCCCCCACCCCCCCCCCCCACACACACATTTATATTACATACAGTATGTTTGGCCAAGGGCTAATAAACATTGCTTCATTTGTAAATTTGAAACTAAACCAATTTTCTACTCATATCTTGAGTTAAATTCATTTTCTTTTACATTTTATTAAAAAACTAATAAAAAAAAGAGTAGCACTTTTTGAAAGAAATGTAACATAAGAAAGGTAAAGGGCAAATATTAACCATGTAAGCTGTTTATATTGCTTGCAATTTAGGTGAAGCAAGCATGTGTAAAGCATTTTAATGTAAAATTGCTTAATTTTGCTGAATTAAATACAAGTAACAAAGTAAACGAGTAACAAAAATATGAACACCACACAAGGGTTAAACAGTAATAAAACTGTATATCATGCGAGCTATATTACACATTTCTATTTTCAGATGCACAGAGGTGTGTTTTTAATTATTGATGGGTTTCCGATAGATAGTCTGTGAACACGTGGTAAATATTAAATGTAGGAGCTTTTTATTATTATTAAAGTTCATCAGGATCCCAGCACCTCCCCACTGCATTATTTATACAGTAAGAGAACAGACAGCAGGTGTTCTACACTACTCATACAGTGTGTGTGTGTGTGTGAGTGTGTGTGTGTATACCATGCTTTTTCCTTTAGATTTTCTTCCATTCACATTGCTTTATATACTCGGCACTACTCTCTGCACTGTTTTCACAGCTCCAGCACTTCACTCTGATATATATGAGAGGTATAGAGTATATATAGCTGTGAGATACAGTATATGTATATATATATATATATATATATATGTTCATATATACAGCAGGCAGGAGCCCACTGCGGCTACCCTTCAGATCTGACATATACACACACACACACACACTATACACACACACACTCAAACACACACCTGCTGCTATGTCAGAGTAAAAAAGCTAATTTATTCTCGTCTGATGGCTCCTCCCACTTTCTCTCAGATCTAACGGCCTGTTTATAACAGACTGACACCAGCAGGAAACACCTTATAGTCCAGCACACTGTGTGTGTGTGTGTGTGTGTGTGTGTGTGAGTGTGTGTGTGTAAATGTACTGATATATAAAAAAAAATTAAACACTAGAGTAATACAGATTAAAAAAATTACACACACACACACACTTACATCTGAACACACACTCATTACAGCAGAATTAGCACACTCTATTGACTCTATTGATGCTTTAATAGCCTACTACAGCTCAGCCTCCACCAGTGTACTGTGTGTGTGTGTGTCGGTGTGTGTATTTTTACACCTCTCGTGGTTTCGTCACAATGCTGTACATTTGTCATTCAGTCATATTTATTGAAGCCGTGCTCTATAAATGTACTGAAAGCTGGTTAGATGAGCGTTCTGCATGACTGAGTGTGTGTGTGTGTGTGTGTGTGTGGGTGTTTTTCCTCTTGTAGAGTGGCAGTTTGAATAGATCAGAGTTAAATAAATAATCGTCATTGTCACACAGGCTCATCTTCCCCTCACGCCTCATTATCGGTCGAGTGCTTCTGAGTGTTCTGAGTAACGATGGAACCGGTGCTGATCTGGTGCTGAGTGGAGTTCTCCTGACATTCTCATCAATCCTCTCGCGGCTCACGTGTTTAGAGAGTGTGTTCCAGTATAATCAGAGCTTATATTATATAAACCAATCAACACATTACTCATTTGCATTTACCAATCAGCCATAACTGGTAGATTTTTGCCAGATTTTTTTTGTTTTGTCCAATTAAACAACCCACTCATTAGAACTCACTAGTGATGCCCAAACACCAGGAGGGTAAAGACTAACGCAGGCAGCATTGGCGATTAGCATCACAGTGACTCGGTTCAGATACATCAGCTCACAGATGCCTTATGCTGATCGACATCACCCTTGGAGTGATGAGAGGGAAAGAGCGCCATCTAACCACCCAGAGAGAGGAAGGCCAATTGAGCTCTCATAGGGCTCCAGTAGTCAATGGCAAGCTACATAAACAGGATTCGAACCAACAATCTCCTGATTAAATTCTGTGAGGTGGGTGGAGCCTCCGTGAGCATCAATCATAGAAACTGTTCTTCTTCTTTGGAGCACTTTTGTAGGCAGGGCTGTTGCAACAAAACAAACAAACCAATCAATTGCCTTGGGGCCCGAGCTAGCTTTGAAAATCCCGCTCAAGGAGGCCCCTCCCACTGGTTGTTGAAAGTAGCGAGCCAGCCAGGTTCATGATTCCTGCAGCTGGCAAAATATGAATACAATTTGTCTAGGGTTCTCAAATGCTTTAAAATGGCCCTGTTGGTAGGTATGGACCACTGCATACTGGGAACACCTTACAAGAGCCATCTGATGTTCTAACCCTCCCATTTTCCCAGGATGTAAATTACAATACACCTTGTATTTACAGTATATATATATATATATATATATATATATATATATATATATATATATATATATATATATATATATATATATACAGGTTGAGTCAAAAGTCACAGGACACCTTTTTATTTCAGAAATGAAAGGAAAAATCTGACATATCTAAATTCCCAAGGAAGTAATGGGTGATTAAACTTCTGCAACTTTTAGTTCTAATATTTAAAAAAAATATAGTGTTTATATACAGTATATTTCAAAAGCGTGAAAAGTATTCCCATTCATTACTTAGGTAGAAGTATGGATACTAGGGTTTAAAATACTTTCTGTAAAAGATAAAGTCAAGAACTCAGGAACTCAAGCTTTTTACTCTTTGAGTAAAAGTGTAAAAGTACTGATTTCCAAACTAATTAAAAAAATGAATGTAAGAAAAAATGCCATTAAGGACTAAAGCTTAAAGCTAACGCCCCTTCCCAAAACACATTTTTCTAAAATCCATGATGACTATAATTATTAAAATATTAATAAATATTAAAAGTTGATAAATTTGGGATGCACTACACTATCTGTTTCAGCTACATATATTAAAAAAGGTTAGTTAAATGTTCCAACAAAGGTTAGTTAAATGTTCAAGATCAGGTATGTTCTTGCTGGAGTGTGGGCTTGGGGCGGCATGACGTGATGCGCAGGTGTGATGGATCACAGAATAAACCAATAGGGTGTCGGAATGGTATATGTTTATACTTTCTCTAACTGGATGGAGAGATTTATCTGGATAGGGGTTTTATTGAACAACAAAAAGGAAAATAAGCTAAAATGAAATAGAAGTAATAAGGCTATTTTTATTTGTCAATGTAAGGAGTAAGAAGTTCAGATACTTGTGTGTAAAAAGTGTTGTATGTATGTATGTAATGTATTTGTTCTTTGGTACCTGACATCTCTAGTATATTTACAGGGTTTATTGTCTCTGCACACTACGTAAACACAAAGCATTGCCTTAATTGAAACACTACAGAGGGCTATATGTGGCTCAGCAGGCTAAATCACTATTCAAACGGGATAAGTTTAACCTCGGGAGGTGGTTAATTAATACCAGATAACTCTCATTTATCTTCTTTTAGAGTGAAGGCTTCATTCTAAGCACTCTTTTATGGCCTGGGAATTCTCACCCACAAACTCAGGCACCTTACGGTGGTCATAGTAAGGGCTCAAAGACCCAATGGTAGTCGCAGACCCATCTACCATTGGGAGTTTGAGTGTCCACAAGAGATCTTCCCTTCATATCAGGTTAGCTCTTTAAACTGGTGGTGAGGAATGCATCTGATCATCTCACCAAGCTTTCTAAAGCACTGCGGTAAAAGATGTGCCTCTGCATCCTTGGATAAAGTGTGAGAAGAGAGGATAAGTTGGCAGTAGTGCTGGCATTAGCCAACTTCTGAGTGCAGGAGAACACACATGTTCTCATGGGACCTTGTTTCCCAATGGAAACAGACACTCTCCTGAGAGATGGAAGCATTCCTGTTATTTGAGGCCTCAACTTGGACTTTCTCTTGGATATAGAAAGTTGGGTGAAGTGTGAGGTTGAGCAGTCACTTCAATCAATTCCCCTGAAGGCTCCTAGAAGCCACAAATAAACTGAGAACCAGTGCTAACAAACAGCCAAAGGCAAAAAGGCACAATGCATGTAGGGGTCGGTAAGCTCACCGCAGAGGTGGGCTCTGCCCAAACGTTGTCTACTTCCAAGGAGTTGAGGCATGTTCGGCAGATGGGGTAATGCGTGGCGTAAAACAGTCTCTGCATTCAGATTCTTGGCACTAGGGAATGAGCCAGCAGCCAAACACTGAAGGAAAACAATGGTAAGTTTGCAGTATTGTTGGCATTAGCCAACTTCTGAGTGCAGGAGAACACTCATGTTCTCATGGGAACCTGGTTTCCAAACTGCGAGCTGTGGTCTAATGGGATGGCGTGGCGTGGGGGATCAGATTAGATGAAGTGTGAGGTTGTGCAATCACTTCAATCAATTCCACTGAAGCTCCAAAGAGAAAGGTGCAAGGCTTCTAGAAGCCCCAAATCAACTGAGAACCATTGCTGACAAAGGCATGACAGCACAATGCATGTAGGGGTCGGTAAACTCATCACAGAGGTGGGCTCTGCCCAGACAACGTCTACTTCCAAGGAGTTGAGGCATATTCAACAGATGGGGTTATACGTGGTAGTTATTCTTGGCACTAGGGAATGAGCCAGCAGCCAAACACTGAAGGAAAACAATGGTAAGTTGGCAGTATTGTTGGCATTAGCCAACTTCTGAGTGCAGGAGAACACTCATGTTCTCATGGGAACCTGGTTTCCAAACTGCGAGCTGTGGTCTATTGGGATGGCGTGGCGTGGGGGATCAAAACAAAACTGGTTGTAAGTTTTAATGCTCTTCAGCATCTCCTACTGAAATGGAAATGGCCACTCTAGAGGGAGATGGAGAAACTCCTGTTGTTGAGGCCTCAATTTGGACTTTCTCTTGGATTTAGACGCTTAGATGAAGTGTGAGGTTGTGCAATCACTTCAATCAATTCCACTGAAGCTCCAAAGAGAAAGTAGCAAGGCTTCTAAAAGCCCCAAATCAATGCGGACAAAGACATGACAGCACAATGCATTCAGGGGTCAGTAAGCTTATCACAGAGGTGGGCTCTGCCCAGACAACGTCTACTTCCAAGGAGTTGAGGCATGCTCGGCAGATGGGATTATACGTAGCATAAAGCAGACCTGCATTAAGGTTCTTGGTACTAGGGAATGAGCCAGCAGCCAAACACTGAAGGAAAACAATAGTAAGTTTGCAGTATTGTTGGCATTAGCCAACTTCTGAGTGCAGGAGAACGCTCATGTTCTAATGGGAACCTGGTTTCCAAACTGCGAGCTGTGGTCTAAAGGGATGGCGTGGCGTGGGGGATCACCACAAAACTGGTTGTAAATTTTAATGCTCTTCAGCATCTCCTACTGAAATGGAAATGGCAATGGTTTTTGGCACTAGGGAATGAGCCAGCCTCCAAACACTGAAGGAAAACAATGGTAAGTTGGCGGTAGTGTTGGCAATAGCCAACAGGAGAACACTAATGGTCTCATAGGAACCTGGTTTCCAAACTGCGAGCTGTGGTTTGATGGGATGGTGTGGCATGGTCGTGAGTTTTAATGGTAGGTGGCAAAGAGGCTTGCGGTGCGACCGAGGGCGTTTTCACAATAGCCTTTTTTCCAGACCAGGGTGCGCTTTCTCCGTGGGTTAGGTACGCTTGGTCAAGTGTGAAAGCTGCTTTTGAGCATGTGAGTGGTGCAGAGGACTGATCCCAGGACCTTCTGAAATCGATGGTCTGGGTTTTGCTTCAAGTGGACTCTAGTGTGAACCACACCAAGTGTGGAAGCATTATCGCGTTATTTCACTTTCTATCAATTGGTCATCAAATGGGTGCAGATTGATTTATTCAGAACAAGTGTGAAAACTCTCCAAGAGACATCTGAGCTTTCTATGCTAAGTAAGCTTAGAGAATCCCACAATGACCTTGAGGACTATTTATCTTTAGTACAAAAACACCACTGAAGCAAAATTTCCACTTCCATACTTACTGCCCTCTGGTGTTCCGGAGGAATGAAATAGAACAATTGTTTATTATGTTACCGGTTATGTTCAGTCATTACTCTGCATATGATGATGATGACCATGATGATGATGTCCTTGGTCTCTCTAGAGAGATTTATCTCTGTTTCCATCATCTCTCGGCTCCGCCGCTCTTAAAGTGGTCCAGGTCGTCTCCATCACCATGGAAACCTCACTGCTGATTGCTCTCCAATCACGAGCGGAGAAAACTGTAGAAACTGTCTGACCTCCATCACACACACACAACACACACACACATATACACCAATGAAGCATAACGTTATGACCACCTCCTTGTTTGTACACCTATCAGGCATTTCTATGATCATGCTCCACTGATCATACAGGACACTATAGTCCTTCTGTTTCTTTGCATACTTTATTAGTATGCAAAGTATGAGGGATTAAAGGATGACAAACACAAACTGGGCTGTGATTGGGTTTGTACATGTGTTGTGGTTGGGAACCAGTTGGGTCTCCCCATCATTACAGTCCACCTTAATCCCCATGGTCCCATCTAGACCCCATATGCAGTTTACAAGCCAGATTGGGCCCATGAATAAACCCTACTGGTACCATCACTGAGCCTGGTTCCATTATTGACATCCAAACGTATGTGGGGCGAACATGGAACCCATGGCCAAAACCATCTATTAGATGCTTCAGATCTTCAGGCCCTTAGTATACTTACTGCAGTCTACAAATGCAGGTTAAAACTGGATCATGCAAAGAAGAAGTCAACATCAACATGACAAAATCATCCAAAAACGCCATCATCTTCTCTGGGACAAAGCTCATTTAAAGGGGACACATTATACAAAATGTCCAAACATTCCTCTGTATTCCTTTTGGTCATTGACTGCTCCTTTAAACATTTGGATGGACCCCTTTTATTGTGAAGCTTCACCCATTAAGCCTGACTCACTAGATTAGTTGAACAATTAGCCAGCAGACTTTGTCAGAGGGAGGGATCTATTCCTACTAGATGCTAGAATTTTCAAGTAATAAGTAACACAATGAGTTTTGTGCTTTGCACAGTTATGCATGTTTTGCCATCTAGCACAAGCTAATATTATTGTGTGGTAAACGCTCAACAGCTAATTTGCATAAACGTGACAGAGCCCTTAAAAGGCTCATTCTGAAACGGAATGAAACTGGCAAGGATAGAGATTCTTAAGATTCTAAAGATTTGCATTACCATTAATGAATAATGTTTTTAATTGCAATTAAAGACATTCTTTTGTAGTTATTTTAAATTTATTTTATATATCTAGTGTGCAGGGAAATTTGAAAGGGAAAAGTGAGGGGGTCCAGTACGGGTTTCATACTGGGCAACTAACTAAACCAGAGAGCACTGAAGCTGGACAGAGCATTTTCATTTATCACTAAAAGCCAAAAGAGCTCCTGCAGCACCGCCAGCCAATCAGTAAGAAGCTCTTACACTGAATAGTAGTGACAGAACACTTCAGCTGCTTATAGAGTTATCCTTATTGTCCATATTAATAAATCTATATCTAAACCCAACCCATCTCTCACTCTATCACATCTATCTGTCCGTCCTCTCCGCCGCCCAGACAGCATCAGTAGCGTCCGTTAGTCCATTAACTGATTTAGAGCATTAATACAGAGTGCAGGTGCTGAAAGGTGGCATTAGGGGTACATAAAAGAAGTATTTTACAGCGCAGCCAATCAGAATTTAGAATCGTAACCAGCTTTATGTAAGTATAAACCACACAACACAGAGACACAATGCTGCACATGTTACCACACTATTACACTTACACTATAATCAAATGTAACATACCAAATGTAACATATTTTCATACATTAAAGACTACAACTCCCAGAATGCACTCACTCCTGATCTTCTGGATGCTATGGTGTGTTCACGCTCTCCGAGCTTCTGATTGCCTACACCTGGTCTGTGTTTGTATAAACCCCCCTTTGTTTCAGTAGCTCCTCGCCAGGTATTAAATTTAGCTTTTTTTTTTAGCTCTTCTATGACACGTTTCTTTTGTTTGTTTCCCTTTGTTTATTACCTTTTGTTTTGTGTTTTTGACTACTCTCTTGCCTTGCACTCAGTATAGTTTGTTTATCCGTTGACAAACTATTTTTGTATATATATTGTTTATTCTTTTACAATTTGGATTTCCTGTGTATGACTGTTGTTGCCTTTTACACTCTGGTATGCTGTTTATTATTGCCGCTATTCTGATACTGACCCTGCCTGTCTCTTAACTATCCCTGTAAGTCTAACCCCTTTGATTATACATTTTGATTATACATTTTGATTATACATTTGATTGGTATCTGCATGATTTTTTATTTGGTTTGGCCCGCGTGACAATACAGCACATTTAATGCAGTTAATAAATAGACACTGTATCTAAAACTAGCATAAAAAAAAAAATTGTATAACTGATAAAATAATGCAGGCTGCCATTGCCAATGTGTTTTTCGCAGCCTCAGCATCCTCCTATAAAGCTCCATGAGCAGCGAAAGAATAAATTAATTGTTAATATTGGCAATGTATTTGATAGATGGAGAAGCTTGGATCCCAGAAGGACTACAAGACTGTAACTGGGCTGCTAATTTTCTCCTGAACAGGTTAGCACTGAGCTACAGCTAAGGTTAGCCAATGTTACATAGGTATGTAGGAGTCTTTCATTCATAGCATGGATTTAATTTTGGCTAACGCAGCCAAAAGTGAAGCTAGCTAACCGTTGAAAAAGTTATGTTATATCCACATAAGCTGGTTTTATAATATGCAAACAGTAAAAACCTTTAAGCATAAAGAATAATTGCTCAATTTGCAGAGTAAATTATCTCTTACCACTGCGTACATTTGTATTGCTCTCTGCATATTCAGTATCTTCAACCTGGCAACCAATTTGAACCAATTTGTCTTTAACCTGGCAACTGGTTTGAAACTGGTTTACACCAACAGTATTTAATCAATAATCTATATGTATTGTATATTATTGAAGTAAAACCAATGTCTTTATATATACACAGCTGTGTGCAAAAGTCAGTGCACCCCAGTTCAGGAAACCTGCTGTTGATCTGTTGATGATCTGCTGATGATATGCTGGATGGTGGATGAGGGAAAAGAAGAACACTGATTATTTTTTATATCCAGCAGAACCCAGTGCACATGATTAGCGCAGAGTGTTGACAGACTCCCCTGGGATTTCCTGAGTGTTCCCAGTTCTCTCAGTGTTCCGAGCGGTGAGGAATTAATCAGCCCGGTCTCTGGGCTCCATCCGGACGTGTGAAGACATGTTTATTATCCATTAATAACTGTACAGTATGAAGAACACTTCTGCAGGACTGAGTGCAGATACATGTTTTTGAGCATGGCAAATTAGAGCAATAATTTTGGGTGAGAAAAGTATGTTTTTGCCATACAAAGAGTGATTCTTTCCTCTTTGGAGTGAGATTTCCTTGAGACTGGAGTGAGATTTTTTTTCCTGGCTTGAGTGAGACTGGGGTGAGATTTTCTGGGTGGCTAACAGTAAGACTGTTCTACTAACTGAACTGAGACTTCATGGTGACTGAAATAAGGCTGGAGTGAGACTTTATGGTGACTGAAATGAGACTGGAGTTAGACTTTTTTGTGGCTAAAGTGAGACTGAACTGATACTTTCTGGTGACTGAAGTAAGAATGGAGTGAGACCTTCTGGTGGCTGGAGTGAGACTGGAGTGAGAATTTCTGTTGAATGAACTGAGATTTTCTGGGTGGCTCAACTAAGACTGGAGTAAATTTCTGCTGACTGGACTGAGACTGTTCATTGGCTGAAGTGAGATTGGAATGAGATTTTCTGGGTGGCTGGAGGGAGATTGGAGAGTTTTTTTGGGGGCAGAAGTGAGACTATAGTACGATTTTCTGCTCACTGAACTGAGACCTTCTAGTGGCTGAAGTTAAACTGGAGTGAGACCTTCTAGTGGCTGAAGTTAAACTGGAGCGAGACCTTCTGGTGGCCAGAGTGAGAGTGGAGTGAGATTTTCTGCTGACTGAACTGAAATTTTCTGGGTGGCTGAAATGAGACTTTAAGTGTCTGAAGAGAGACTGGTGTGATATTTTCTAGATGGCTGAAATGAGACTTTATGTGGCTGAATTGAGACTAGAGTGAGATTTTCTAGGTGGCTAAAATGAGACTTTAAGTGGCTGAAGTGAGACTGGAGTGAGTTTTTTTAGGTGGCTGAAATGAGACTTTAAGTGGCTGAAATGAGACTTTAAGTGGCTGAAGTGAGACTGGAGTGAGATTTTCTGCTGACTGAACTGAGACATTCTGGTAGCTGGAGTGAAACTAGAGTGAGACTTTCTGCTGACTAAACTGAAATGTGGCTGAATTGGAACTAGAGTGAGATTTTCTAGGTGGCTAAAATGAGACTTTAAGTGGCTGAAGTGAGACTGGAGTGAGATTTTCTGGGTGGCTGAAATGAGACTTTAAGTGGCTAAAGTGAGACTGGAGTGGGATTTTCTGGGTGGCTGAAATGAAACTTTAAGTGGCTGAAGTGAGACTGGAGTGAGATTTTCTGGGTGGCTGACATAAGACTTTAAGTGGCTGAAATGAGACTTTTAAGTGGCTGAAGTGAGACTGGAGTGAGTTTTTTTAGGTGGCTGAAATGAGACTTTAAGTGGCTGAAATGAGACTTTAAGTGGCTGAAGTGAGACTGGAGTGAGTTTTTTTAGGTGGCTGAAATGAGACTTTAAGTGGCTGAAATGAGACTTTAAGTGGCTGAAGTGAGACTGAACTGAGACATTCTGGTAGCTGGAGTGAAACTAGAGTGATATTTTCTGCTGACTAAACTGAAATTTTCTGGGTGTCTCAACTGAGACTGGTTTGAGATTTTCTAGGTGGCTTAAATGAGACTTTTATTGGCTGAAGTGAGACTGGAATAAGATTTTCTAGATGCTCAACTAAGACTAGAGTGAGTTTATGTGCTGATTAAACTGAACTTTTTTGGGTGGGTCAACTGAGACTGGAGTGAAATTTTCAAGGTGGCTAAAATGACACTTTTTAGAGGCTGAAGTCAGACTGAAATGAGACTTTCTGAGTGGCTGAAGTGAGACTGGAGTCAGTGAAGCCTGAAAATATGTAGTAAACATCACCATCACCTTGTTCTTTCCAGCTGTCCAGATATATAGCAGTTCAGTATTTCTTATGACTGTATCTTCGGACAGTTGGGAGTGTTTAATGCTGAAAGTTCAGACTAGACGATCAGTGACCTGTAGGATAGATCTACTGTTAAACCTGCAGTCCTGCAATAGACTTCAGCATAGTAGATGTGTGTGTGTGTGTGTGTGTGTGTGTGTTGTTGTTGTGATCAGTCAGTAAACAGACTGTAGTCAGGCAGTGGAGTGGAAATGTCAGAGCTGTTTGTTAAAGCTGAATAATTAATGCTGACACGTTGAATAGGCCTATTCATCACACTGATAACAATTGTGTGAGTGTGTGTATGTGTGTGTGTGTGTGAGTGTATATGTGTGTGTGTGTGTGTGTGTGTGTGTAGTGTATTAGGGTGTTTTTACTTCTAACATCATCAATATCAGGGACTGTATAAAAGCATGGATGGCACTGCTTCTCCCAAAAGTGAAAGGTCTAGCGCAAAGGTCTAGCGCCTCTGCTGGCTGGTTGCAGTATGACCTGTAGCTCTGCCTATACTAGAGCTTAGATTGTTTGCCCGAACCCGACCTGACCCGAGGCCCGACCCGAAAATAGTCTGAGATGTAGGCAACTGTTTTTTAATTATATTTTTATTTTTAAATAAAGTATCTGGTATGATAATCACAATGTTGCTAAGTAACCAATTATTATTGTTAACGAAAACGAACCAAATAAAGAAAACCGAAACTGAAAAAAGTAATTTATTTATGATCGCTGTTTTTACTCTCGCAGTTCTACAGCGGGGGGTGTTGTGCTGATTCTGTCCGCGAAGCGTGAGTCGGATTCAGCAGGGAGTCGGATTCGGCACAACAGCGGCAGCGCGGCGGCACCATGCGGTCCGCGGTGTTAGTTGTAAGCGCTCGCGCTAGCCGCAAAATACGACAGAAAACACTGAGGGAGCTGCAGAATTATGTATGGGACTAGAATATGAGCACGAGGAGATAAAAGAGAAACAGGAGATACAGTGTGTGAGAACCTTTACCTGTGAGTAGCTCATACACCAGAACACGCAAATCTCTCTCTCTCTCTCTCCCTCTCTCTCTCTCTCTCTGTGTCTCTCGCACGTGAACTTCTCTGCGTTTGACTTGCAGCACTGTGTTTAGCTGTTCTTAAAAATCATTTTAATTAAATAATAGTTTTATGCTATGTTACAGTGTTAATTAACATAATTCTGATCATATTTCGCTCGTTCAAACAGCCCGAAAACAGCCAGTTTTTGGGGGGCGGGTCGGGTCGGGGCTCATAATGAGAGTTTATAGTTCGGTTTGGGTCGGGCTCGGGCAGAACTGCACGGCATTGGGCTGGGTCGGGTCGGATTTTTTGGGCCCGATCTAACCTCTAGCCTTTACCCATAGTTTCAGTTGTTTAGCTTTTTATTGACACTATTTTTTTAAAACACTATAGCTGCTTAGAATTTAAATAATAAAGAGATTTTGTGAACCAAATTCATCTGATCATTCATTTACGTAATATGAACAGAACTTTAGTACTAAGTCATTTTTCTGGGTCAGGATATTCTGATGTTCCACAGAATAGTAAGTGCAGAAGTGTGGACGTTTTGGGTGGATGTTTTAGGTGTAGTTCCTTCAACCACAGACACAGCTCCTCTTTTTTGAAGGGTGGTGGATATAAGTTATATACACTGTAAACCCAGAAGTTGTTTGAACTCAAATAAATTAAGTCTGTTTTACATAAAATTGGAGATTTCTAAACAATACTCAACTATTTTGAGTTAGATGAACATTCTTGGGCACATATACTGTACTATTCAAACTGAGATCTTTGAGTTAAATCAACTTATAATAACTGAGTTTAATCTGTTTTGCCATTGGCAGCTTCTTTTCCATTGGCTTCTGTCACAATCTATTTGCATACTGGGTGTTGTCCAACAGTTTCTGAGTAACACTCACCATCAGTGTGTAGTGATTAGAGGTTAGATCGGGCCCAAAAAATCCGACCCGACCCAGCCCAAGCCCGTGAACGTTCTGCCCGAGCCCGAGCCGACCCGAACCATGAACTGTCATTATGAGCCCGAGCCCGACCCGACCCATAAACTGGCTGTTTTCGGGCTGTTTGAATGAGCTAAATATGATCAGAATTATGTTAATTAACTCTGTAACATAGCATAAAACTATTATTTAATTAAAATTATTTTTAAGAACAGCTAAACACAGTGCTGCAACTCAAATGCGGAGGAGTTCACGTGCGAAAGAGAGAGAGAGAGAGAGACACAGAGAGAGAGAGAGGGAGAGAGAGAGAGATTTGCGTGTTCTGGTATATGAGCTACTCACAGGTAAAGGTTCTCACACACTGTATCTCCTGTTTCTCTTTTATCTCCTCGTGCTCATATTCTAATCCCCTACATAATTCTGCAGCTCCCTCAGTGTTTTCTGTCATAATTTACGGCTAGCGCGAGCGCTTACAACTAACACCACGGACCGCGAGGTGCCGCCGCGCTGCCGCTGTTATTCCGAATCCGACTCCCTGCTAAATCCGACTCCCGCTTTGCAGACAGAATCGGCACAACACCCCCCGCTGTAGAACTGCGGGAGTGAAAACAGCGCTTATAAATAAATTACTTTTTTCACTTTCAGTTTTCGTTATTTGGTTTGTTTTCGTTAACAATAATAATTGGTTACTTAGCAACACTGTGATTATCAGAGCTTTATTTAAAAATAGAAATATAATAAAAAAACAGACTCCTACATCTCAGACTATTTTCTGGAGCCCTGAACCGACCCGATTTCGCGTCGGGCCTCGGGTCAGGTCAGATTCGGGCAGAGAATCTAAGCTCTAGTAGTGATTCACCCGGGGCTAGGTTAGGTAAACTTATCTTAATCATATATTATGATTAAATTCTTGCCCTCTGTGTTGTTGGCTGTAGAATAAGCATCATTTACTGAGCTGCAGTAACTCTGTGTTCTCACTGTGCTCTCAGTACTTTTAATTCTTTACTGTTTTCTTTCATCTACTTAAAGTATTTAAAAAAATAGTTGAATGAAACAAGAAATAAGACTTAATACAAGCTCAGGATAATATTAATTTTATATATATAAATATATATGTATATGTATTTGTTAAGTTCATTGTACTTAAAATTATATTACATGAACTTAAAATTTATTAGATAATCGGTTACAA
Organism: Astyanax mexicanus; assembly: GCF_023375975.1. Taxonomy (NCBI): domain Eukaryota; kingdom Metazoa; phylum Chordata; class Actinopteri; order Characiformes; family Acestrorhamphidae; genus Astyanax; species Astyanax mexicanus. The sequence goes on from NC_064419.1 coordinate 9,520,952, forward strand.
CAAAAGTTTTGAGTTTAGTCAACTTATCGGGTTTTACAGTATAGAGCAGGGGTGTCCAAACTTTTTTTGTTGGGGGTCAAAAGGAGAAATATATTTGAAGTCACAGGCCACACTCTGTAATAAAACCAAAAATGAAATATACCACTTTAAATAATACATTTTCCTGATTATTTCATTTACACACCATTTTACTTAACTTACTATCTTTATCTTTGACAGTGTTGTGTAAACTAAGATTTTTCAAATTGATGTTTAATTTCATGATATCTCTTAATATTAAACTCCTTAATTACGGCAATTTTAGACTCTTTTGCCCGTTTTTCTGCGCTAGAAATGCGCACCCTCTCCTCTTTTAGACTCTTTGGCCCGTTTTTCTGAGCTAGAAATGCGCACCCTCTCCTCTTTTAGACTCTTTGGCCTGCTTTTCTGCGCTAGAAATGTGCACCCTCTCCTCTTTTAGACTCTTTGGCCCGTTTTTCTGAGCTAGAAATGCGCACCCTCTCCGCTTTTAGACTCTTTTGCTCCGTTTTTCTGCGCTAGAAATGCGCACCCTCTCCTCTTTTAGACTCTTTGGCTCGTTTTTCTGAGCTAGAAATGCGCACCCTCTCCGCTTTTAGACTCTTTTGCTCCGTTTTTCTGCGCTAGAAATGCGCACTCTCTCCGCTTTTAGACTCTTTTGCTCCGTTTTTCTGAGCTAGAAATGCGCACTCTCTCCGCTTTTAGCTGGTGTAGAGCTTTACAACTCAGCTCCTATTATTTTGTCATGTTTGTAACAATGCTGTTTAAGTTACATTTTCCTCTTTTTCTTGTTAGTGTGTGTGGGTGTGTGTGTGTGTGTGTGTGTGAGCATCCTTTGTGCACTTACTGCACGTTGTATAACCACACTCTGAAGGCTGCTGAAGGCCACACTGGGACCCTGGGCAGCAGGACGAGGACAGTCTGAAATGAAACTGTTATACAGTACAGGCTCCTCAGTCTCTTTATCAGAGCAGAAAAAGATCTGCAGTTCTGAATATTATACATTGCATTCTTTCATACATACATTTTTCAGATCATTAAACTAAATTTAATATCAGACAAAAATAACATAAATAAATTTAAAAAGCACATTTTAAAATTATGATTTTTTTTTTAAGATTAAAAAACTATCCAAACCCATCCAACTCTTTGTGAAAACTCCAGTGTTTGCCCCCCATACTGATTACTGCCAGACCTGAAGAATCAAGAAATCACTTAAATAGAACACGCCTGGCAACATGAAGCAGATAAAAGGTCTCAAAAATCAACACAATATGATCTAATCTGAAGAAATTCAAAAACAGATGAGAAAACATTGAGAAAGTGATTGATCATCTATCAGTCTGGAAATCGTTACAAAGTAATTTCGAAAGCTTTGGGACTTCAGTGAACCACAGTGAGAGCTATCATTTACAAATACAGAAAACATGAAACAATAGTGAACGTTCCCAGGAGTGGCCGGCTGACCAAAATGATTCTAAAAGGGCATGAACAACTCATCTAAGAGGTCACAAAAGAACCCAGAACAACATGTAAAGAACTGCAGGTCTCACTTGCCTTAGATAAGGTCATTGTGATTGTGATTAATAATAAGGAAGAGACTGGATGAAAATGGTCTCCATGGGAGAGTTTCAAGGCAAAAATACTTCTTAACGATCCCCAGGACTTTGGATAAATATGCTTTGGACTTACATGAAGAAAGTGGAACTTTTTGGAAGGTGTGTGTCCCGCTATATCTGACGTCAAACTGACACATGCTTTCAGAAAAAGAACATCATACTGAACGTAAAACATGGTGGTGGTAGTATGATGGTCTGGTGCCGCTTTGTTGCTTCAGAGCCTGGACAGCTTGCTGTAATTGATGGAACCAGGACTTTTGCTGTTTTTACCAGACACTCCTTAAGGAGAATGTCTGGCTATCTGTTTGTGACCTCAAACTCAGTCGTACTTGGGTTCTGCAGCAGGACAATGACCCAAAGCACAAAAACAAGTCCACCTCTGAATGAATAAAAAAAACAAAAACTAAATGAAGGTTTTGGAGTTGCCAGGTCAAAGTATGTTTATGCTGGAAAACGCTCTAATATGGCCAAAATAAAACGATTCTGTATAAAAAGGTGGGCCAGAATTCCTCCACAGAGATGTAAAAGACTCAAGTTATTAGGTTTAGTAGGCAACCACTTTTTCATACAGTGCTAGATTGGTTTGGATAGTTTTATTTTCCTTTAATAAATAAAATTATTCACACTACCTCTGGCTAATCACTGTCACATGACCCTTCCCTCCCTCTGTCTCCAAACATCCTCCAAACTCCACTTCCAACAATGCATCTGTGTTCAGTGTCACGCCCATTAATTGCGAACATTGCTGCAGATCATCATCACCAGGGTTCTGACCGCTTTCACCTGTTGCTGTTCTGTATGTTTGTATATTCACCAACAGATCACTTCTTTAACAACACCTCAGAACAAAATCAGAACACTATATACTTTTATTATATACAGATACATATATATAATGTATAAAACGAAGTGTAGAGCTCATGTGCTGCAGGTTAGTGCTGAAGCGAGGTGGAGATCAGTAGTGATGGTGGTGGTGGCAGTGGCAGCAGGGTTTCAGAGATTCGGTGGAACACGCTATTTGAGGATCTTTGAGGTTCAGCTTTGAATGGCTGAACAGCTGCGGCCCACCGAATAATGACAGACCTTCAGACAGCTGTGTGTGTGTGCGTGTGTGTGTGTGCACGCACACATGTGTGCATGTGTGCGCTTGCTTTCTATTGGCTGGAGCCATGTTTATTGGCTGTATTTATTCCTGCGTCTCCATCAGCTTCATCACTGATGGTTAGACTGTGTTCTGTGAAAATATAACAGTTGAAATTATGTTGGTGTTAAACAGTGTTTTTATTAAACTATCTGTGTGCTTTTTAAAGCTCTTAGTGCCTCGTTTTAAATGTCAGGGCCCTCAGAATTCTTCCATTGAAGTGTTGAGCTAATTTGAGTTGGTTGATGGTGTAAAAATAGTGATTTATTTGCATGGGAAATGATATGCCCCATTACTAGTATTGTAAGCTTGTTGAAAACATCAACTAAAATTGCTGTATTTCAGAATGCTGGAGGAGAACGGAGGTGAGATATTCCACTAAAGTTCATACTTGTTATCATGTTTCACTACAACCCAAGTCCAATTCACACTGGAGTTCTCCTTTAAATTGCATTATCCGTTAACGCCGGAAGTAGTGTGAGATATTGCAAAAAAAAAGAAAAAAGTAAAAAGGAAATGATGTAATAATTGATTGTTCAAACCCGATTCCTTTTCTTTCAAACAGCAACAATGTTGTAAAACGATATTTAAATGATAAATGTTTGATTTAATTTTCCGTACAATTATATTATACACCCTGCAATGTGAAAACAACACATGAACAGCCTGAACTGCTTTTTGAGTAAAAACATCCAATCATAGCAGAGCTCTTTTACATACAGTACAAAGTCAAACGTTTGGATACACCTTCTCATTCACTGTTTTGGTACCACTTTAAAATAAAGCTCCTTTATATTCATAAATAGTTTATAAATTAGTTCATTAATGTTCGTATTTAGGTTGTAAATACTTTATAAACCATTAATAAACATTAAATTTGACTTTCAAAATTATTTTATTTAAATATGTTAATGTTGGGTGATGGAAAAAAAAACAAAATATTAAACATATTATGTGTTGTAGCTACCATTATATATAATGGTTTATAAAGTATTTACAACCTAGTTATTAACTATTAATAAACTGTCTTATAGACCATTTTAATCCCTTTATAAAGGAGCCTTATAAGTTGTACCATGTCTTTCTTTTATTTCTTTATTTAATTACCAGAAACAGCCCAATCCTTTGAGCTGAACACAGTGTTCTGATTCTGTTCTGAGGCCGTGTTAAATATATACAAATATACAGAATAGCAACAGGTGAAAGCGATCAGAACCCTGGTGATGATGATCTGCAGCGCTGTTCGCGACACAGATGCATTATTGAAAGTTGAGTTTGGAGGATGTTTGGACACAGAGGAAGGGACATGTGACAGTGATTAGCCAACAGTGGTTTTCTTCTTGCCACTCTTTCAAAAAGGCCAGGTTTGTGGAGTGCACGACTTATATTTGTCCTGTCGACTTATTTCCCCACCTGAGCTGTGGATTTCTGCAGCTCCTCCAGAGTGACCATGGGACTCTTGGCTGTTTCTCTGACTAGTGCTCTCATTGCTAGATCTGTCAGTTTGGTAGGACCATTGCCATGCAGTTGTAGAATACATTTTTCATTTTTTAAGAATCCTTGTATATGTTTTTATAACCTCACCCTGCTTTAAACTTCTTCACAACTCTATCACTGACCTGTCTGGTGAGTTCATTGGTCTTCTAGATGCTGTTTGTTCACTAGTGTTCTCTAACAAACCACTGAGGCCTTCACCGAACAGCTGTATTTATACTGAGAGTAAATTACACACAGCTGGACTCTATTAACTTATTCAGTGACTTCTGAAGGCAATTGACTGCACTGGATTTTATTTAGGGGGTTCCAAGTAAAGAGTTTCTGAGGGCTGAATACTTTTGCACATCGCACTTTTCAGATTTTTTTATTTTATAAAACTTTTAAAAAACAATTAATCATTTTCATTTCACTTGTGCTACTTTGTGTTGGTTTATCACCTGAAATCTCAGCACAGGTTGTGTAATTCTCAGGTATAAGGAGAGTTATGGATGGTGTGATGCTGGTGCTGAATCACTATATGTATGTGTGTATCCAGTTTATTTTCCACTTGGTGCTGTGTATTACTCACTGCTGAATCTCCAGCAGAACCCTTTCAGCCCACAGATCAGCACTCTGACCCGAGAGCCTCTGACTGAAAACCATCCAGCACCTCCAGCCTGCTGGCAGAGCGAGCCCCAGCAGGACCCGTGTTTCGGGCCGAGTCTTTTATGTCCTGCTTTGTTAACTTCTCAAACTAACGGTCGTCAGCAGCCGTCCAGCCGGAGATGAGTCATGCCGGATCGGTCAGTTTGTGTGGGCAGATGGAAAACCGTTCAATCTGGAGAGACTAAACTAGCCATGCTGACCCTCTGGATCCTACTGATCCTTAAACCTTCAGTATGTCTCATATGATCTGTTCATTAACTGATTAGATCTGTTCAGGTGTGTAGGTTGGAGTCAAACATCACAAACCACAGCTCATGTTAATCCAATACTAATCCATATTTGCGTATATATATAATGAATAATGGAGAACATGCGTTTTGCATTCTTTCTGAAGCTTGAGGAGGAGCTTGAGGAGGCATTGAGGCTGTATTTTTTTAGACCAGTGTTTTTCAACCACTGTGCCACAGCACACCAGTGTCACACCAGTGATTTTGTAACTGTAACACCAGACTGGATGGAGTGATGCTAGCCAAGTAAAAGGCAAAGACTTCTTTATTGACAGGCAGAAAACCAGATACAATATCTATAATAGCCAGGTAAACAAAACTCTCACCAGATAGAGGAGTCGTAGTAGAATAAACAGTCCAGGATCTGAACCAAAAGAAAGTCCAACAATGGGTCAAATCCAAATAGGGGTAAGACAAGAGACAAAAAATGATATACAGAAAAATAAGGTCGTGTTGTAACGAGTGGGCAGTAGGAAAATACAGGATAATAACTCTCAGTACTAGGGGTGTTACGATTTTCTAAACCCTCGATTCAATTTTATTTCCAATTTTAGGGTCACGATTCAATTCTCGATTTCGTTTTTTCTTCTTTTTTTTTCAGCAGAGAGGCATTTGCCAGTTTTAGATTAGTCTATGGTCAGTTATTGGTTTGATTCATCAAATTTACAATATCTTATTTTAAAAGGTGGGCTTGATATAAGTGATGCAAAGTGATACAAGTGATCTGTAATACACCACATTAGGCACTAATGGTCAAATTTAAATAATTTAAATCTAATATAGATATATATGTAATGCCATCTAGTGGCTGTTTTGGTAGCAGCAATGTGCACTATTAAAACAGCAATGTGCAACATAACAAAATAAATAATAAAATGTGCTTGCGTAGCTTAGAGGGAGGGATCATCGATCATCTTTTTGACTTCGAGGCTCAAAACCATGACATAATTTCGATCGATTTTGATAAATATCGAAATCGTGACACCCCTACTTAGTACGCAAAGGAAAGTCGACAATACCTCACAAAGTTTGTTTACAAACTGCTGCCTTATATACAGGAAGTAGATGAGAGTGAACCGGAACTTCCTTAGAACACAGGTCACTCTAAGCGTCAGAGCATAACGTGATTGGGTGAAGGTCAATGGGTGACGTTGATCAACAAACGATTAACAAACGAGACAGGTGGACAGTGTTGGACACGTTTTTAAAAAGGAATAATCCAAACTCTGAACAGGGCTGAGAACGAAATCCAGACCCCAATGTAGGCTCAAGTACAGGTGGACGTCAAAAGAAATCAACGACGGTCAAATTGAGGGGGTACAGCAAAAGCTATCTTTCATTTGGATGTACTTTCACCAAAGACATGGCGACACCAACACTATTGTGCTTAATGTGTGGGGAAAAGCTAGCTAACAGTGTGATGGTTCCAAGTAAGCTTAAACGCCATCTCCAAACGAAACATCTGACGCTTGAAAGCACAGAAAAGCTGACAATTTTAAAAGGAAAAACCACAAAGGTGAGTAAGCGAACCCTCAGTGATATACTGAGCAAGTATAGAGGAATATAGTGACTATATTGTCATAATTAGGCTAAAAAGTGTATTTTTATTAAATTTTTTTTGGCTGTGTACCCTTGGATTTTTGCAATGTAAAAAATATTCCATATCTCAAAACACTCCATTTAGTGCAGCTGTCAGTTAACAGCCTGTGAGGCACCTTTCTTTCAAACTGCACACTCTAAGTTATCTTCTTGCACAGTTGTGCATCGGGGCCTCCCACTTCTTTTTTTCTTTCTTTGTTATCTAAACTGAGACACATCTGTACAGATCTGATTATAATCAATTTGTAATCCCCCTACAAATCGTATTTGGATCTAATTTAGTTCCCCAGTGCTGGAAGCACGCATGCAGCCCCAGGCCATGATGCTACCACCACCATGCTTGACTGTAAGCAAGTGGCAGTTGCCTTGGTACTCCTTATCAGAATGCCGCTACACACATGATGGACACCATATGAGCCAAACAACTTGATCTCTATCTCGCTAAGCCATGTAGACACAGTGTGATTTTAGCCCGATTCTAAGCCAGATCTGGTTGGATGCGACTGAATTTCATGACTTTATTTCGCGCCGTTTTTTCGCACAGTACGAGAGGGAAAGCGACGTCCCATTAAGTGCCAAAATGAGCTGCGAATGAGCAGCCGCACGCGAGGGGGGATTTCTAACATGCCAGAAATTTTTGGTCCCTTGTCTCACAGTGTGAGCTGTCCTGCGAGCCAATTTCTTAACATCACCACCTGTTTTCCCCAAATTCGCTGCAAAAATACCCATAAAAAAAAAAAAACTATTTCACACATGGGTGTCTTGCTTCTATATATATGGAGAAACTTTTTTAGAGATATTGCTGAAGTCCCCAAATGATATCGGTACCACTGTAAAATAAGACTACCCTTATAAAATGGTTTATAAATGTGTTTATTAATTAGTATTGATTATTATTAGATTGTAAATGCTTTAAAAAACATTCCAAGCAGTTCCAACACATAAGTTGAAAAGGCAACAGTGATTAATTGTTTGCTTAGTCATATAAATTAACTTAGTCATTTAATTTAAGTATTTAGAAACATCTGAAGTTTGACAGTTTAAATAAATAAAGTGTTGAAACACATTTAGCTCACTGTTGCCATATCTTTTTAAGTTGTTAAGTTATAGATATATATTTTAACTGCTAATTAATGGGTTTTTAGGGCGTTTTGACACCTGTAGTTTGTGTCTCTGGTCCGAATCAGTTAATGAGTTTTCTCGCTCTGTTCGGTCTGGTTTCACATAGGCATAAATGTAAACGCACCAAAATGCGCATCATTACGTTAAATATAAATATTTTCTGTTCCAGCACAAATATCTGTGCTTTAACACTGAACGCTGAAACGCTCAAACACAGTGTTTCTATGTGCAGCGCAGATTTATACATAATAAACAGAGTCACGCGGCTGTGAGCAGTGAACGCAGCGCAGACGGCGCGTGCATGGACACAGTGTTTGTTCACAGCTGTGGTAATTAGTGTTATCTGGCTAATATATCAGTTTAGACTGTGCTTGCTTTATCAGCAGTTTAGCTCAAATAAATGGCTTATATTTATTAGCTGGATCCGATCGAGACCGGATCACGTTCTCACCACAAGCGAACCGCTCCAGAACCTCCTCTAGCTGGTCTCGGTCCGGTTCTTTTGATCCGCACCCGAGTGCGATTATTGTTTTCACACCGGCTCAATCGAACCGCACTAAAGTTACAAACAGACCAGAGTTCGTTTTAACCGGACCAAATAGTGCTGGTGTGAAAACGCCCTTAAAGTATTTGCAACCTAATTAATAACCATTAATAAACTAATTTATGACCATTCATAAAGCCTTTATAAAGGCAGTCTTATTTTAAAGTGTTACCCATAGATCATTACATACTGACACTGGATATTTAACCTAATTAACCAGCAGACAAAATCCAAGTCATTAAATACATATAGTGAGTGGACAATACTTTGGACACTCCTACACACGTGTACATTGCATTGAAGCAGCAGCATTAAGAGCATTGTATAGATGCTTGTATAGAGCCCTCGGCCCGATTCAGACAGAACATCAGTACACATACATCCCTTCAGCTCAGAGACAGACAGCTCTATTCTACCGGGTTTATTTCAGAGCTAATGGCGCTGCTGTGGTCTATTATCTCTGCTATATTACTGAAATAACCGATGTAATAAATGAAGGATTGAGTCACAGTGAAGACGAAACGTGACTGAAGATAAATAATGAATCATATTTCGGTTTCTTTCACAGAGCAGAGATTCACAGAGATATCTGACTCATTTCTGCTGATCTGAGGTCAGTCTGAGTGTAAGTCTGATTGAAGGTTCAGGTGTACAGTCTGTCCTTAACCACGTGTTGAATCTAGTGAGTGCTAAACTCGGTTATACGGTTAAACACAGAGATGTAAGGTACTTTGTGAAGTGATGCTAGTGTGAATGTTGTAATACTGCAGGAGTTGTTGTAGTTGTTAAAGTTGTTCCTATTTAAACACATAAGAATTTATGTATGGAAAAGTGTGTTTAAAGTGTAGATTTAAGAAAGCTAAGTAGATAGCAAGCTGCTTTCACGTAATGCTATAGCTTGAGCAACTCATGGTAGTGGAAGGTAGTTAGTTAGAGGTGTTAGGAGAGTAAGTGCTTTTTGAAGAGCTCTGTCCTCAGGAGTTTATTAAAGATAGCGAGAGATTCTCCTGATCTGGTAGTAGAAGGTAGTTAGTTAGAGGTGTTAGGAGAGTAAGTGCTTTTTGAAGAGCTCTGTCTTCAGGAGTTTATTAAAGATAGTGAGAGATTCTCCTGATCTGGTAGTAGAAGGTAGTTAGTTAGAGGTGTTAGGAGAGTAAGTGCTCTTTGAAGAGCTCTGTCTTCAGGAGTTTATTAAAGATAGTGAGAGATTCTCCTGATCTGGTAGTAGAAGGTAGTTAGTTAGAGGTGTTAGGAGAGTAAGTGCTCTTTGAGGAGCTCTGTCTTCAGGAGTTTATTAAAGATAGCGAGAGATTCTCCTGATCTGGTAGTAGAAGGTAGTTAGTTAGAGGTGTTAGGAGAGTAAGTGCTTTTTGAAGAGCTCTGTCTTCAGGAGTTTATTAAAGATAGCGAGAGATTCTCCTGATCTGGTAGTGGAAGGTAGAAGGTAGTGTTCCACCATTGGGGAACTCTGTATGAGAACAGTCTGGATTGCTTTGTGTGAATGTTTGTTTGGTAAAGCGAGGCAACGTTCATTGGAGGAGCGCAGCGGCCGGGAGGTAGCGTAAGCCTTCAGGAGTGATCAGTGCAGGTAGGAAGGAGCTGTTCTGTCATCACCTTGTAGGCGATTGTAAGAGTTTTGAATTGGATGCGAGCATCAACTGGTAGCCAATGGAGCTCAATGAGCAGCGGGGTGACATGTGCCTGTTGGTTTTGGCTGGTTGAAGACCAGATGTGCTGCAGCATTCTGGATCATTTGGAGTGGGTTTACTACACAGGCCGGGAGGCCAGTTAGTATGACATTGTATATGGCATTATATATATATGTTTTTACCCCCCAAACTATTGTTTTACCACTTTATGGGGGGTTGAAGTCTCAATAGCAGCACCAGATAAACCCTCTAACCCAAACATCTAGCAGGTAACCTGATAAGTGAGCAGGTTATAGGTGGTACTCTACAGAATCTCTGTAAACACAGTGCCACACAGTCTATACAAGACACAGTCGTGGCTTTACTGTGTTCTCTGGAATAGTATGAGGCGCTGTACCAGTTTGTTAGGTCAGATCTGCAGGTGAGGTTAGGAAAAATGGACAGAGGGTCAATCACTAGCACTGACCCGCAGCTGAGCTCAGAGCGGTGGGCTACAGTGGGTGGGTGGTTTGCAGCCGGGCAGCGTGTGAAAAATGCCCCGGCATAATGTCCCCGCACCAGCCTTTAATTATTAAAACCCAGATTTATGGCCGGAGCGGAGCCTGCAGGCCAGCGGCGGAATTACATGTCAGCTGCTGCGCTTGATGGAAGTCTTTCATTGCAAATTCTCTGGATTGCCTGAACACACACACATATATACACACAGGCACATATCGGTTTAGCTATTCATGTCAGGACCTACCCTTCACATAACAATAACTGCAGATGATTTATTCGACACCTAACCCTAACATTAACCAGAGGGCCAACAAAATGTCTTTTAAAAAAACGACAAATTATAACATTCCACTGCACTTGTGTGGACATGTACCTGTGTCCTCACAAAGGTAGCAAAACGTACACACTCACACACTCACAGACACACACACAGTTCAAACAGAGGATGATTGAAGAGGTTGTGTTTGTGATTCAGTAGATGTATGTTTGGAAATTGATTTTGTTAAATGATTATAAAACCATTTGAATAAAATAATAAATATTTCTACACACTCAACATCAAAGTGTCTATAACACATAAAAACATGAACTCTGTTTCAGCTCAGTTGAACAGTTCAGTTGAGAAAGTCTCTATTATTAATTCAATCCAGATTTTTCAATCTAAACAAATCTCAATACAGTTGCAAGATAAAGTATGTGAACGCTTTGGGATTATACTTGGATTTCTGCATACATTGGTCATTAAATGTGTTCTGATCTTCATCTAAGTCACAACAAAAGACAAACACAGTCTGCTAAACCTAAAACCACACAAACAATTATTTATGTATGCATGGTTTTATTGAACACAACATGTAAACATTCACAGTGAGAGGGGAAAAAAAGGATGTGAACACCTAGGTTAAAAGACTTTTCTAAGAGCTAATTCGTGTCAGGATGTGATGAGATTGGATGTGTTGGTTAAAGCTGCTCTGCCCTATAAAAAAAACACACACAACACCAGTTTTGAGTTTGCAGTTCTTAAGAAGCTTGATTGCTTGATGTGAATCATGCCTTACAAAAAAGAGCTCTCAGAAGACCTGCATTCAAGAACTGTTGACATGCATGAAGCTGGAAAGGATTGCAAAAGTATCTCTAAAAAAGCCTTGATGTTAGACATACAGTGTACAAATGGAGAAAGTTCAGCACTCTTGTTGCTACTCTCCCTAGGCGTGGTAAAGTCCTGTAAAGATGACTGCAAGAGCACAGTTCAGAATGATCAATGAGGCAAGAAAGAATCCTTACCTCAGAAGAGTTTCAGCTGAAGACTTAATAGATATGGCAAGTGAAAAGATGCTGCTTTGTCAAACACTGTCCATTTACGTTTCTGCCAAAAGTCATGGGACAGTATAGTGTAACTATGAGCCTAAACACTAAAGAACTAAAGAACAACATGTTCTAGAAAACAGAAAACAGAGCCTTATTCTTTTGATGCTGAAAGAGCCACTCCTGTTCTGAACCTGACTTCACATGTACAGGGTGTGCGAGCGAGTGTGTGTGTGTGTATGTTTGTGTGTGTGTGTGAATGTGTGTGTGGGTTCATGAATCTCTTCCTATTATAAAGTAATTGCTTCCATAGTAATTGCATCTCTTTTTTCCCAGTGTGCAAAAAGCAGGCTATGATTGCTGTGTGCGTGTGTGTGTGTGTGTGTGTGTGTGTGTGTGGTGACTGATGTGACCGGAGGGATTGTAGTGATAAATGGACTGAGTGAATAAGCACGTACTCCTCCTCTCACACTCTGTCAGCTTCAGCACATCATTACAGCGCCCTCTGCTGGATCAGAACACTGGTGCTTTATATAAACACAACTCATATAAACTTTTATTATTACAGTTTAATTACATTACCCAGATCAGTTCTGCATCTTTAACCCTTTGATGAACAATATGTGTAAAATGTGACCCGGCTGCGTTTTAAATTTCTATATATTTGCAATAAATTAGCGTAATCATTCAGTGTTCAAGGTTTTTTCTTAATTAACCTGTTTTTGATCATTGTGCTTGTTTATTTTTTTACCCTCTTATGCACAACATGGGTCAAAAATTACATAGAAAAATTACCTTTTCTATATAACTTGTATTTGTATGTAACATGTATGACCGTGAGTTTCTATGATGTATTTTTAGCAATAAATTAATTCAGTCATTCAGAATTCTTTAATTCTTTAATTTACTTGTTTTTGATTGTCACATATCCTTATTTATTTTTTCCTTTCTTACTTTTTGAATAAAAGCCCTCTAATGCTCAACATGGGTCACAAATGACCTGCATTCATTTTCTATGTAACTTCATGTATGGCTGAGATTGTCTTTAATTAATCTTAGTAATCAAATAATTCAGTCATTCAGAATTTAAAATATTCTTTAATTTACTTGTTTTTGATCATTCTATATCCTTATTTTATTTTTACCCTTCTTACTTTTTGAATTAAACCCCTTTTTGAATCACTACGCCTCTAATGCACAGCATGGTTCAAAAATGACCCGCATTTATTTTCTATGTAACTTCATGTATGGCTAAGAGTTTCTTTGATATAATTTAGCAATAAAATAATTAAGTCATTCAGAATTTAACGTATTATTCGATTAAATTGTTTGTGTACATCACATATTCTTATTTTATTTTTTTCCTTTCTTACTTTTTAAATAAAAGCCCTTTTTGTATCCCTACCCCTCTAATACTCAACATAGGTCAAAAATGAAAAAAAAAAAAATTCTATGTATCTTTATGTATGGCTAAGAGTTCCTTAGCAATAAATTAACTCAGTCATTAAGAATGTAAAGTATTATTCAATTAACTTGTTTTAGATCATAATACATCACTATTATATTAATACCTTTCTTACTTTTTGAATAAAATCCCTTTTTTATTTACTACCCCTCTAATATGCAACTTGTGTCAAGAATGACCCACATTCATTTTCTATGTAACTTCTCAGCAATAGATAAATTTAGTCATTCAGAATTGAAGATATTCTTCAATTAACTTGTTTTTGATCATCATACATCCTTATTTTATTTTTTCCTTTCCTACTTTTTGAATAAAAGCCCTTTTGTATCACTTTCCCTTTATTGCACACATGGGTCAAAAATGTATTTTCTATGTTAATTTATGTATGGCTGAGGGTTTCTTCTGAGGGTTTTTGTTCTCCTTTATTACTTTATGAAGCAGCTTTTGTACTTTTACATCAGGTTTACACATAAGTGTCAGACACAACCCACATTTACCAATATATCAAAACTCAGCCATACATGAAGTTATATAGAAAATGAATGTAGGTCATTTTTGACATATGTGTGCATTAGAGAGGTAGTGCTACAAAAAGGGATTTTATTCAAAAAGTAAGAAAGAAAAAATAAAGATGTACAATGATCAAAAAGGGAATTAAGGAACAACCTAAATTTTGAATGAATTAATTAATTTATTCCTAAAATATATCAGAGAAACCATCATCCATACATAAAGTTTACATCAGCAATACATACATTTTTTGACCCATGCTGTGCATTAGAGGGGTTGTGCATATGTTATAAGAGCTGATGCAGGGACAGAAGGATTTTAACAATCTGGTTCTAGTATGGTTTAGTCAGAGAGTTTTCAGTGGAGATAGACTGGGTTTGGTGCTTTAGGAAGTTCCAGTAGTTCTTGGCTGGTTTGCTTCGGTTCCAGTGGTGTTTGGTATATTTGGAGTTTGTTTGAATGATTCCAGTTAAGCTTGGAACCAAAAAAGCCTGAGTTGGAACCATTTAAGAGAACCAAAGAACTCCAAAGAGAACTCCAAAGGAATCTTTCCTAAGAGCATATAACTACTGTGAGGGACACTCTTTTTGTGGTACAGTGGTATGAAAAAAGTTTCATACCACGGACACCCCTAATAAATTTTATAATTTTCATTGGCTGTTTAGATCAGCAGTTTTAGTTAAATATATCATATAGCAGATGAACACAGTGATATTTGAGAAGTTAAATAACGTTTATAGGGTTTACAGAACGTGCGCAATAATTCTTTAAACAAAATCAGATTTAGATTCAGATTATGATTCAGATTACTTTATTTGTCCCCAAGGGGCGATTCAAAGAGCATAGAGAGTAGCTAAGAGAAGGGCACACATCTCCCTCCACAAAATAATTCACACAATACAATAAACACATTCACAGATACACATGCTCTATTAGATCAGTGTTCTAGCATCAGTTTTATGAACAGTCAGTTTTCTAGCATTCAGGAGCTGAACTGCCCTGGGCAGGAAAGTTATTTTCCTTCTCTGCGTCTTACAGTAAGGAAAACAAAGTCTGCATCCTGAGGGAAGCCAATCAAATTCAGAAAACATAATATGAGATTGGTCCTGTAAAATCCAGTGGGCCAACTTCACAGTTTGCTGATCAGATTAGATGGAAAAAGAACGACAAGGTCGTTCAATGATCTTAGAGCAGACTTTAACCACGTTCATCAGACAGTTTCTATTCTGCAGGGTGATGGAGTGAAACCAGCAAATGAAAGAGAAAGAGAAAGTTAGGTGATAAGAAAGTCCTTGTTAACTCCAAACAATTTCAACTTCCTGAGCAAGTACTGTCTCTGATGTCATTTCTTTAGTATATCCCATAGACTGTGTAAAGCTGGACAGAGCATCGTCTCTCAAAAGTGAAGCCACCACAGGTCGGGCGCCCCCTGCTGTTCCGTTTCAGAAAGCTGTGTAACCCCACCCATCCCCATAGGTTTCAATGGCAAAACAGACAACTTTCAATCACGTTTTTTTCTAATATACTGTAATTCTACCTCCATTATTTAAATGCTACAGCTAGTGTAACCTCTGCTTATATTGTCAATTTTTTATATCCCCACAGAATTCGTTAAAATTTTTCCCAATTTCTCCCCAATTTACACGGCCAATTCCCCAACCCACTCACTAGAACTCCCCCTATCACCAGTGATGCCCCAACACACCAGGAGGGTAAAGACTAACACATGCTTCCTCTGATACATGTGAAGTCAGCCACCGCCTCTTTTCGAGCTTCTGCTGATGCAGCATTGCTGAGTAGCATCAAAGCGTGCTTGGAGGAAAGCGCAGCGACTCGGTTCTGATACATCAGCTCACAGATGCCCTGTGCTGCAGACATCACCCTAGGAGTAATGTGGGGAGAGAGCTCCATCTACCTACCAGGAGGGAGCAGGGCCTATTTTGCTCCCTCTGAGCACCGGCAGCTGATGGCAAAGCTGCATGAGCGGGATTCGAACCTGCGTCCTCCCGCTCATAGTGGCAGCTCCAACGTTATTCAGCATGTTGTTTAACAAGCTTTGTTTTCAGGTCATTTGAGAGTTTTTTTTTTTTTGAGGCTCCCATGTTGCATTATACATAATATATATGTAGGTAACACTTTACATTAAGTGTTGACTAACTAATATGAATTAATGCATTAGTTACCATGAATAAGACATGAGGTATAACATTAACAATGCTTAAGTAATGTTAATTAAACTCGGAATTACAGTGTTAATTAATGTTATTTTCACATAAAAAGAAGTAAAGCACTTGTTAAGACGAACAATAAATCATACACTTCATTGTTAATGTTAACTAATATTCAGTAAACAAGAAACAACTGAAACAACTGACTGCAGTACACAAGCACATGACAAGAAGATTAACTTCTTAACGCAGTTGTTACTTGTTTACCGAACATTAGTCAATTATATGATAATAAATATATGATTTATTTATATGATTCATCTTAACAAATGATTCACTTGTAATGTGAAAGTAACATTAATGAATTCTCTTTTGTTCTGTGTTTAATTAACACTACCTAAGCATTGTTACTGTATTACCTCATGTCTTATTCATGGTAACTAATGCATTAATTCATGTTAGTTAGTCAACACTTAATGTAAAGTGTTACCTATATGTATAATACAAGAATGTACTATATGCCATCTATGTGTTGAAACAGTGTAATATGTGTGTTTTAACTAAAAATATTTTAATTTCAGGAATATAATATATTATGTATCATAAATGATTTGAGTAATATTGTATAAATGAAGTATTGTTAGTTGGTCTTGAAGTCTTGAAACCGAGTTGAAGTTACTTATATTGATCTGAAATTCAATTTACTTACTGCAGAAAAGTTGAAAACAGAAACTTTTGTAAGTACATCATTTTTTCATCATTTTTTAGTGTTGAGCTGCAGAATTTACTGTGTAATGGTCTGTGTTCACCACTAGACGGAGCCACATACTGTAGTATAGCACTTATTATAGTTATTATAGAGGCGTATGATCTGTGATGAGTGAGGTGAGGGAGGCTGAGGCAGTGAGGTATATAACTTTCAGTGATATTGTAATTATTGAGATGCACCTGTACTCAGACATATTTGCAAAAAAAATGACATTATTTTAGCAGATAAAGGAATAGTTTCAGATTAAAAACTGTAGAAATTGTCATTATTTGATGCTGTAAGTATTTCATCACAGCAGAAAAAAATATATACATGAACACTATCGGCCAATCGTTTTAGAGAAAAAAAAAACACTTTTTTTCTTCATTTTTGCCATTTAAGATCTTATGGTCCAGTGAATAACGTGAAATGGTACCAAATACACTGAAACTAATGGGACAAAAGTTAGCAGTAAACTGCCAGGGCTTTAAAGGACAAATAGAAAATTTTATATTGTAAAACAAACCTGTAATACATTTATATTGTAAATAAAACTGCTAAAATTGTTTATTGTTACAAAAGAAACATGTAATTGGGTAATAATTTACAGCTGATCTGTAGCAATAAAAATAAACTGAGCTTTTGACATGAATGTAAAAAAGTCTTTGCCTGTAGTAAAGCAGTGTTGGAACAGACTGTGTTACTGCACTCTGTGCTGCACAGTCTCACTTTCATCATAATAACACAGAGAACACAGAGAACTTCGAGAATTCTGTAACTGCTGAATTACAGATAAAAAAGAAAAAAGAAAAAAAGACTTCTAGGCTGACCCATGTGGTCTTACCAGAAGTGTATTAATGTCAAAAACAGAGAAGATAAGATGTAGAGGTGGAGGAGAAAAATGGAGATGGAGGAGTTAGACATGGAGGTGGATATAGAGATGGGGAAGGTGAGGACGTAAAGTTGGACATGGAAAGCTGTAGGATTGGAAATGGACGAGTGAAATTGGAGGAGAGGAGGAAGAGATAAAGGATGAGATGTAGGAGGTGGAGGAGATATAGAAATAGAGAAATTGAGGGTGAGATGAAGGAGTACCGAATTGAACGAGGATGTGGATGGAGGTGGAGATGGTGGAGGAGTAGAGATTGAGAAGTGGAATTGGAGGAGAGGAGGAAAAGAAAAAAAGATGAGATGTAGGAGGTGGAGGAGATATAGAGATGAAGAAATGAGGGTGAGATGAAGGAGTAGAGAAGTGAAGCATGAGATAGAGATGGATGTGATGGAGGAGTTGAGATAGAGAAGAGAAAATGTAGGAGGTGGAGGAGAAATGAAGATGGAGATGTGGAGGGTGAGATGAAGGAGTAGATAAGTGAAGGAGGAGATGGAGGGGAAGGTGATGGAGGAGTAGAGATGGAAAAAGGGAGGCAGAGATGAAAGTTGATGGACTTAAGGAGGTGGGGATGGAGGAGAAGAAGAAGGAGGAGGTGAAAATGGATGGAGAAGTGGAAATTGAGGAGTGAAGATGGAGCAGGTGGAGAAGTAGAATTAAAGGAGTGAAAGAGGAGATAAAGTACAAGATGTAGGAAGTGGAGGAGAAGTAGAGATAGAGACGTAGAGGGAGATGAAGGAGTAGAGAAGTGAAGGCGGAGATGGAGGTGATGCAGTAGTAGATGTGGAGAAGTAGAATTGGTGGAGTGAATGAGGAGATGTTGGTGATAGAGGAGTAGAAGTAGAGAAGTGGAATTGGAGTAGTGGGGAAGGAGAAGAAGGATGAGATGTAGGAGGTGAAACAATGGAGATGGAGAAGTGAAGGGAGAGATAAAGGAGTAGAGAAGTAAGTAGTAAGGAGTAAGAAGATGGAGGTGATGGAAGAGTAGAGATGGAGTAGTGGAATTGGAGGAGTGAATGAGGAGATTTAGGAGATGGTGGTAAAAGGGAAATGGAGACATGGAGGGTGAGATGAAGGAGTAAAGAAGTGAAGAAATAGCTGAGGGTGGAAGTGACGGAGGAGAAGAGATGGAAAAGTGGAAACTGAGACGTGGAGATGGAGGAGGTGAAGATGGATAAGAAACGGAGATAGAGAAGTAGAGGGTGAGGTGAAAGAGTAAAGAAGTGAAGGAGGAGATGGAGTTGATGGACGAGTAGAGATAGAGAAGTAGAAATGGAGGGGTGAATGAGGAGCTGGAGGAGTAGAGTAATTGAGATGGAGAAGAGGAAATGGAGGAATGGAGGAGGAGATGAAGTATGAGATGTAGGTGATGGAGGAGAAATAGAGATGGTGAAGTGGAGGGTGAGATGAAGCAGGAGAGAAGTAAAGGAGGAGGTGGAGGTGATGGAGAAGTAGAGATGGAGATGGAAAAGTGGAAATTGAGAGAAAGTGGAGATGGATAAAATGAAAAATGGAGAAAAAAATGGAGATGGAGAATTGGCGGGTGAGATGAAGGAGTAGAGAAGTAAAGGAAGAGATGGAGGTGAAAGTAACAGAGGAGATGAGATGGAGAAGT
This sequence comes from Astyanax mexicanus, assembly GCF_023375975.1. Taxonomy (NCBI): domain Eukaryota; kingdom Metazoa; phylum Chordata; class Actinopteri; order Characiformes; family Acestrorhamphidae; genus Astyanax; species Astyanax mexicanus. The sequence continues at coordinate 9,540,271 of NC_064419.1, forward strand.
GGAGGAGATGAGATGGAGAAGTGTAAACTGAGTTGTGGAGATAGACAAGTAGAGGAGGTGAAGAAGAAGGAGGTGAAGATGGATGGAGATGAGGGAGGATGAGCTGTTGCTAGGTAACAGATACGGGAGGCAGCTGGCCGGGTGATGCTGCAGTCTCGTGTTTGAGCTTTATTTAGCTTCCTTTAGCTTTATTTAGCCGCTCGGATCGGTCACTTGGAGCAGGACTGAGGAGCAGGACTGAGCAGCAGGGCTGAGGAGCAGGGCTGAGAAGCAGGACTGAGGAGCAGGGCTGAGGAGCAGGGCTGAGGAGCAGGACTGAGGAGCAGGGATGAGGAGCAGGGCTGAGGAGCAGGGATGAGGAGCAGGACTGAGGAGCAGGATTGAGGAGCAGGACTGAGGAGCAGGATTGAGGAGCCTGGATGGCAAACAGAACTCCAGCTGAGATTGTGTTTTCCAGCCTAACTTTATCTCCCTCCCCCAGATGATGCTGCAGAACCCGATACTGCGGCAAACAGAACCGCACAGAACCCACACAGAGTTCCTGCAGAGTTAAACTGTAGAGGTTTATATATTAGAAAAGTTCTGAAAGTATGGATGTGTTTGTGTGGAAGCAAAGTCTCATCAGATCAACATCAAAGAAACCTATTATACTGTATTCATTGATTTCCAGATATTACAACTCAAATATAGCAATTATAATAAAGCATTTGAGAATATTAAATAAAACAAAATATGTAAATTTGAATATATAAAGTATTTATTTAGTAAATTAGTGTTTATTAAGTCAAGAATTTATTGAAAGACAATAAGCAATGATTCCAAGAAGCAGCATAAGTTTTAATATAAGAAGTCAAAACTTAAACAGAGTAATCTAATTATTCAACAAAACAAATAATAATTTAAGAAAATAATGAGACCTTTCTAGAGAATATGTCCTTAACTTAAGATACTTTAAAATAAGACATAAGACTTTTGAAATAAATACTTAATTTTAACATATTTTTATTGTAAAATAAAAAAAAATGAATAAGACATTATTTTAGGACATTAACTATTTTTTTAATTAAATATATATATTTTTTGAAATAAGGAAACAGAAAAAAAACAGAAAAAAATGATTTTTTTTTTAGAAAATATGTTCTTAATTAATGATACTTTAAGATAAGACAGTTGTTTGAAATAAAGACTTTATTTTAACATTTATTTAACAATTTATTGTGAAATAATTATCAAAACAATTTGACAAATATTTCATTATTTGAACATAGCTAGTCGAAATGTGTTGATATGATAAAAAAAAGTTTTTTTTCCAAATTGAGTTACAATTTCAGATAAAAAAAAAACAGTTTTTAAGCTGATTCTGTGATGCTGCTGTCAGCTTTTTTAAAAACAGCTCGTTATTTCATAACAGCAGGCCAAAATATCAGAAACGCAGAAGATAAAGAGAATGTTCTGATTGGAGAACGGGGTTCTGTAGGTTTGGTCTGATGGATACTGGATGCGTCCTGCTGTGTTTTTGCTTTTGCCGCATTATAGTCCTTATATAACACCTAAAACCAGTAATTCTGTGTCTTCTTACTGGTGGATTGACAGTGGCACATTATTTGCGCTAGTATTGCATAACTGAGTGTGTGTGTGTGTGTGTGTGTGAACTGATCTGTTAACAGAATGTTTGCTGTATACATGTGTAAATAATGACCTGAATATAAATTGAAATCTCCTGTAGCTATAGAATATTCATAAATATGATTATTTAAATAAACCCGAGTACATACAGTAATTCAGAAATTCCTCATTGGTTAAAATCAGTAAAATCAGTGAAATTAGTAAGATCTGCAGCATCTTGTTTCTTGGTTTGGTATAAATTTGTAAAAAAATATGATTATTAATTTAGCAAAGTCATCAATTAATGTTTACTCACAGTACCCGTGTTCTACTGCTGGTGTTCTAGTGGTTTTCTAGTGTTAGTGTTCTATTGTTACTGTCCTAGTAATTGTGTTCTGTGTTCTGTTGTAAATGTTGTAGTGTTCTAGTGATGGTGTTCTATTGTTATTGTTCTAGTGTTCTAGTGATGGTGTTCTATTAATGTTTCAGTGTTGGTGTTCTGTTGTTATTGTTCTAGTGCTCTAGTGATGGTGTTCTATTAATGTTTCAGTGTTGGTGTTCTGTTGTTATTGTTCTAGTGCTCTAGTGATGGTGTTCTATTAATGTTTCAGTGTTGGTGTTCTGTTGTTATTGTTCTATTGTACTGTTAGTGTTGTAGTGTTTTGGTAGTGGTGTTCTATTGTTAGTGTTCTAGTGTTTTACTGTTGATGTTCTGTTGTTATTGTTCTAGTGGTGGTGTTCTATTGTTATTGTTCTAGTGTTCTAGTGATGGTGTTCTATTGTTATTGTTCTAGTGGTGGTGTTCTATTGTTATTGTTCTAGTGTTCTATTGTTATTGTTCTAGTGTTCTAGTGGTGGTGTTCTATTGTTAATTTTCCAGTGTTAGTGTTCTATTGTTATTGTTCTAGTGATTGTTTTCTGTTGTTATTGTTCTAGTGTTCTAGTGATGGTGTTCTATTGTAGTGTTAGTGTTCTAATGTTTTAATGTTAGTATTCAATTGTTATTGTTCTAGTGTTCTAGTGATGGTGTTCTATTGTTATTGTTCTAGTGATGGTGTTCTGTTGTAGTGTTAGTGTTCTAATATTTTAATGTTAGTATTCAATTGTTATTGTTCTAGTGATGGTGTTCTATTGTTAATGTTCCAGTGTTAGTGTTCTATTGTTATTGTTCTAATGGTGGTGTTCTGTTGTTTATGTTCTAGTGTTCCAGTGATGGTGTTTTATTGTAGTGTTAGTGTAGTGTAGTCTATTGTAGTGTGATGGTGTTCTATTGTTGATGTTCCAGTGTTAGTGTTCTATTGTTATTGTTCTAGTGGTGGTGTTCTGTTTTTATTGTTGTAGTGTTCTAGTGTTGGCTTTCTATTGTTAATGTTCTAGTGTTTTAGTGTTGGTGTTCTATTGTTATTGTTCAAGTGGCGGTGTTCTGTTGTTATTGTTCTAGTGTTCTAGTGTTGGTGTTCTATTGTAGTGTTAGCCTGTTAGCAGCAGCTGCCAGCAGACACTATTAGCACACGGCCCTGAGCTCCACTCACTGCTGTTCACTAACTCTGTGCAGATGTTTCTCCCACTTAGGGGTCAATTAACTGTGCTGTGCTTCAGGCTGACTCCATATGCAGCGTTTCAGACTAAAATTAATGTACCTTACAGCAACTTGTTCTCTGTTATAACTGTTTTATTTAGCAAATAATTTACATATCACACATTTGAACTCACAAAGCACACTGTTTCCTATCAGTGTTACACACTGTAACACTGATCACTGTAATACATCTATGCTCAGTTTTAAGACCTGGATTAAGTCTGGGTGTAAAAAAAAAGAAAAATGATGATTTTCTTGAATTTTACCAAATTGAAAACCTCTGGAATATAATCAAGAGGAAGATGGATGATCACAAGCCATCAAACCAAACTGAATTGCTTGAAAGTTACACCAGGAGTGGTATAAAGTTATCCAAAAGCAGTGTGTAAGACTGGTGGAGGAGATCATGCCAAGATGCATGAAAACTGTGATTAAAAACCAGGGTTATTCCACCAAATATTGCTGTCTAAACTCTTAAATTTGAATAAATATGCGCTTGTTTTCTTTACATTATTTGAGGTCTGAAAGAAGGTATGTAGGTAATTTTACTTTAATGGAAACAGGGGAAAATGCCACATACAGCGCCCTCCATAATTATTGGCACCCCTAGGTAAAATATGTTAAAAGCCTTAAAATAAATTACATTTTTATTGCAGAAGCATAATCTCACTCTTAAACAGTTTAGAAAAAAAACAACCTTCAACTCTAATGAATAAAAAAAAATCCTGACTTAATGATTCATAATTAATTTATACAAATGACCTGTTCCACAATTACTAGCACCCTTAACATTTTTTTTTTAAACTAAATGTATTTGAACCATTTATGTCATTTCTACTGTAGTTTATAAAGTGGATCAAAGTATCTAGGAACCTTAAATTGGTCATTCATCACTTCCTGTTTCCCTGGGGTATAGATACAGTGTTACACAGAGGCCTATTTCTCTCACTCTTACTTTTAAACTTGGGAAAAACAATAGAACACACTATTCAAGTAAGGAAGACGTGTTTTGACCTTTATAACTCAGGCAATGGCTACTAAAAAATAGCTACTCCCCACCTGCAGATGCTCTTATTTACAGTCAGAGCAAAAGTTTAAAACATCTGGAACATCAGAGACAAACAAGCCTGGAAGAAAGACGCAAGTGTATCTTGCCACCAAGATTTATTTTTAAATGTGTGATTTTTGTCCTACACATTAAATAAATGCACTTTCTGTTCTCTTTTTGTTGCATTGTTGTCCTAAATCATTTTTTTTTAAATAAAGAATTTATTAGAAGCCAAAGAACACGTCTTAACCAGGGATGCCAATAATTATGGAGGATGCTGTACATATAAACATATACATATATTTATATGTTTATATAGAGTTACTCCAAATCTTGTTTACATGTAATTAAACAAAACTGTGTAAATGTGTGTGTAAATGTGTGTGTGTGTGTGTGTGTGTGTGTGTGTGTGTGTGTGTGTGCAGAAGTAGCTGCATGGTGACATTAGCAACGTATTAGAAATTCTGGGTTGTTCTGTCACCATGGAGACGGTGCTTAGGATGATGTGTGGTGTGTGTGAGTGTGTGTTTGTGGTCTGATTTTAATTAGACTGAACTGAATCTGAATAACACCAAAGCAGAACTGATTCACACTACTGTAGGGTGTTAAACAAACAAACACAAACAATGCTGCTGATAATAATAATAATAATAATAATAATACATACATACATATTTATTCTTTCACATTAAAGGTTTTTTATTCGTAAGTCAGTATACAGCACATCAGCAACAGTTTGTATTCAACAGGTACAAAGAGTAAATATATATTTAACATCTGGCTTAGAATTATGACATAATATCATTATATATTTATACAACCTGCTCATTCTCCTGTAGAACCCGCATTGTATATCAGTTGAGCGTGCATATGTGTGTCTCTGTGTGTGTGTCTGTGTGTGAGTGTGTGTGTGTGTGTGTGTCTGTGTGTGTGTGTGTGTGTCTGTGTGTCTGTGTGTGTGTGTGTGTGTGTGTGTGTGTGTGTGTGTTTAAAGTATGACCTCAGATTACTCAGCTGTGGAAAAACTGTGTAACCTTTCACACACACACACACACACACACACACACTTACACACATCTATCATCAGGTGTATTGAGGTTTTTATGAAAACATCCCCCCCCCCCTCTCTCTCTCTCTCTCTCTCTCTCTCTCTCTCTCACACACTCTTCCTCTATTTCTCTCTCTTCTACTCCCCTCTCTTTCTTCCCTTTTTCCTCTCTCTCTTTCTCTTTAACCCTCTTCCTCTCTTTCTCTCTCTACCCCCTTTCCTCCCCCCCCTCTCTCTCTCTCTCTCTCTCCCACTCTTCCTCTCTTTCTCTCTCTACCCCCTTTCCTCCCCCCTCTCTCTCTCTCTCTCTCTCTCCCACTCTTCCTCTCTTTCTTTCTTTCTTTTTCTCTCCACCACCTCTACTCCTCTCTCTCTCTCCACCTCTCCCTCCTCTCCTACACCTCTCCCTCTCTCTCTCTGTCCCCACCCCCTCTACTCCTCTCTCTCTTTCTTTCTCTCCTCTTCCTCTCTCTCTATCTCTCGCTTTCTCCCTCTTCCTTTATTTTCCTCCTCTCTCCTCTTCCTATCTCTCTTTTTCCCATCCTCCTCTCTTCCTGTCTCCGCCTCTCTCTCCCTCTCTCTCTCTTTCTTTCTCTCTCCACCTCCTCTTCTTTCTCTTTCTCTCTCCCCCTCTCTCTCTCTGTCTCTTTCTCCCCCCCCCCCTCTCTCTCTCTCTCTCTCTCTCTCTCTCATTAAAGTAATAGTTCAGTACAGCTGTTAGATGCAGGAGGTTAATAATAGTTATTAATCGGTCATTATAGTAGGAGGAACTGCATTCTTAATTCATCACTTAGAAACCCTTATAGTACCTCCAACAGTTTATTGATAGAACATAGTTTGGGTTCCACACAGAACCGAACATGAAGAACACTCTAGCACTTTACAAAAGGTTCACATCAACCAGCGAACCATTGCTTTTAATTTAGAACCATTAAAGAATGGTAGCTATTGGAGTTTGGTGGATAATAATGAACCAGATCAATAGTCGTTCTCTACAATAGATAATTCACCAATCACACGCTGCTTTGAGTTGTCATGGTTTTGCTCTAATCCACTGCCTTAACATTTGAAATGGTAAGTTATAATTAAAGCCAGCTTGCTCTCAGCAGAGCACAGAGTAATATATTACCTAGCTACATTTAGTAGAAGCTCAGTGCTAACCTGTTTAGGAGAAATGAGCAGATCAGCATCCGTCTTGTAGTCCTTCTGGGCTCTAAGTGTCTTCATCTATCAAACACACTGCTAATGTTTACTGGCATTTTACTCCGTCTCTACTACTTATGGAGTTTTTTTGCTGAGGCTGCAGCATGCTGTGTTTCTTTACCTCCTAGTGTGTTCCATACCTGGCAACCCAGAGTGTGGAAATAGAACTGGAGGAGAGGCAGTGGACAAAACCCCAACAGATAAAAAACAAACAAACAAAGAATTCAAAGAACTAGTGACTGAAGCTCTGCTGCATACAATTCAAATGTGAACATATTCACATAATTTTATCAGATAAAACAGAAAATGCATAATACAAACTGGTTCTTTAACAGGGTTCTCACCTGTTTCTCTCATTTTTACCCCTGCAGGGTGTGTGTGTGTGCATGTCTGTGAAAAAGGGTGTGAGACAAAGAGAGAAAGAAACTCTCAGGTTTATTTTAATCTTCTCTCTCAGGCTGGTTCTGTTGTTGGCTGGTTCCACTGTTTTATCACTTTACCACCATCTGTTCTTCTACTACAGGTAGTTCAGTTTTACAACTAAAACTGGATTAAAATTAAGGTATTTGGTGGAGAATGAAAATGGTGTTTGGTGGAGAATAAAAATGGTGTTTCTTTGAAAATTATGGGGTTTTGTAGAGAATTGTGAAATTGTGTGATAGAGATTTATGAAGGTCTGGTACAGAATGTTTTTGGATTTTGGTGTTTTTTGGTTAATAATGAAGGTTGGTGTTTGGTAAAGATGGATGCACTGTAAGCCCGGATTAGTTGAATTTACTTAAAAAAATTGAGGAAACCGGTTGCCTTAAAAAAGTTAAGGGTACTACTTTAAAATAAGACTACCTCTATAAAGAGTTTATAAATGGTTTATAATGAGTTTATTAACGGTTACTAATTATTTAATTATTTGTAAATTCCTTAAAAATCATTAATAATCTGTTATAACATATACATAGAAAGATTTAACTTTTTTTTATTTTTGGTTTACTATAAGACCGGATTGAGTTGAGTTTACTTAACTTCTTTAAGGCAGCCGGTTTGTTAATTTTTTTTTACGTAATGGGGAATTAAAACCTGAGTTAGCATGAATTAAAATATCAAGTTATTACAATTGGGAAACTTGGTTTATTTCTAAGGTAGCCCAGGGGGAATCACTACACACTGATGGTGGACACACCCAGTATGTAAATACATGTGACAGAAGCCAATAGAAAACAAGCTGCCAATGTCAACAGACTAAACTCAGTTATTATAAGTTGGTTCAAGATCTTAGTTTGAATGTACAGTATATGTGCTCACACATGTTCAACTAACTCAAAATATTTGAGTATTGTTTAGAAATATCCAATTTTATGTAAAACAGACTTAAATCATTTGAGTTCAGCGTATGGGTTTACAGTGTGGTGGTGTTTGTTTTAGAATAGTGATGTTTTGCTGATTTTTTGGTTGTGAAGGATGGCGTTTGGTTGAGAAAGATGGTGGTGTTTTGGTTAAGAATGATGGTGTTTGTAGAAAATAGTTGTTTGGAGATTGGTGGAAAACGTTGCTATTTCGTGCAGACAACAGATTGATTTTTCAGCAGAATGTTATGATATTTAGGCCACATTTGCTTCTCCACCCCCACCGGTCTGCTCCTGTTCACCTGACTGCGTTTCTCTCTGAGGACATAATGACGTTATATCATTTGTATTGATCCATAAATTAATCACATCTCAAGCTATGACCAGTCACAGAGCCGCGGGTCAGGTTTATGTGATTGATGATGAAGTCCGGGTCATGTTCAGATTATTTCTGGTTCTGGTGATTCAGTCTGAGTCCTCCTCCTGTGTAAAACTGACCCTTATGTAAGAGTGAATAGGCTAAAGATATCAGTCTAAAGCCTGGGCAGAAAGGAGAGTCGGTACAGAGTCCCTCCAACATACTCCTGAAACCAACAGACCAACAGATCTCACTCATTTTTCTCACTATAAACTGCAGTGGATTATAAGGCGCATTATGTGAGACTAGTAAGAAACAGGGGTGTCTCCATGGTGGGGGATAGGTTAACTAAGTTAAGTAAAGCTAAGCTAAGTAAACAAAACTGTAATTCTTAAAAAAGAAACACTTTCTTATAAAGTCAAACAAGTGCTGGATGTTAATCTAAACGGATTCCTCTCTTGAAAACTGTTTATTTGGCTGAGTAAAGCACTTCCGTTTATGTACAGTAAGCTTAGATTCCCAAAACAGCTCTAAGGTTGGAGCATTAGCATTAGCCACTAGCACTAGCAGTTAGTAACTAATGTAAGCCAGGGTGATATTAGGTAGTGGTTAGTCCCATGTAGCTTGTTTTAACATGTAGGCTGCTGTCTATTGTACTTGCCTTTGAAAGGCAAAAGAGTAACGGGTAATGCTAATGCTGCTCCAGCAGTTCTAGCCAGGGTTAGCAGCAGGCTCCAGGATGATGATACTCACCTCTGAATGGCAAAAGAGTTAGCGCTTAAGGCCCTGTCCCACTGCGATTGCGTCTAAATATCCACTAAAGTACGTCCAAATTTATCAGAAAACACTGCGTCCACTGAGTGAACGCGCTGCGGCCAAAATATAGACGCAGTGCGTCCAAATTACGTCCATATGGCGTCTAAATTGAAGTTGGACGCCGACTTCCAAATTTGTACGTCGACTTCCACTCTTTGGACGTCGACTTCCACTTTTTGGACGTCGACTTCCAAATATATATGGTTGTTTTTTTCTAGTGAATCATCATTTCTTCTTGAGCTACAAGAGAGAGCACATCTATTCTCTTCTACACAACCATGGACCACAGATTCCTTGCAGTGATGGTGCAGCAGCAGAACATACTCCTCCATGTGCTGGACCAGACCGGGAGGAGGAGGAGGCGGCAGCAGGAGAGGACTGTATGGGTCAGACCTTGGATTGTATGCCGCGTGGAGTTTGGACTGTATGACCGGCTGATGGTAAAGCGAAGAAAAATATTTTTATGGACGTCGACGTCCACCTGTACGTGCCGTCCAAATATCCACTAAAATACGTCCGTACTGCGTTTAAATATCCACTAAATTATGTCCATATTAGTCGCCGTCTATTCCGAAAATTTTGGGAGGTACCAAAACCACTTTTGCGTCTAAAGTGGACGGCAACGTCTAAACTACGTCCACTTGGACGGTGCCGTCCAAATATCCACTAAACTACGTCCAGATTGCGTCTAAATATCCACTAAATATCCACTAAACTGCGTCCACTGAAATTTGGACGTACTTTAGTGGATATTTAGATGCAATCGCAGTGGGACAGGGCCTTTAGTTGAGTTAGTTGGCCTAAACTGAACTGAAAATTCATACTTCACACCGGATTTTTGGGAAAATTAAATGATTTTAGCCAAAAATGTTGAGGATTTAGGGTCTGATCCTGAGTGGGAGGGGTCAGAGTCTAAGAGGGAGGAGTCTAAAGGAGTCTGAAGACTAAGGGTATGTATGTGAACATCAGCTAAGAGCTGTGGGCTCTGTCTTACACCCTACTCAAGCGTTGTGATTCTCATTGCTAAGTTACACCCCGCCAACATTCTATTTTCATTCCTTTTTTCATTGCATTGTTTAAATACCAACGATGCTTGTAAATATATCGACACCGGTGTGCGTGGTGGTTGTGAAATAAGGTGTGTTCAGGTACATTTCTGGCGTATTGCTATCTTGGAAATGACAAACACAGGTGCGCCACTGACTGAATATAACATAGACATATGTCAACAGTCAGAATGAGCTGGTCAGTTTTCTCTATTGAGAAGCGCTGGACAGGTCCAGGTAGCTCCACCCATAAAAAATAGCAATTTGCCAAAGTCAGGCAGCAAATTTAGTTTGGAAGGTCTGTCAGGAGAGCAGCTTAGGATGTTCTGCACATACCGTTGAGCTGTTATTTCCCTCGTATCATTACTAGGAGTAACCGACTGTCATATGCAATGGATTCTTATATGATCACACCAGCAGTTGACGCTTTGTGAAAAGTTATTTTCCAATGGGTTTGTAACATAAACAAATTGTCAGGTAGAAAGAAGGAAGGAGAACTGGAGAGCGGATGCAAGTGTGAGTATTTGTTGAAACTTAAAACAAACAATAATAAACAAACAAAAAAACAAAAGCTGAGACAAAAGAAACATAGAGAATATAAAATAACATGGGACCTGACTGACAGTAGACAAACAAATACACAGGGACAAAAACAGGAAATGGGAAACACCAGGGACCAGGTAACAAGGGGGCGGACCTAGAAATGGACATGGGTGGAGACATGGGATAAACACAGGGCATGTGCAGAGGAGGGTAAAAAAAAAAACACAGGGACGGACCAGTGATGCAAATACTGAATGAGAATGTGACTCAAATCAACTTTACATGAGAAGGAAAAACCTGGATGTCAATGTGAAAGTCATTTATATCAATCCTTATTTATGGTTTCTTCATCATCATCATCATCATCAGGATTCTGATGCTATATGAAAAGCAACTGTTAGAGAGTCATATATATATAAAGAAAAGTGTAAAAAAGAATAAACAGCTCTCTCTTTGACGCTCTGACGTGTTGGGGGTGGGTTGGGTCAGGTTTAAAAATATGACGTTAATTAACATATCTGTTGATCAGGTGATTGTGTGTGTGTGTGTGTGAGAGAGAGAGAGAAAAAGAGAGAGAGAGAGAGAGAGTGTGTGTGTGTGTGTGTGTGTGTATATGCATGTGTGTGAGCAGGTGGGAGTGGCTCTGAGCTGCAGCTGCAGGTTCAGTCTACAGTCATAGACACAGATACACACGAGAGAGAGAGAGAGAGAGAGACAGAAATAGAGAGATACAGAAAGAGAGAAAGAGAGAGAGAGAGAGAGAGAGAAAGAGCGAGCAGCGCTGGATTAATACACACAGGGAGAGAAAACGGCGGGAAAAGTTTGACGTGGAGTGTGTGAATGGACTGACCGGCCGTGACTGATCTGTTTTCACTTGATTCGCTGAAGCTCGCCGTGATGAGCAGTCGGGAGACTCGGCAGCTGCTCTGACGGAGTGTGTGTGTGTCTATGTGTGTGTGTGTGTGTTTAAGTGCAACAGCAGCTGGAGGCTGAACTGGGGGGGAGTGTGGATCTGCGCTCAGCTGCTTCAGATGAAGCTGTGGATCTTTTGAGTAGAGCAGCAGGTGGAAGATGGACCTGGAGCCGTTCCTGCTGGACTGAACCTGTTGGACAGTATTTTTATTTTTAGTTTTTTTTTTTTTTTTTCCTCTCAGGGCTGATCTTTTCTGCCCTCTTCTTCCTGCAGGATGGCTCGCTTCGGAGACGATGTTCCGGGGCTGCTGGTTGCCGTGGACACCGGGTCCGAGCGCAGCCGCACCCGGGAAGCGCCCGCCGTCTCCACCGGAGGGGTCTCACCCGTCTTCAAACAGACCAAAGCGCAGCGAGCGCGCACCATGGCCCTGTACAACCCCATCCCCGTCCGGCAGAACTGCTTCACCGTCAACAGGTCGCTCTTCATCTTCAGCGAGGATAACGTGGTCAGGAAGTACGCCAAGAAGATCATAGAGTGGCCATATCCTTTCCTTTTGGGTAACAGAGCGGCATGACAACTGTAGGTGCAAAAGCATGCGGACATCTGTTGCTCAAGTGTTCTTTTCAAATTGAGGATATTTGAGGTTTTAATAGAGAGCGTTTCCCCCTTTTATTATTTTACTGCACTTTATTACTCACAGCTTCTAATCTGACGCTACAGTGCATGTTGGAACATTGCATTGCTGTAAGGATGACTGCATTTGATTGCATTCTGCCCCCATTCTAGAGTGAGAGCATCTAGAGTGAGGTCAAGTTCTGATGCTCATTGTTCTCTTCCACCCCACCAACAGTCTATTTTCAACTGGTGTGTGTGGCGTATTGCTATCTTGGACATGGAAAAAAAAAACACATTTGTGCCACTAACTTAATACAACATAGACAGACCTCAACAGTCATAACGAGTAGGTCAGTTTCCTCTGCTGAGAAGCGTTGGACATGTCCAGGCAGCTGCGCCCCTGAAGTAGCAACGTGCCAAAGTCATAGCACACCCGCCTCTGAAACTCTGATTGGTTTATTATTGCATGTTATGCCCAAAACACACACCCATGATTAATAAGATAATTATTACATGCATTTTCGATGCAGTTTTGTTACGTTACGATAGCAAAGACACACTGGCATGCTCTTAATCATGTCGCACAGTGCGTGGTTTACAGCTCGCCTATGGATCACTAAAATAGGTCCCTGTGTGTCTAATCATGAGGGAAGGGATATAGTTAGCAGGGCACAACTGAGTGGGATGAGTTTGAATCTTATATCCATCTCAACCATAGGTTTCACAGGGTCTGATGTTGGATCCCGAAGCTACTGGTTGGAGCTTAATGATCATTTCATAGACACTTTTTCGCAGTTCCGCTGCTCTACAGCTTAGTTCTAGGGGGTTTACACCCCTCTAGCCCATGGTCAAATTGGGCAACGTGACCCTGAAGTTGCTTCAGGGTGTGCTTAACGAATTTAGAGTCGTTGGAGATTTTAAACTGAACTCCTGCATCAGATTTCAGTTATTAAACTATATTTCGGATATTTTTATATAGATGGATGGATGGATGAATCGATAGATTACCAGTTATTTCTCAGCAGTGCATTGGCTGTTTAGCACCATGGACAGCAACCCAAGTATGTCGCATTACTCAGTCAGAGTTTAGTTCATGATATGACACCACCATGAAACCACCAGCTTTACACAGATCAGTAGTTTCATGATCAGCAGTCAGTTTTGTTTACTGTTTTTTAGTCGTGTCAGTTCTTTACTCTGGATATTATGTGTGTATTTGAATTGTGTGTTTACATCTGAACATATGGAGAGCCACAGGAGCTGCTGATTGGTCAGTGAGGGTCAGGAAGTGACCAGAGTGTGGCGCTGTTGAGATTACAGCTGCAGAAGCTTCACTGCTGGATAGACAGAGATCTGATAGGGTGGTAGTGTTGCACAGGGTTAATGAGGTGGAGGGGGGGTATTGAGTTTTCATGAGGTTATTAGTGGCTTTCATGAGGTGAAGTTTTTTAGGGTGGGGTTTATTGAGTATTGGGGTTATTGGGGTGTTTTTTGGTAGGGGTTATTGAGTATTGGGGTGTTTTTTGGGCAGGGGTTATTGAGTGAGGTTAATGGGGTGGTGTGATTGAGGTGTTTTTTTTGGTAGAAGTTTATTGAGTATTGGGGTTATTGGGGTGATTTTTTTGGTAAGGGTTTATTGAGTATTGGGGTTATTGGGGTGTTTTTTGGTAGGGGTTATTGAGTATTAGGGTTATTGGTGTTTTTTTTGGTAGGGGTTATTGAGTATTGGGATTTTTGGGGTGATTTGTTTGGTAAGGGTTTATTGCGTATTGTGGTTATTGGGGTGTTTTTTTTGGTAGGGGTTATTGAGTAGAGTTAATGGGGTGGAGGTTTTGGTAAGGGGTTATTGAGATTAAATTATTAGGGTGGGTTTTTTGGTAAAGGTTATTGAGTAGGATTAATTGGGTGGGTTTTTTGAGGTGAAGTTATTAGGGTGGGGTTTTTGGTAGGGGTTATTGAGTAGGGTTAATTGGATGGGGTTTTTGAGGTGAAGTTATTAGGGTGGGGTTTTTGGTAGGGGTTATTGAGTAGGGTTAATTGGGTGGGGTTTTTGAGGTGAAGTTATTAGGGTGAGGTTTTTGGTACAGGTTATTGAGTAGGGTTAATGGGATGGGGTTTTTGAAAGGGGTTATTGAGTAGATTTATAAGGCTTTTGGTAGGGGTTATTAAGGTGAAGTTTTAAGGGTGGGGGTTTTGGTAAGGGGTTATTGAGTAGGGAAGTAGTGGTTATTGGGGTAGGGTTATTGAGGTGAAGTTTATAGGGTGGGGTTATTGGGGTATTTTTAGGTAGGGGTTTATTGAGTACGGATTTTGAAGTGGGGTTATTGAGGTGAAGTTTCTTGAGGTGGGGTTTTTGGTGGGGTTTATTGATTATAGTTATTGAGGAGGAGAAATTAAGAAGAGATTAAGAAGAAGTTGTGTTTTTTAGTTGTGTTTTTTTTAAAGTGAGATTATTATTAGGGATTATTGCTGAAATTTGATTTTTTTTATATTGTGTGGGCAGGCTTAATGTATTTTACTGTAGGTCTTTTATGATGGATCCAGTTTCATGTGATAGATGTGTTGAGGTGTTGCTGGAGCAGTGTTGGTGAAGGTGGAGGTGGAGGTGGAGGTGGAGGGGTGAGGAGGTACAGATGAGACAGTAAATCAGGTGTAACTCCAGAGAGAGTCTGGGTGACGTATCTTGGTGTCGGGGCTTCACTGGCACCTCGCTCTCTGTGCTGTGGGTATTTATAAAGTTGAGGATTATTAATTATAACTGGGTTCTGAGCTTTCTATTTATAGACTTAATGAGCTCATGCCGTCTAAGTGCTGATACTGGAGGCTAAAAGAATTCACCTGATTTAATTGGAGCGTTTTCTTCTCTCAGTTTGACTCCAGAAGGAATCTAGCACTATGTAGTAAACGTTAGTCCAACATATACCTCTTCCTTTTTATCTCATTTGAATTTAACTTCAATACAGTTACATCCTAATAAATTAAAATTAGCATTTTTGTGTGATTTCTTTACCAGATTTCCAATATATTTAGCAGTAGGGGCTGTTGAGTTGGGTTATTTGAGTGGGGCTGTTGGGTTTGGTTATTGGTGTGGGGAGGTTAAGTTGGGTTATTGGGGTGGGGACGTTGAGTTGGGTTATTGGAGTGGGGCTGTTTATTTGAATTATTGGGGTGCGACTGTTAAGTTTGGTTATTGGGATGGGGCTGTTGAGCTGGGTAACGGAGTGGTGCTGTTAAGTTGGTTAATAGGGGTTAGGGTGGTTGAGTAAGGTTATTGGGATGAATCTGTTGAGTTGGGTTATTGGGTTGAGGTTGTTGAGTTGGGTTATTAGGTGTGGCTGTTGGGTTAGGTTGCGTTATTGGTGTGGGGCTGTTGGCTATGGTTATTGGGGTGGGAGTGTTAAGTGTGGTTATTGTGGTGGGGCTGTTAAGATGAATTTTTGGAGTGGGGCTGATGAGTAAGATTATTGGGATAGGGGTGTTGAGTTGGGTTATTGGGGTAGGGCTGTTGAGTTGAATTATTGATTGGAGCTGTTTAGTTGTGCCATTGGGGTAGGGGCTGTTGAGTTGGGTTGGGTTATTGGTGTGGGGATGTTAAGATGGATTATTGGGGTGAAGCTGTTGAGTTGGGTTATTAGTTGGGGCTGTTGAGTTGGGTTGGGTTATTGGTGTGGGGATGTTAAAATGGATTATTGGGGTGAAGCTGTTGAGTTGGGTTATTAGTTGGGGCTGTTGAGTTGGGTTATTAGTTGGGACTGTTAAGTTGGGCTATTGGGATAGGGGCTGTTGAGTTATCGGTGTGCGTCTGTTATTGGTGTGGGGCTGTTGAGAAGAGTTATACTTTTGGGGCTGTTAAGGGTTATCATTTTGGGGCTATTGAGTTGGGCTATTGGGGTAGGGGCTGTTGAGTTATTGGCTGTTATTGGTGTGGGGCTGTTAAGAAGAGTTACTGTTTTGGGGCTGTTGGGTAGGTTTGTAGGGGTGGGGCTGTTGAGTAGAGTTATTGGAGTAGGAGTAAGGTTATTTGGGATGATATAATTGACTGTATACTTTACTTACACTATAAAATGCAGCATTAGCACTGCCTCTGTTCTTTCCTCTTTTTTGATTGGATGCTCTTTATGCAGTTGAGTGAATCTATTGATGTCTGGGTTGTGGATCTTACACTGTATTATATGCTTTAGTTAGGAAGCTAAAGCTAAGTGAGGTTTTCCCATCTGAAGATGATGGTGTGGATTAAATTAGATTAGACTGAATTAGATTAGGTTGGGATGGGTGATGTGATCTATCAGGGTGGAGGTTTTTGTTATTGTTGTCATTTCTGTTCTAAACGTGCAAAGGCTCAGGCATGCTAACAGTGCTAACGGTGCTAACAGTGCTGTAATGAATGATCTGGCATCACACCAAAAGCAAACACTCCCCAATCTGTTCCTGAGAGGCGTGAGGAGAACCGGCCTGCTGTGATTCAGTAAAATCTGTTCACTGTCTGTTAGAGTCATCAGCCAGCTCATCAAACACATCTTCTTCAGTAAACACAAATATTTAGAACCTCTAAATATTCATACACTGTATAGACAAGAGGATTGGACTGTTTATTTACTGTTTCTTCTGAAATCAGGAGTTTTAAAAAGAGTTTATCTGGCTTTTGGTATAGTAACTGTCTCTACTGTCCAGGACATTTGATTGTATTCAACTACGAGAGTCTTCAGCTTGGATCATTGATGGTACTTAGTTTTGGTACTTTTGAACTATTGCTGCAGTCACATGAAAAGGTTTGGGCACCCCTATTAATCTTAATCATTTTTAGTTCTAAATATTTGGGTGTTTGCAACAGCCATTTCAGTTTGATATATCTAATAACTGATGGACACAGTAATATTTCAGGATTGAAATGAGGTTTATTGTACTAACAGAAAATGTGCAATATGCATTAAACCAAAATTTGACTGGTGCAAAAGTATGGGCACCCTTATCATTTTATTGATTTGAATACTCCTAACTACTTTTTACTGACTTACTGAAGCCCATAATTGGTTTGGTAACCTCATTGAGCTTTGAGCTTCATAGCCAGGTGTATCCAATCATGAGAAAAGGTATTTAAGGTGGACAATTGCAAGTTGTGGCATCATGAGCTCATCAAAACAACTCTCAAATGATCTAAAAACAAAGATTGTTCAACATAGTTGTTCAGGGGAAGGATACAAAAAGTTGTCTCAGAGATTTAACCTGTCAGTTTCCACTGTGAGGAACATAGTAAGGAAATGGAAGAGCAGAGGGACAGTTCTTGTTTAGCCCAGAAGTGGCAGGCCAAGAAAAATATCAGAAAGGCAGAGAAGAAGAATGGTGAGAACAGTCAAGGACAATCCACAGACCACCCCTAAAGAGCTGCAGCATCATCTTGCTGCAGATGGTGTCACTGTGCATCGGTCAACAATACAGCGCACTTTACATAAGGAGAAGCTGTATGGGAGAGTGATGCAAAAGAAGCCATTTCTGCAAGCACGCCACAAACAGAGAGGCAAAAGAGAGGCAAAAGCACACCTCAGGCGACTCTGTTTGTGGCGTGCTTGCAGAAATGGCTTCTTATAAATATTTAGAACTAAAAATGATTAAGATTAATAGGGGTGCCCAAACTTTTTCATATGACTGTATATCTCATCTCTAACAGACTTAATTATGTGGTTTGAGACACTGTTATCTGTTTTATAGAATGTTTGCTGGCATACTAACACATATACACAGCAAAATTGACAGTTTTAAATTAACTCTAACACTGTTCTAGATAACATATGGTCCTACTCACTATGGTGTTAAAATAACTCTACTACACGACTTAAAATTTTAGAGTTAATTGAACACTGTATGGAGTCATTTATTAACTCTATGTAACTCTCATCAGTGTTAACATATTTTACCTCACAGGGTAAAACAACTCTAAAATTAATTTTTATTTATTTTGCTATATTTTCTGAATTTCACCCAAAACTATAAACCATAGTATCTATAAAACATTATAAAATGTGAGCTAAACCACAGAATAAATTACCTTTTGGGTAACACTTTACTTGGATGATTCATTCGATGGTGCTTAACCCTTGTGTGGTGTTCGGGTCTGTGGGACCCGTTTTCATTTTTCATCAAATGATACTAAAAAAATATTTTTTCTAACTCAAACTCATTGGCATTGGCTCATTTTTTGTAAAAACTTATATATCAAAACACATTTTCGATAAACACACACTGTACACCCCCCACCCCACCTACACATTTATATTACATACAGTATGTTTGGCCAAGGGCTAATAAACATTGCTTCATTTGTAAATTTGAAACTAAACAAATTTTCTACTCATATCTTGAGTTTAATTCATTTTCTTTTACATTTTATTAAAAAACTAATTAAAAAAAGAGTAGCACTTTTTGAAAGAAATGTAACATAAGAAAGGTAAAGGGCAAATATTAACCATGTAAGCTGTTTATATTGCTTGCAATTTAGGTGAAGCGAGCATGTGTAAAGCATTTTAATGTAAAATTGCTTAATTTCGCTGAATTAAATAAAAGTAACAAAGTAAACGAGTAACAAAAATATGAACACCACACAAGGGTTAAATGACATTCAACTAACATTCAACTGCATGTCTATTAAATGCAACTGAACTGAAAGGTAAAAGTTAATGATTCTATATTGAATGTAACCCTAAATCCAACTCTAACCCAAACTCTAATCTTAACATTTTAGCATTAAGTTTAGAGTTAGAGTTAAAGTTAAGGTTAGTGTTAGGTGTAGGGTTAGAATTTAGGGTTGAGTTAGGGTTAGGGTTAGGTATAGGGTTATGCAGAGGTGGAAAGTAATGAATTACATTTACTCAGGATACTGTAATTGAGTAGATTTTATGAGTAATTTGTAATTTTTAAAGTAGTTTTGAAAATAGGTCATTTTACTTTTACTCAAGGACATTTAGATACAAGTAATTTACTTTGCTACATTGGAAAACTTCCAATTACTGAGTAAAAAAATCAAATGCTGGGAAAAAAAACGAACAATTGTCTGAATTAAAAAAAATAATAATAAAAAAATTGCCACGGATGCTCGTGCGTGGAATAACGAGGCAATAACGTCCTCATGCAATGCAAAATCAGCTTTTAAAACTTTTTAAAACACATCAAACCTGAAAAAGCATGTGGTGTATGATCTTTTATCATTAAACAGTCTGCTTAAATGTAAAAAAAAAACATGTAAATAGCAGTTAAAGCATAGCAATGGCAAGTTAAAAATAATAATGAACTGTAAAACTATAAAAATACAGTTTATAGTCACGTATATGACCATAACTTTTTAACAGTAAAGAAAAAAAGGGATTATTGAAACCTATGCTACTTGTTCTTAAAAAAAAATACTGCCTGAAAGGTCCAAATTATTATGTGGAATAATAGTTCATCAAAAACTATTTAATTTATGATTTTTAAATTATGATTATGTTTTTACTTTTTTACTCAAAGTACATTTTAAATTGAGTACTTTTTTACTTTTACTCGAGTAGATTTTTAGATGGGTACTTTTACTTTTACTTGAGTAGAATTTTAGCAAAGTAAAGGTACTTTTACTTAATTACAATTTTTCAGTACTTTTTCCACCTCTGGGGTTATGTTCTATTTTGAATCATTTCCATTCAACATATATATATATATATATATATATATAGTTGAGTAGCAGTTAATAGACATTCAGTTTAATGTTAATTGAATGTCAGTTGAGCATCAATGAGGCCGTCAAATGGACCATCCAAGTAATGATCCATTACACACACACTTATCAACTGAGGGTTGTTAGAAAAACTTCTCCAGAGAATTAAAACATGTTTACACTGTGATTTTAACCCTGTGCATTTTGGTTAAATCCTGAACATGATCTGATGACGGCTGAATCGACTGTATTCAGGCTAATGCTGTTAAAACTGGTTAAACTAGGCTGTTGCTTTAATGAAGCTGCAGTTGGGCAGCAGCTGTTCCCCCTCTGATCCCCACTGGGGTGGTAAGGGAAGTTCCCACTGAGATTATAATCAATAATTGATCCGTTAGTCTCCAGAGAGGAGGAGCTTTAGTGTTTTTCTGCAGAAAGGAGCCCACTTAAAGATTCTGCGCTCTGGTGTTTCTTCAGCACAGATAATGGCTTCACTCTGCACATTATTCTCACAAAATATACACTATACTATACGTGTCATTTATATGATTGTGGAATGCAGACTTTTTTAATAAAGTAAGTCAGTTTTACACCAACCAAAGACGGACGCACAAATCATTAGTTGGACACACAGAAAGGGGGAAAATATCTGTTTCTCAACTGCGCTGAAATTAATAGAATAGTTATTAATAGAAACATCACTATCTGACACGCTCGTCACACTAGAGGGTTAATGATCATCACTGACTCGCTTTTAGGTGATATTTAATGTGAATTTGAGATGAATTTAAGATCAATTGAATCAAGGTGAATTTAGGGTGAATATTAGGTGGATTTAAAGTGAATTTCAGATGAATTTAAGGTGAACTAAAGGTGAATTTACAATTAATTTAAGGTAAATTTAAGGGGGGGGGGTTAAAGTGCATTTAAGGTGAATTTAAGGAAAATTTAAGTTTTTAGTATAGTTGAAGATGAATTTGGGGTGAATTAAAGGTCTATTTAAGGTGTACTTAAGGCAGATTTAAGGCTGATTTAAGGTGACTTTCAGGTGAATTTATGGCAAATGTGAAGTGGTTTCCTAAGTGTCCATTGGTCAGTTTTACACCAATTGTAGACGGACACACAAATCCACCAGTTAGACACGAGGAAAGGGAGAAGATCCGTTTCTCAACTGCGCCAACATTAATAGAGTCACACTACAGTCACCTGTACAGATACAGGGTTAATTATCATCACTGGCATGCTTTAAGAATGGATGATTATTAAAATGTGGATATATTTGGAATTTAATGTGAATTTGAGGTGATTTTAAAAACAATTGAAGGTAAATTTAGGGGGACTATTAGGTGAATTAAAGGTGAAATTTAGATAAGTTTAAGGTATACTAAAAGTAAATTTAAGGTGAAGTTAAGGAGGATTTAAAGTGGATTTAAGGTGAATTTAAGGAAAATTCATGACAAATTTTAGGTGAATTTTAGATGAATTGTTGATGACTAGGGTGAATTAAAGGTGTATTTAAGGTGGACTTAAGGTAGATTTAAGGCTGATTTAAGATGAATTTAAAGCAAATGTTTGTGATTTCCTAAGTGTCCATTGGTCAGTTTTACACCAAACGTAGACGGACGCACAAATCCACCAGTTAGACACGAGGAAAGGGAGAAGATCCTGACATTAATAGAATAGTTATTAATAGAAACATCACAATCTGACACGCTCATCACACTAGAGGGTTAATGATCATCACTGACTCGCTTTTAGGTGATATTTAAAGTGAATTTGAGATTAATTTAAGGTGAACTGAAGGTGAATTCAAGTCGAACTTAAGGCGAATTTACGATTATTTTAAGGTAAATTTAAGGGGGGGTGTAAAGTGCATTTAAGGTGAATTTAAGGAAAATGTAAGCTTTTAGTTTAATTGAAGATGACTTTAGGGTGAATTAAAGGTGTATTTAAGGTGGACTTAAGGTAGATTTAAGGCTGATTTAAGGTGAATTTAGGGTGACTTTCAGGTGAATTTAAGGCAAATGTTTAGTGATTTCCTAAGTGTCCATTGGTCAGTTTTACCCCAAACGTAGATGAATGCAGAAATCCACCAGTTACACATGAAAAAAAGGCAGAAGATTCTCAACTGCACTGACATTAATAGAATAGATATTAATAGGAACATCACGATCTGACATGCTCATCACACTACAGGGTTAATGATCATCACTGACATGCTTTTTAGAATATCTGAGCATTTAAATGTGGATATATGTCGAATTTAATGTGAATTTGGGTCAAATTTAAGATCAGTTGAATCAAGGTAAATTTAGGGTGAATATTAGGTGAATATACAGTGGATTTAAACTGAATTTCATATGAATTTAAGTAGAAGTTAAGGTGGAATTAAGATTAATTTAAGGAAAATTTAAGGAAAATTTCTGACAAATTTTAGGTTAATTTATATGAATTGATGATGACTTTAGGGTGAATTAAAGATGCGTTTAAGGGGGACACAAGCTAGATTTAAGGTGAATTTAGGGTAAATGTAGGATTACTTTTAGTTGAATTTCAGGCAAATGTTTAGTGATTTCCTAAGTGTTCATTGGTCAGTTTTACGCCAAACAAGGTAAATTTAACATGAACTGAAGGTAATTTTAAGGCGAATTTGAATCAAGTAAAGTTATATTAGGTGAATTGAATGTGAATTGAAGGCAAATATAGGGAGACTTTAAGGTGAATTGAATGTGGAATTAGGGCAAATTTAAGGAGGTGGATTTAAGGTGAATTAAAGACAAATTGAGAGTGAATTTAAGTTAAGGTCAATTAAAGGTAAATTTAGGTCAAATATAAGGTAGATTTAAAGTGCTATTTAAATAAGTTTAAGGTGAAATGAAGGTAAATTGTTAGGTAAATTAAAGTTGAATTTGTTGTGAAGTTAAGTGAATTTAAGGTGAACAGAACGTGAATTAAAGGTGAATTTAAGGCAGATTTAAGGCAAATTATTAGTGAATTTAAGGTAAGTTTAAGGTAAATATATGGAGACTTTAGGTGAATTCAGTGTGAAATTAGGGTGAATTTAAGGAGATGAATTTAAGATAAATTTAATGGAAATTTAGGGGAAATTTAAGGTGAAGTTAAGGTGAATTTAGGGTCATTTTAAGGTGAATTTAAGGAAAATATTAGGATAATTTATGAGTTTAAGGTGAACTGAAGTGAAATAAAGGTGTATTTAAGGTGAAGTTACGTGAGTCTAGGGTGAAATGACCGTGAATTAAAGGTCAATTTAAGGCAAATTATTGGTGAATTTAAGACAAATTTAAGGTGAATTTAAAGTGGATTTAAGGTAGATTTTAGGCTTTTATTTTAAGGTGCATTTAAGGTTACTTTGTACTGTAGTAAAGGTGTATTTGTGGTGTACTTAGGGTGACTTTTATGTGAATTTAAGGCAAATGTAAGGCATGTAAATGTAAATGTAAGGTGTCTGTTCCCGACAGAGGTGCACTGGGTGGAGGCAGACAGTTTAAGCTTGATTGATTTTGCGTAAATTAGGCGCTGTGGCTTTGAGCCAGGTTCACTCATTACGAGAAGAAGCTCATTAGTGGATTTGCTGTGAAATGCTCTATTCTGGCTGTTTTTTGTCTCTCTGATCTCAGTGCTTATGTCAGAGACAGAGCCTGACCCCGCCTCGCCTCCGTCTGTGCCTCTCCTGGAGACAGATCAATCTGAGCAGGACGGTCTGCGTGAGGAATGGATGCATTAGTGCTGCAGCCGGTGGCTTTCAGTACAGATCCACCCAAAGAGAAAAACACAGGCTGAAGAGAGAGAGAGCAGATCTCAGTACTGTGATGATAAAGATCAGAGATTCTGTATAGAAGATCAACATAATTCACGCATCAGGTAAAAGCAACACTTCACAGGAAGTTTCAGTTTCATCTTCTTCAGCATCACAGAAGATATCAGAGCATTTTAGTGCCTGGGGTTATCACCTATAAAGTGTTCCAGCTTATGACTATGATTCACACTACACGTTTTTTTGCCCAGTTCTTCAGTCGCAGACAGTTTTTCAATGGAAAGTTTTTCGTCAAAAACTCAGCTTGATGGCAAATCAGGGATCTATCGGCTCTCGCCCCAGTCTTGTGGTGTGAACTACTGAAAGGCTCTTGCTGATCCGTTGCCGATTCATCATGCATGCTAAATATCTGACCCAGTGAAACACCAGACAGATAGGGGTGACGCTTGCCGAATAAAAGGTAAAGACTGGTTTATTTACAGAGCCGTAAACAGAAAAACACAGCCAGATAACAGATCGAACAGAACTCACAGTATAAACAGTAGAAGTAGTACAGGAAACAGTCCAAGATCCGAAGCCAGAGAGACAGTCCAATAATACAACAAATCCGATAAGGGCAAAGACAAAAGGCAAAATCCGTAATACAGGAAAAAGGGTCATAACAAAAGGGCAGACAGAAAATGGTTTGGAAAAACGCTCAGTACGCAACATGAGTCGACAATACCTCGCAAGGAACATAAGCTAACAGAACCCTATATATACAAAACATAGAATTACTATGAACCGGAACAACTTAGAACACAGGTGACTCTGAACGGGGGAGCGTAACGCGATTGGGTGAAGGTGAGCGGCTGACAGTGACGTCTTCACCAGTGGGTTCATGGGAAATGGAGTTCGGGAGTGTGAAAGGAGAGGCTAGAGACGTGACACCCAGTCTGCGACTGGGAGTCAGGAGCTGTGGCTACCCACAGCAAACTCTAGAGGGAGCTGCAAGTGAGTTCTATATGAATGGAGTGATTAATAAACTACTTGTTCTGAGTATTTCTTTAATTTTAGAAAGTTGAAAGTTAGAAAGTTGTGTATTTTACTAATAAAGCAAGTGTGTTTGTATATTTTAATTTATTCACAGAAAACAGGTTTTACACTGTAAAGCACTAGCATTACTGCTACTGTGAGCTGATCATGGAGCTACAGGTAGAGCATGTTTAAAAGGCTTATAAGTGAGGTTTAAAATGATAAAAAATGATGTCTGCGGTGCTGAAACATATGATATATAGTTCTGTGTTAAGGACATAAGTACGTATTTCAGTATAAAACTGATCAGACATTCATAAACTCGCTCAGTTTGTTTAGGAGGACTGCTGCAGGAGTCTCCAAAGCCTACAAAGTTGTAGTTTAAGATGTAAATGACTTATTTTACTGCAGATAAAAAGAAGTTTGTATCACCTGCATATGGGCCAAGGCATGTTAGGGGGTAAAATCCTAGCATCAGTCAGTGTAAACGACACCAAGGTGACCCATCACAGTGTTTAGAGAGGTGGAGTGTGGAGAGTCTGTGGTGAATATTGAGATGTTCACAGCTCCAGTTGGACGGCAGTTTTCAGTAATCCTGCACCTCAGAGAAGAAGCTGGTGTGGGGGTACCTGAGTATGAAGAGCTGTGTGAGTGGTGGGCGGGGCTTGTCGTCTCATGAATACAGAGTGTTGGTGGAAAAGTGGTGTGGATGGTCGATCAGGAGGACCTGACCATCTTTTCCACTGAAGGTCACTGGATTAGCTGGGATTACTGGTGTCTCCCCATCATTGACACCACTTCAGAAATGCGTGAACAGTGTTACAGATCAGATATCAGGTGTCTATTAGTATGGCAGTGCACTGCAAACTGTACTGTTATCTAATTCATATTTTTATTATTAATATTTATTATACCATTGTTAGTTCCGACCCTGCAATGTGATTTGCTAGGAGGCGTTTTATGAGTGAAATTATTAGCAATAACGCACTGTAACCGAAGCTCTCCATGTATTACTCCGCCACATACAGGTAACCTAGCAATGATGTGGCGCTTACAAGCCAAACACAAACCAAATGCTTTGTCATTTAACAGCTCTGGGAGGCGCTAGATCCCATAGACGCATTGAATAAACTGCATGTCTCCAATAGGCGGCGCAGACAAAGACGCGGTCCACACCAATAAATAAGCCGCAAATAAATAAATAATTAGAAAATACTCATTATTACACACATTATCAGCCACCAATTTCTGGTTAAGGGTTGTTATTATAAAAATAAAAGCTTAAAGCAGCACTAGGTAGGATTTCCTTGA
The DNA here is from genome assembly GCF_023375975.1 of Astyanax mexicanus. Classification (NCBI taxonomy): domain Eukaryota; kingdom Metazoa; phylum Chordata; class Actinopteri; order Characiformes; family Acestrorhamphidae; genus Astyanax; species Astyanax mexicanus. The sequence goes on from NC_064419.1 coordinate 9,566,163, forward strand.
TTTTTGATCTTTTTAAAGAAGTAAAATTACAGCTTGAAACTCACTGCAGCGCTGCATTGAGGTGTAACAGGAGGAATAGCGGTGCTCTCGTGTCTGTGCCGGAGCTCCTCTGAGCTCAAACCAGATTCTGTAAGTTTTCCGAGGCGGCCACGACCATCGCTCGCGAGAACTGCGACCTGCTTTCCGACCTTTAGTTCTAACAGTTCTACAAGAACTACTGGTTAATTCTTTACAAACTAACATACAGACACTCTGGCAGAAGCTGGAAAGAGACCGAATATGTCTGTGAAAGCCAGAAAACGAGAAAGAGAAACTAAACTCCGCCTGAAACATTTATTACACTCTATAACTGTAGGGGGAGCCCACGAGCACAAAATGTCCATCCTACCTAGTGGAGCTTTAAGTGTATATATTTTCCAGTTAATATAGGGTATTTTAAGCTGAATGTACGGTGGACTCTTGTAATTCCGCAGGTCTCGCCGAAGGGGGTGCTGAAGTAAACATAACTTTAATTCTTAAAAAAAAACATGTTCTTTCAGTCAAACGAGCGCTGGACTTTAATCTACACAGATTTCTCTCCTAAAAACCATTAATTTGGGTGAGTAAAGCGCTTCTGTTTATTTACTGTAAGCTTAGATTTACACAATTTTGACTGAAATGGTCGATAATGCAGAGCTTACAATGCAGCTACAAACAGAGCAGTAATGGGACTATTTTAACTGGTGGAGTCTTTATAACCAAAACGATCGTATTTTCTCATCCTGTTTTACTCAAAATATTTCAATAAACAGTGATAATGGAACTGTGGTGTGATCGCAATAATACACTCGGGGTTTTGTTCTATAACATATCATGATCGCATCACAGCAGTGCCAATATGACACATTATAGCACTCCCTCTCGTGTATTATTGCTTAATTAATATTTATTTATCTGTCTGTATTTCTCTGCGTATCTGGCCTTGCCAGTTTTTACGATACAGATACTGTTGGATTTTTTAATTGCTGAGTAGTCTGATTGTCTGAGCAACCACCTAAGATACCATAGCAACCACCATGCAACAGAATAGAAGCTAACTGCCAGGCATAAACCATATCACAGTGACCACCTCGCAATACTGTCGGCAACATCGTAGCAATTAGCTGACGACACCATAGAAACCACCTGGAATACCCTAGCAACCCTGTAGAACACCTACATTTACGTCCCTGTTGTAGACAGCACACGTGTTCTGTTCACTGTCAGCGTGTCTCGTGCTTTCTCGTTTCTTCGAGTGTGTTTTGGCGGAGAGCGTGAGTCATTATTTTACCTCCATCTAACGAGATTTGGAGCCAATAACAGACACACACACACACACACACACACACATACTCACACACATGCAGACAGCACTGCGTTCCATCCACACTGCTATTTTTAAACCTGTGTGAGACGGTGTGATGTGTGTGTGTGTCTGTGTGATGTGTGTGTGTCCCGAAAGCTCTCATTAGAGACTGGGTTTGTGCGCAAGTGACACATTTCTTCTGGGTTATGATATGATTTATAGATCGTATTAATCTCCCCTACATCAATAACTACTGTAGCATACTGAGTCTATGTATAATCTGCTACACAACACACACATATACACAAGAGGCACACAATACACAACACACACATTGTACACAACACTGAGTGTTTCAGTGGGCTAGTATCTGATAATCACTGATTTAAATCCCCTATAATGCTTCTTCTCCATCAGCAGCCAGAGTCCGAGAGAGCACATTTGGTCTTGCTCTCTCTGTTGGTGGGTAGGTGGCGCTCTCTCTCCTCTCATTACTCCCATTGTGATGGTGGCTGGCACGGCCATCTGTTGGCTAGTGTATCAGAGCTGGGGATCCAGCCCTTTTTAATTGGCTGAGATAAATCAATTGAGGAACCAAACGGGATAAACAAATTGTAAACAAACACACAACACACTATTTAATATGCCTGTGTGTGTGATGAGGGCGCTCTGAGACGTTTTAACTGCTGCTGAGTTGTGGAGATGGGGCTGGAGCCTGTTGCCACGGATACAGCTCGCTGTCTTCGGTTATCAAACATCCCCCTCCTTCCCTTCCTCTCTTCCTCTTTCTCTCTCTCTCTCTCCCTCTCTCTCTCTTTCTCTTTCTCTTTTCTGGAGGTCAGATAATGTTGGTATGTTATCGGGAGCTGCCCAACTCACATAGTTCTCCACTTAACACTTAACCCCCTAATTCCTTAGCCCTATAACCTTTTTAACCCCCTTATCTCCTATCCCCAAGCTTCTTCTCCATCAGCAGCCAGAGTCCGAGAGAGGACAGTTGGCCATGCTCTCTCTTGGCGTGGGTGGGTAGGTGGTACTCTCACACCTCATTACTCCCATTGTGACGGTGGCTGGCACAGCTTTCTAACCCCTCAATCCCCTATATCTCCATAACCCATAACCTCCTTACCCCATCCCAATTACCCATCACCCCCTTATCCTTTATACAGGGCCACCTGCACCTTTTTGTCCCCTCAGGCAGGAGGCTGTGGAGTATCAAGTGCAAAAAAAAAAAAAAACAGACTGAGAAACAGCTTCATTCCATAAGCTGTAAGACTCTTAAACTCCTCCTTAACAACACACTGCACTGACATTTTATCTATTTTGTTCTATTCTATTTTTATTGTGTTTTTTTATTCTGTTAAGTCTCCTATTGAATCCCCCATTATCTGTAACTCCCTTAATCTCGATTCACTACTAGCCATAACCCCTAATTCCCCATTTTACAGTATGTGAATAATGTCTGTTCTCCTTAACTTGTGTGCTTTACTCCGTTTGAGTATATGATTCTGGCGACTATCATCGCTAACTGCATCGTTCTGGCTCTGGAGCAGCACCTGCCTGCAGAAGACAAGACCCCCATGTCCAGGAGACTGGTGAGAGTACACACACACACACACACACACACACACACACACTACTATTAACACAGCAACCATGTCAGTTGTTATGTGCAGATTCAAGTAAGAAACTTCAATTATAAAAAGGAGTGACACAAAGAGTAGTCAGAATCTGTAGGGTCAATACTGGAGCCAACAGGAAATAACATACCAAAAAGAGATAAACAGTCAAAGATTTAAATACAGCCAATCAGCAGTGAAGGGCAGACAGGAAGGAAACATGGAAAAGATCGCCTTGTAAAGCAGGAAAAACCAAAACAATCCTCAGCACTGAGTGAGCATTCTGAACAGTCTTATATACAGAGTTCTCCAGGTGATTAGAATTCTGGTGATTGACTTTCTGAAAGTGCCGTGTGCAGAGTCATGTGATCATGTGTTTATATGAGTGCGTGTTGTCATGGTGAGGTGTGTTCTGGGTAACGTAGGCCCAGAGGCCAGAGACTGAAGATCGCAGGCGTGACAGTCACTTTCACTCACTTTAGCAACCAGGTGCACTTTTCCTGATTCTGATGTTGATGTTATGTTTGTCTTTAAGGCAACAAAACACATCAGCCAATCAGATTATCCTAATTACTCTGACATCATCTGTGTAAATCTTGTCTGCCAATTAAAAATTGAAACCAGGAAAGCCAAAAAAAAAATGAATCAAGGTTGAGTCTTGCTTATGTTCCCCTACTGAAGTGATGGTTAGCATAGACCTGTGCTGTATATTTTCTCTGTTTCTTTAATGTAGCTGTTACTATGGAAACTAGCCAACTAAGTTATGTACGTAAATGCCTTATTGCAGGGGCTGGCAATAGGTGGCCCACAAGCCAGATAGGGCCTGCAAGCATGAAACATCTGGCCCGTGAGGTTGAAAATGAAATGTTTCTCTGGGGAGCTTTTGTTTACATGCCTCCCCTGTCTCTCTGTTGCGCTTGACATGACTTTAGTTGCTGCCTGTTCTAGTTTTTTCCACCAGTTTTTGGGCTCCCTGTCTCCTTATAAGGGCGTTTTTTTTCCAGCTGTGTCCCAATTCACTAGCCGGGTCAGCGGTAGTGTATTGGACCCTGACCCTGACGACACGGGTTTGATCCTGCGTGAGGAGCGGTGTGTTTATTTACCTGCTTTGAGATCAACTGTTCTGCAATTGGGTTCAGCAACCCTCTGGGCTGGAGAGCTGCTAGTCTGTAGCACTCCATCCCATTACACTTCATTGTCGAAAATGATTGGAAGATTGGAGATTTTTTGTGGCCTGCCACGTAGTAGCTTGGAAAATATATGGCCCACGGCCAAACTTAATTGCAGACCCCTGCCTTATTGGTTATAAGCTGTAAGGGAGAAAATTCTAGTATGTAATTTCTAAATATGTAATATGTAAATGTGATTATTTTTTGTTTCAGGTTTTGATTCACCTTTTTGTTTGAATGGAGTTGGAGTGGTTGTCCACCCACACACCCACACATACACACACACACACACACATACACATATACAGACACTCACATTCATTCATCACCATTATCCAACAGTTTTACCTTTAATGTAGCACACACACACACACACTTACTGTCTTACTCACTATTGTCTCCGGGCTAACCCTCTCTCGCCCTTTCTCTGTCTTACACTCTCTCTGACACATATTTACACACAGTAATATAAAGCAGTTTACCTCTTTTGTTAACTGTGTGTTTGTTTACTGGTGTTTCTCTTTCTCTGTGTTTCTGTTTCTGTAGGAAAAAACGGAGCCCTACTTTATCGGGATGTTCTGTTTTGAAGCGGGAATAAAGATCGTAGCTTTGGGATTCGTGTTCCATAAAGGATCGTACCTGAGGAACGGCTGGAATGTGATGGATTTCATCGTGGTGCTTAGCGGGTCAGTTCATTTGCAATTGGTTTAATTCTTTGTCTTCCCTCTCCAGGCTGGAACGATGCAACTGCACTGTTACCGTATAATGTACCTGGGATTTTTTTTTATTCCCAATTTACCTAGGCAGATTTCCCACCCATTTAGCTGCTACTCAGCTGTATATCCCCATCACTGGTGATGCTGTAACACAAGGACTGCAAAGACTAGCACATGCCTCCTCTGATACATGTGAAGTCAGGCAACGCCTCTTTTCAAACTGCTGCTGATGCAGTATTGCCCAGTAGCATCACAGCACAGTGCACTCGGAGGAAAGTGCAGCGACTCGGTTCTGATACATCAGCTCACAGATGCCTCGTGCTGATCAACATCCCCCTAGGAGGTGATGATGAGGGGAAAGAGAGCAAACTATCCACCCAGAAAGAGCAAGGCCAATTGTGCTTTCCCAGGGCTCCGGCAGCTGATGGCAAGCTGCATGACCAGGATTTGAACCAGTGTCTTTGGTGTGAACCTCGGCTGTGCACCTCATTCATTTGTTTTTGTTTAACTTTATAAAGTCAGAGCGAACGTAGTGGGAAAATGTTGAGACGTTGTTGGAAGGAAAAAGCCATGAGCCCAGAGTCGTCTGCTGGAGTTTCTCTACTGGGTGAGGAGTTGCCCCCCCACAAACCATGGAGAAGAGACCCTAACCACCCCTTTATTTCCTCTACTAGCCCAAATGGCTGCTCGCTCTACCTGAGCTCCTCATTCTGAGGCATGTTGCCCCTCACTCCAGGCCAAATTCAAAGAAAAAATTCCGAGAAGACTCTTTAGAATTGCTGTCAACTTTGAGTGTACCACCTTCTCTGCTGCATGACATGTTCTAGAGGGAACACCAGACCTCCACTGGCTACGACGGCATCACCAAGTGTCTCAGTGGGCACACTGAAGCCACTCCTGGCCTTGACTCCAGCCGTCATGTGTCCTAGAGGGCACACTGCAGCCATCCCTCATCTTGTAAGCTCTGCTATAGTTGCGAAGGGCACGCCAAAGCTGCCGCTGGCTGTGAAAGCACAAACAAGTGCCACAGAGGGCACACTGGAGGCCTCCATTGCTGACCTCGTGAGCATACTGGAGCTGCTGCTGACTTAAACAGAGCCGCCTCATGTCCCAGAGATCATGCTGAGGTCATTGATTGCCACCTTGGTGTGGCTACATGCCTCAGAGGGCACATTCAAACAGTCTCAAAGCAAGCCAGGTCCCATAGGACAACCTCCCTATACAAGGTGGCACCACCAGCCTCCTCAGCACATGTCCATTTGACCCTGGTGGTTGGTCACCAGTTTGGGCTGAAGAGCACTTTACCGAACCGGTGCTGCTTATAAGGGAAATCTGTTTCTGGGCTCAGAACTCAAGAACCAACAAGAAAGGGACTTCTCTAAGAGTATAAGAGATGCTAAAGACCTGGGACAGGAACTACATTATGTCGCATGACTTAGTGATAAGCATATTCTCCTCCCAGCACTGGGGTTCTGGGTTCAAGTCTCTTTCTGGGTACAATTTCCGTAAAACATTTCCTTCAGGGACTCTGGTTAATTGGTTGCTTAGATGCAGTCCTTTAGGTAGATGGTGTTTTCTGCTTGAGTATGCTGTGCATAATTGGCTGCTGCTTCTTGAGAATGCGTGTTAGTTGGATGTTGGACGTTCACACCAATTCTGATGTGTTTGTTGGTGGTGTGGTGCAGTGGATAACACCACTACTTGTGACTATGCTGTGGTAGACCAATAAGAGTCTTGATAAGAGTGTCAAATGCTATAAATGTAAATGTAATGCATGCAAATGTTTGTTGCCATTGTCGTGATGGAACACCCAATAATTTTTTAACCATCTGGCACAGTAGCAGAGGACTCTAGTTCTGGTGCGCCAAGTTCCTGCACATTTTGAGCTTTTTTCCTGCTCAAGAAGCACATTAGATGCACCTCACCTCACCTCACCTGGCCCACCAGAACTTCACCCCATGTCTATCGGATGGTTTGAGATTCTGCTGAAGAACTCTGCTAAAGAGAGACACAGTCATCCTTCCTTATTGTTCTATCCACGCTGTTTCTGTTCCACTGGCAGCAGCTCTACTGCATGATGCGCCCACCACCATGTTTAACAGCTGCTACTGGTCTCCATCTAATCTGACTGTAAAACATTTCTCTACAAGGCGTTTTCTTTCTCTATGAGCTTCATCTGCAAACTTTGGATGAAACGGATGGTGTGGATTTTTAAGACAGAGCTTTTTTTCAGGTAGTAGTCTGTCCGTTTATGGTATGGGTTGAATCTAAATAGCATTATTGGTGTTCCAGCAGCTTCCAGTTATTAGTAGAATGGTTCCTTGGTGGTTTCTTTGCCGGTTCCAGATGTTAGCTTACCCTGTAATGTCCGTACAGCTGTGTGTGTTGTATTTACAGATCTGGTTGCAGAACCAAGCAAGTGTTTCGAGTCTAGAATAAGGTGATACAGGAGATATTTTGACTAATTAAAATGTCCACAACATGCTAGAAGACACACACACACACTTTAGGAGATAGAGGTGAATTATTAATGTGTGTCTGTTCTGTAGAGAAGCGGGTTCTCGGTTCTTAGAGAATTTTACATGATCTCACATCCCGTCCATTATTAATGAACTCCGACTCTCCGGCTTTAGACGGAGTCAAGGGGGAGAGAGAGAGACACACACACACACACACACACACCTGTGGTGGTACGTTAGCGATGACTGCAAGGGGAGTGAGTCATTAAGAGCTGATAGAGAGAGAGAGACACTGTCAGTAATAAAGCTGAGGTTGGAGAGAGTAATAAATACTGTATTCCCTCTCTTTGCTATTTTCTTTCCCACTCATATGAACATTATAAAGCATTATAGAGCGCCCTCTACACTTCCTGTAGTGTATTACAGTCTGTCAGAATGAGTGTGTAGATCGTATGAACATTATAAAGGATTATAGGGCGCCCTCTACAATTCCTGTAGTGTAATACAGTCTGTCAGAATGAGTATGTGCATCGTATGGACATTATAAAGCATTATAGAGCACCCTCAACACTTCCTGTAGTGTAATCTAGCCTGTCAGAAGAAGTATGTGGATCATATGAACATTATAGAGTATTATATTGCGCCCCCTCATTTCCTGTAGTGTATAACAGTCTGTCAGAATGAGTATGTGGATCGTATGAACATTATAGAGCATTATAGAGCAATCTCTACACTTCCTGTAGTGTTTTACAGTCTGTCAGAATGAGTATGTGGATCTTATGAACAGTATAGAGCATTATAGAGCATCCCTAAATTTTCTGTAGTGTATTACAGTCTGTCATAATAAATATGTAAAACATATGAACATTATAGAGCATTATAGAGCGCCATCTACATTTCCAGGATCATATAAATTTTATTGACAATTGTAGAGCACCCCTTTACTTCCTGTAGTTTGTTACAGTCTGTCAGAATGAGTATGTGGATCGTATAAACATAATAAAGCATTATAAAGCATTATAGAGCACTCTCTACTCTCTAAGACTATTTTTTTTTATTTCTTGCTTATTGGCATCTGATTAGTGTAAAAACAAAAAAAATATCTTTTTACATGACGTAGTTTCTGAGAAAAAAAAATGTCCACATATGTGGACTTTAGTTTTATATTGAGATAGAACTCAATGAAGTCGCAGTTAATAATGATGTGCCAAACCTTTATATTTTGTACCTGAACACAGCATCATTTTTTTTTTTTTTGCATTTTTCTGAGTGTAAAACAAAAGTAGAAACAATAATTGTTGTCTCAATTAAAGCATAATTAAAGTGCTGCTTCAACACGAAGACATAAAAAGTAAAAACATAAACATTTACTGTTATTTATTTACTGTTCATGTACATTTCTAAACAAAATTCTGAACCAAATTGTAACGTGTTACACTCTTCTGTCACCACTAGGAGACTGTATAATGTGTATAATGGCCTCATACGTGGACACCAGGCCTTTGTAGAGCAAAATTTAGTGTTGCGGTCTACACAACCCGAAATGTGATATCCACACATGTGGTTGCCAGATTCTTGGAGGTTAAAGAGCATTATAGAGCATCCTCTACACTTCCTGAGTGTAGTACTGTGTCTTTGAATACATGTGCTAGTTCGATAAAAATCTAAAAAAACTAAAAAGCTGTTTGGCTTTTCTGTTCAGCTCTGCGTTGCTTCTAAGTTCATGTTCTCATGTCTTACATTTGTTCCTCCATGTTTATGCTTTTGTGTATGAGTGTGTTGTGGGGTTTTTCTGCGTTAGTGATCTTATGAAGCATGTGTGTGTGTGTGTGTGTGGAGGAAGCAGAGATTAGCTCAGTGTGGTGTCTGGGTGGAGGGCTGTGATTGTGAACCGTGTGTGTGTGAGAGAGAGAGAAAGTGTGTGTGTGTGTGTGTGTGTGGGTGGGTGGATGAGTGGATTGCTGCTGTCTTAAAGCCTGTTATCTGCAGCCTCAGGACTCCACTCATTTGAATGTAAATGCAGTGCTGGCGCTCTCGGTCCGGGCCTCGGGCCTACAGGCAACAGCAGCAGCTAAAGCAGGAGAAGGGGGCGGGTCCATCCTGCTGGAGTTAATGAGCACTGCTGTCTCACAATCACGCGCAGGCCTTTCATTAGCCCACTGCTCTGCAGCCTGTTCACTCCTGCCTGTCGCTTAAACATACCTCGTTACTACACGCCTCGCTGCTCTGCGGCGTGAGACGCGTGAGACGGTAAACAGGAGAAATAGTTCCGAGAAAAAGACACAAGACGCTTTTTGAGCGTCTTGTGGAGTTGATTTGACGCCGTCTTGCCCTTAAACGACTTGTGACTCCACGACTTGTGAGACTCAAGGCTTAAGTCATCATTCTGTATTAGTACTTTAAACTTTTAGGCCTGTTGTAACAAGGCAAGCAAACCAATCAATTGCCTAAGGCCCCAAATTTGCTAAGGGCCCCCAGACAGCGACTGGTTGTAAATTCAAATCAAATCAAATGTAATCAATTTTCAAATCAAATCAAACATGGGCGGCACGGTGGCTTAGTGGGTAGCATGTTCGCCCCCCAGCACTGGGGTCTTGGGTTCAAGTCCCTATCTGGGTGGAGTTTCCATGTGCTCCCTGTGTCCTTCCACAGTCCAAAAACATGGAGATCAGGTAAATTGGATGCTCTAAATTGTCCAGAAAAATTGATTACTCTAAATTGATCTGGTGTGTATGTGTAAAGTGTGTGGTAAGTGTGTGTGTATGACTGTGCCCAGATGTGGATTGGCACTCTGTCCTTGGTCCGGGCTGTAGTGCCCGATGCAGTCCTCCAGGTGGACGGTGGTTTCTGGTTGAGAGTACGCTGTGCGCTATTGGCTGCTGCTTCTCACCGGTGTGTGGATGAGTGTTGATGTGTAATGTGCTTGTGTGTAAAATGTGTTAATTGTAAAGTGTCCTTGGGTTTCTAGAAAGGCGCTATATAAGTTGAAATTCATTCATTCAAATTTATTTGTATAGTGCTTTTTACAACTGGTTTTGGCACAAAGCAGCTTTACAGAAACATAATCACAGGACAAAGAATCAGGCAAAACATTAAACATAAAAAAACAGAATACAGAACCCCCAGCGAATGAAATTGAATTGAATCTAATTGAACGTCACAAACTGTGTGAGCCCCCCTTTATATTTTGTGGTGGTCAATGCACGAAAGTTATCAGAATCACCCTTTAAGGAAGCCCCTTCCACTACCTCCCATAACGTCCTCATGCAATACAAAATGTGCCCCGCCGGACAGAGCTGTCAGCTTTCAAAACTTCCACATCAAACCTGAGAAAGCATGTGGTGGTGAGTATTTTTATCATTAAACAATCTGCTTGAATGTTAATAAAAAACATGTAAATAGCAGTTAAAGTATAGCAATGGCAATTTAAAATATAAAAATGAACTGTAAAACTGTAAAAATACAATATTAACTAAATATTGTTTAGATTATAATATATTACATTCAGCTTGGAGCCCCCAAATGCCTTAAAGCGGCTCTGACTGCACCATGAAACTTTGGTGGAGTGAAAAAGACAGTTACACTCCACATCTGTAAATCAAATATATTCATAAATAAAATCTTGCAGCAAAGCAGTTTAGCAGAAATATGGTAACAAGACAAATACTTAAAAAAATTAACCATCCGGTGAGCAAGCCTTTGGAATAAGCATATGATCAAACATAATCAATACAGAATGTACTGTGTTGTACTTTGGAAACCAGTGCGTTTGAGTTAAAGAGGTTTAAAAAGAGGAAATTTGAGGAAATCCGCTGAACAGATCCTAAGGTTCTTTCATGCTGAATTTTAAGTGCAACACTTGTGTGTGTGTGTGTGTGTGAATGAGTGTGTGTGGGTGTTTTCTCTCCGCACACACAGCTGTCGCCCCTCTGCAGGCCCTGACAGGATTTTACTGTCCGCTATTTTAAACAGCGCAGTGCTCAGAGGGACAGTGCTACAATGGAGAAACTCTGTGTGTGTGTGTGTGTGTGTGTGTGTGCGTGTGTGTGTGTGTGTGTGTGTGTGCTTTGTTGGTTTTCCCACAGTCCTGCTGTCTGAGTGTGTGTTGGAGTGTGTGTGTGTATGTTGGGACAGAGCTGTAATGAGTTGGACAGGTAGAGGAGCAGGTAGGAGAACAGTGTGAGGGACAGTGAGAACATCTGAGTGTTAATTACAGAACCTGCCTGCCAAGAGCTGTCCCACATTTGTGTGTGTGTGTGTGTGTGTGTGACTCATTTTCTGAGTCTACAGTGGCCAAGAAAGCTTCTGCACTGCTCTGGTTCAACAAGTAGAAAGAGAATCAGTAAAGACTGTCCCTTCCATGATTTTAGAGAAGGTTTTGGAGAACTCACCTGTGTTGGTCCTGCTGTAGATCATGATGTCATTGAGGTAGACGACCATATATTGATAAACAGGGGTTGGACAATGAAACTAAAACACCTGGTTTTAGACCACAATAATTTACTGTCCTGAAGGACAGTTCTGGTGGAAACAGGAGAGTTGAGGTGCACATTGAATTCTGCCGTGATTTGATCAGCCGTGGTTTTATGTTTTTTGGATACAATCCGGGTTAGCACCCGAACATCCCTTTCAGACAGCTTCCTCTTACAGCGTCCACAGTTAATCCTGTTGGATGTGGTTTGTCCTTCTTGGTGGTTAATGCAGACATTACCCTTGATACTGTGGCTCTTGATGCATCACAAAGACTTTTTATCTTGGTCACAGATGTGCCAACAAGAGGTGCACCAACAATTTGTCCTCTTTTGAACTCTGGTATGTCACCCATAATCTTGTGTGCATTGCAATATTTGGAGCAAAACTGTGCTGAGTGCTCTTACCCTGCTAATTGAACCTTCACACTCTGCTCTTACTGGTGCAATGTGCAATTATTGAAGATTGGCCACCAGGCTGCTCCAATTTAGCCATGAAACCTCCCACACTAAAATGACAGGTGTTTCAGTTTCATTATCCAACCCCTGTATGAGATCTTCCACTCATCATCTTCTATCATCCTCATCAGTTACACACTAGGTTGTACACATTGTGCAGGTCCAACTTGTTGAAGATGGATGTCTCCTGTAGAACCTCAAATGCTGAGGGGCAAAAGTGAAAACGGAAAAAAATGGAAATGGAAAAACTACCCATGTGGTGGAAATGTTTGAGAGAGAGCACTGAGAACAAAAAATAATAATACCAGGGGAAACACTAGCCACCTTAAAATTGGCAAAGAGAAGGATAATTATAATTTCTATAATAAAATATTAGCTCTTAGTCCTCTAAAAAGGGTACAGACTGTTTGTGTTTTCTCAACATTATACAAAGACCCAGCATGTTCCAGCTGCTTTTCTGCTCTTTCTATTGGTTGTTTAGAGTCTGTTCCAACCCTTACAATTCTAGTTTATAGGAGTGTTTATTCAGGGTGTTTATAAACTTTTTTTTTCCTATTCTAGTGTATAGATGTGTTTATTGAGGTGTTTAGAGACAAATATCTCAGATTCTAGTTATGTGAAATTAGTTGTTTTGATGTTTGTGGACTAATGTCTCCTATTCTACTGTATAGAAGTGTTTAATTGTAGGTGTTTATGGATTCAAATCTAATATTGTAGTGTATAGAAGTGTTTTTTTATGGGGGTTATGGACTAATATCTCTTAGTTTAGTGTGTGTTTAGTTAGGGTGTTAGAATGGATCAGTATATCCTTTTATATTGTATAATAGTCTTTATGATGTTTATTTGGGTGTATATGGACTAATATCACCTATTATAGTGTATAAAAATATTTATTGGAGGTATTTATGGATCAGAATGTCATATTCTAGTAAAAGGAGTGTTTATTGGAGGTGTTAGAATATCCATCTCTATGTTATAGGGGTGTTTATTGGAGGTGTATACAGTTTAGAATTTCATATTCTAGTGCATGAGTGTTTATTGCAGTTATAGACAAACATCTCCTATTCTAGTGTATAGGAGTGTTAATTACAGATAGTTATGGACTAATATCTCCTATTATAATTTGTATGAGTGTTTATTGAAGGTGTTTATGCACTAATGTTCCCTATTCTACTGTATAGGAGTTTTTAGTAGAAGTGTTTATGGATTAGAATATCATATTCTAGTATATAGCAGTGTTTATTGTGGGTGTTTAAGAATGAGAACATATTATTGTGTACTTTTCTAGTGTATATGAGTGTTTATAAAGGGTTTTTATGCACTAATCGTTTATTCTATTTTATATGCGTGTTCATTGAGGGTGTCTATGGACTAATATCGCCTATTCTAGTCTATATGAGTGTTTAAAAAGCATGTTCATGGAGTAATATCTTCTATTCTTGTGTATATGAGTGTTTATAAAGGGTGTATATGGACTAATATCTCATATTCTAGTGTATAGGAGTGTTTATTGAGGGTGTTTAAGGACTGATAGCTTCTATTCTAGTGTATATGTGTCTATATTGAGGGTGTTTATGAATTAATATCTCCTAGTGTATAAGATTGTTTATAAAGGGTGTTTATGGACTAATATCTCCTATTCTAGTCTAAATGAGTGTTTATAAAGAGTGTTTATGAACTAATATCTCCTATTCTAGTGTATAGGAGTGTTTATTGAGGGTGTTTAAGGACTGATAGCTTCTATTCTAGTGTATATGAGTCTATATTGAGGGTGTTCATGAACTAATATATCCTATTCTAGAGTATAAGATTTATAAAGGGTGTTTATGGACTAATATTTTGTATTCTAGTCTATAGGAGTGTTTATAAAGAGTGTTTATGAACTAATATCTCCTATTCTAGTGTATAGGAGAGTTTATAAAGAGTGTTTTTTTTGGACTGATATCTTCTATTCTAGTGTATAAGTTTGTTTATAAAGAGTGTTTATGGACTGATATCTCATATTCTAGTGTGTAGGAGTGTTTATGGAATAATATCTCCTATTCTATAAAGGCTGTTTATTGACTAATTTGTCCTATTCTAGTTTATAGGTGTGTTTATGGACTAGTATGTCCTATTCTAGTGCATAGTAGTGTTTATTAAGGGTGTTTAAAGATTAGAATATCCTATTATAGTGTATAATAGTTTTTATTATATAGTTATGGACTAATGTCTTCTATTCTAGTGTATATGAGTTTTTATAGATGGTGTTCATGGCCTGAAATATCCTATTCTAGTGTACATGGGTGTTTATAAAGGGTATTTTTGTACTAATGTCTTCTATTCTAGTGTATATACGTTGATGGTGTTTAAGGACTAATATCTCCTATTCTAGTTCATAGGAGTGTTTATTGGAGGTGTTTATGGACTAATATCTCATATTGTAGTGTATAGGAGTGTTTATAAAAAGTGTTAATGAACTGATGTCTCCTATTCTAGTATATGTTATTCATTTTCAGCTGCACTGTTGTTTGAACCAAGAGATCTGAATCTTTTAACTCTATGGTATTCGTCCTGTCACTCAAGAGGCTGGCACGGATGTGCTGTCAGTCTGGCTGATGTGTTTGGACATCTGTCCCCTTACTCCACACATCAGAAGATTATTTTGAGTGCAGCATGTCTCAGGACTGGAGGAACCCTTTTAGAATCCAGAGAAATTCAGTATGAGGAGAACACTGTACTCACTGCAGGAGATGATGCTAATAGTATCTTGTCCTGATTAATTAGCTGATGTTGCAGTATTGTTAATGTTGATGTGTTCTACGTCCCTGATCACATGATGAATGTTCTGCTGCAGGGCTCACTGGGTTCCTGAGGGTTCCTCCGATGTTCACAGGGTTTCTCTGGGTTTCTCAGGGTTTTGCTCCAGGCCGAGAGGAGTCCGTTTCCATGGTAACGCATTATTGTGTTGTGCCGCCTCCTGACAACACAGATGGCAAGTTGGGCAGCGCCAACAAACAATGAAACCAGTCCAAATACACCATCATTCAGCACCCACTAGTCCCTCTGCACAGCATGTATCTCCTGCACTCGGCTTTAGGGGGTTTATCTGTGTTTATTTTATCATAATAAAACACTAGTGCAGAAGATGATCATAAATTATAAATAGTGTAAATCTGAAACAGCAGTTCTCCATATTGACTGTAGTAACTGTGGTGAAGAAGCCTGTAGTTTAACTCTAGACCTGCCTTCACTACTGATACCCATATGATTAAGACTATATGATTGGCTGTTGGGTTGCTTTGTGTTTGTATATGATTGGCTGTTGGGTTGCTGTGTGCTTGTATATGATTGGCTTTTAGGTAAATTTGTGCTTGTATATGATTAGCTGTTCGGTTCCTGTGTGCTTGTATATGATTGGCTTTTTGGTTAATTTTTGCTTGTATATGATTGGCTGTTGGGTTGTCGTGTGCTTGTATATGATTGGCTGTTGGATTCCTGTTTGCTTGTATATGATTGGCTCTTGGGTTGCTTTGTGTTTGTATATGATTGTCTGTTGGTTTGGTGTGCTTGTATATGATTGGCTTTTAGATAAATTTGTGCTTGTATATGATTGGCTGTTGGATTGCTGTTTGCTTTTGTATAATTGGCTGTTGTGTTGTCATGTGCTTGTATATGGTTTGCTTGTATTTAATTGGTGGTTGTATTTGTTTGCTTGTATGATTGGCTGTTGGGTTGCTGTGTGCTTGTATATGATTGGCTGTTGTGTTGTCATGTGCTTGTATATGATTTGCTATTGGGTTCCTGTATGCTTGACTATGATTGTCTGTTGGGTTGTTGTATGCTTGTATATGATTGGCTGTTGGGGTGTTCTGATGATTGGCTTTTAGGTAAATTTGTGCTTCTATATGATTAGCTTTTTGGTTAATTTGAGCTTGTATATGATTGGCTGTTGGATTGCAGTGTGCTTGTATATGATTGCTTTTTGGGTTTCTGTTTGCTTTTGTATAATTGGCTTTTGGGTTCCTGTCTGCTTGTATTTGATTGGAGGTTGGGTTTGTTGACTTGTACATGATTGGTTGTTGAGTCCTGTGAGCTTGTGTATGATTGGCTGTTGGTTTGATGTGTGCTTGTATATCATTGTCTGTTGTGTTGATGTGTGCTTGTGTATGATTGGCTGTTGGGTTCCTGTTTGCTTGTATATGACTGGCTGTTGGGTTGCTGTGCGCTTGTATATTATTGGTTGATGGGTTGCTGTGTGCTTGTGTATGATTGGCAGTTGGGTTATTGTGTGCTTGTATATGATTGGCTTTTTGGTTAATTTGTGCTTGTACATGATTGGCTGTTGGGTTCCTGTGTGCTTGTATATGATTGGCTATTGAGTTGTTGTGTGCTTGTATATGATTGGCTGTTGGGTTGTTGTGTGCTTGTATATGATTGGCTGTTGGGTTGATGTGTGCTTGTGTATGATTGGCTGTTGGTTTTCTTTTTCCTTGTTAATGATTGACAATTGACTGTTGGGTTGTTGTGTGCTTGCATATGATTGGCTGTTGGCTTTCTGTTTACTTGTATATGATTATATTCAGAAACTGTAGTTATTTCAGGGGTGGGTTGTAGTAAGGTTATTTGGTTGAACAGGGGGTGATGTTTGAGGAGAGATTTGGGAAGAAGGTGGCTGGTGATTGGCAGGTGATCTGTTGGTTGATGGGTGTTGGGGGAGTGATGAATGACAGCGTGAGGAGCTTCCACAGTGGGGAACTGAGCTAAGAGGGAGCACAAATGCCAAACTCAAATGGCATGTGGTGTGTGTGTTTGTGTGGGGGGTTGTGTAGTAAATTCATTAAGGTCTTTAATAAAGGGTGCCAGAGTGCATTATTATTATTATTATTATTATTATTATTATTATTATTATTATTATTATTATTATTATTATTATTATTATTATTTTATAATAAACTATAAATGCTGGTAATAGTGTTTATGGTGTTTGTTATTAATGGTGTTGATTGCGAGTTTAGGGTAAATTGTGTTATTTTCATGCAAAACCAATGTGGTCAAGAAATTGAACCCTTATAATTCCTCAATCTCTTTCACTACAGTTCAGTTTGATCCCTCTCTCTCTCTCTCTCTCTCTCTCTCTCTCTATCTGTCTCTCTTTCTCTCTCTGTTAGCTCAGTGTTGCTCTTTAGCCCTGATGAATAATTGATCTGCTGCTGCTGTCTTAATCATTCATATCCCATCTGTCACAATGTACTGTGTGTGTGTGTGTGTGTGTGTGTGTGTGTGTGTGTGTGTTTGTGTGGGTAATTAATTCCAGTTATAGTACTGTAACTGAAATACAGTAGTGTTGAGGAGCGGCCTGTTGAATGTGTCATGACACATAATAGGAGAGATATTACCAGTGACATCTACCTCTGGACAGATTAGAATTACATTATATGAAATTATATTAACTCATATTTAGGTTCAAATATGTATTTAATAATATGTTCGGTAGCACTTTAAAATACGACTACCTTTATAAAGGGTTCGTAAATGGTTAATTACAACTACTTTATTAATAGTTACTAAATAGGTTGTAAATGCCTTAAAAATGATTAATAATCAGTTATAACACTTATAACACGTAGAAAGGGCAACAATGACCTGTCGTTTGCCAAATAGTGAACCCATAGCCATCTATATTGTTGCCCTTTCTACGTATGTGTTATAACTGATTATTAATGTTTTATTTAAATTAAGCCATTTTTACAACCTAATTAGTAACCATTAATAAACTAATTGTAAACCATTTATAAACAATTTTTTAAAGCAAATATAAGCACATTTTTAAAGTGGTACCAAATGTTCTGTATGTTTGGAACAGTGTTCATGTCTCCCATTGGAGACACACTCATTACCAGTCTGCAGGAACTTGCTCCTAACCCTGAGTCTGAGTTTAAATTGAGACTGATTAAACTGGACTCTGTGTTTCAGCACTGTGCTGTTTCTGGGAGCTGCACTAGTAACAGGGTTAATCTGACCCTCTTCCAGCTCAGGGTTAATTACAGTGCTACATTACATGCTACACTGCTCCAGTTTAAAGTAAAGATTCATTATTTAATTGTGAGAATACACTGTGGCATTTCTGGGCCGTTTTGAGACAAATTTTTGCCTTGCCCCTTTATTGCTTCCACTTTGTTAATAAACTGTGTGACTGGTATATATATATATATATATATATATATATATATATATATATATATATATATATATATATATATATAGTGGTAGGCCCCTGGGGTTAGGGGCGTGACCACTGTGACCCGGAAGGAGGAAGCACACAGATAACACAGACACAGGGAGTAAATGAACTCAAAACATACCTTTATTTGGTTAGATAACTTTTAAAGTGTTACATATGAGTCCGTGCAGCCTCAGCCCTCAGCTCCCCAGTGAAAGTCTTTTCTGAGTGAGGGCTGAGGCTTAGTTTAAATGCCTGTCCCAGCTGGCTGTTTAATCAGTCCTGATGCAGACCAGCTGAGACAGGCATGGTTGAACGTTCCTGCGTGGGGCGGACCCCCGGTTCCCCCACCTCCTCACGCCACAATATATTTGGGGTGTTACGATTCAGAAATCAATCGAAATTATGTCATGGTCTCGAGCCTCGAAGTCAAAAAGAGGATCGACGATCCCTCCATCTAAGCTACGCAAGCACGCGCGCTACACAAATGGTGCAGCACACTGTAGCCGACGCCGCGGACATTGTGACTGCTCAAAGAGCAGCCCTTTCTCCAGAGAATGTGGACATTTTCATCTTCTTAAATAAAAACTAAAAATAGAAAATAGAAAATGAACAGTGGTTTTGTCTAGCCTCAAATATGTGAATAAGTTTGTTACCTTAAGGAGCATCTTTCTCTCAGATAAAGTTAATAATATATCTAATAATATATAAACCTGTCATTCTCATGGTCCGAAAAGTCTTATTTTTCATGTTTAACTGTTATAGTAGGATAGAGTTCAGTTTGTTAAGGCTCTAATTGTTCTATTATTTTGTACATGATTTGTTATGTTGCACATTGCTGTTTTAATAGTGCACACTGCCGCTACCAAAAAGAGCCACTAGATGGCATTACATATATATCTTAATTAAATTATTTAAATTTGACCTTTAGTGCCTAATGTGGTGTATCACAGATCACTTGTATCACTTTGCATCACTTATATCAAGCCCACCTTTTGAAATAAAATATTGTAAATTTGATGAATCAAACCAATGACTGACCACAGACTAATCTAAAACTGGCATAGGCCTCTCTGCTGTAAAAAAATCAATAGTAAAATCGAGAATCGAATCGAATCGTGACTATAAAAATTGAAATAAAACCGAATCGAGTATTTAGATAATCGTGACACCCCTAATAGAGAGAGAGAGAGAGAGAGAGAGAGAGAGACATTTCGTTGTCAGTTTAGCTTCTTTCTCAGATCTTAATTAAACTCTGACACACCAGTGACACTCCAGATGGGACTGCCATCTGCAGAACAGTATAGCATTGTCTGTGAATTTGAGTGTGTGTGAGTGTGTGTGTGTGTTTGTAATTGGCTCTATTTTTGCAGGTAGTTTAATTTAAAAAGCTCCAGTATGAATCTGCTTTGTTCAGTGGTCTGGAGGGTTATGAGCTTTACAATTTTATCTGTATTTGTTTAACGTATGTATTGGAACCTTAAGTAGGGCATAAGTGCAGTGTTTAGAGTAGGTACAGGTCATTTTATTAATCCCACATGGTTTAATAATAAAGGAGTATGATGAAAATGTTAAAGAAAAGTGTGGAATGTTACCTGCACATGGGTGGAACAGGGGCTAGGTTGGTTCCAAGTGTGTGTGTCGTTGGGCTTCCATAATGGGCCCCACCATTACAGCCCACCTTAATCTCACATGGGTCCCATCTAGACCCTGTGTACAGTGTAGAATCCATACAGGCCCACATTTTACCCTTCCTGGTCCCATTACAGACCCTAATGGGCTGAATATGTGGAGTTAACAAGGTACAAATAAACAAAACATTTTGTTTCCCAGTTGGGATACCCTTATATGTCCCACATTGATATGTATCTTTCCATTTGGTGAGCCAAATTTCAACTAAACCCCGCCCCTCTCTCAAGAGTGTCCTCCACATCGGTGAATATGCAGAGGCATCTCAAAAATTAGAATATCTTTGAAAAGTTAATTTATCCCAGTGATTCAGTTCAAAATGTGAAACTCATCTATTATACAGATATATTACACACAGAGTGAGCTACAGGGGTTGGACAGTGAAACTGAAACACCTGTCATTTTACTGTGGGAGGTTTAATGGCTAATTTGGAGCAGCCTGGTGGCCAATCTTCATTAATTGCACATTATTGCACCAGTAAGAGCAGAGTGTGAAGGTTCAATCAGCAGAGTAAGAGCACAGTTTTGCTCAAAATATTGCAATACACACAACATTATGAGTGACATACCAAGTTCAAAAGAGGACAAATTGTTGGTGCACGTCTTGCTGATGCATCTGTGACCAAGACAGCGAATCTTTGTGATGAATCAAGAGCCACGGTATCCAGGGTAATGTCAGCATACCATCAAGAAGGACCAACCACATCCAAAAGGATTAACTGTGGATGTAAGAGGATTGTATCCAAAAAACATCCACCAGAACTGTCCGTCGAGACAATAAATTATTGTGGTCTAAAACCAGGCGTTTCAGTTTCATTGTCCAACCCCTGTATTTTAAGCGTTTATTTCATCTGTTGTTGATGATTATGGCTTACAGGTAATGAAAACCCAAAAATCAGTGTCTCAGAAAATTAGAATATTATATAAGACCAATTGGTACTTTTGGCAGTGTGGGCAGTGTGTTCGTCCTGCTGGAAAATGAAATCCACATCTCTATAAAAATTGGCAGCAAAGGGAAGCATGAAGTGCTGTAAGATTTTGTGGGAAAACAAAACTGCACTGATTTTAGACTAGATAATAAAACACAGTGGATCAACACCAGCAGATGAGATGTCTCTCCAAACCATCACTGATCATCAGTAAAATTAGCATTTTATTTGGAAATCAAGGGAGCAGAGTCTGGAGGAAGAGTGGAGAGACACACAGTCCAAACTGCTCGAGGTCTAGTGTGAAGTTTCCACAATTTGGAGATGATGATACTGATGATGATGATGATGATAATAAAGTTCAGAACCGATGATTGTTTGTAAATGATTGGCTGTGTGTTTGTGCATCTGCAGGATTCTGGCCACAGCTGGAGCTCATATGAACATCCCAGTGGACCTGCGGACGCTGAGGGCGGTACGAGTGCTGAGACCGCTGAAACTGGTGTCCGGAATTCCCAGTACGTTTCTGATCCGCATCCAGACTCTTTATTAAAAAGCTTTGTATTACCAAGAAGTAGATGACTGTATTGGATCTTGTTTGGATTGGATTTTTATCTGGGAAGCTGTGAAATAGTCCTTGTTTTCCCTTTCACCCAGTTGTTGAACAAAAATATTAATTGTTTATTTTTTATTACATTTGTATTTGAGAATCAAAATTAAACATAGAGAACCACTTAAAAGTTTGGACTTTGTGTGTGTGTTAGGTCTACAAATTGTGCTGAAGTCCATCATGAAGGCCATGGTGCCTCTGCTGCAGATTGGCCTGTTGCTGTTCTTCGCCATCCTCATGTTCGCCATCATCGGTCTGGAGTTCTACAGCGGACGCCTGCACAGCACCTGCCTACCCGCTGCAGATATACGAGGTAACATCTCTTTACTTCATCTCTTTGGTTTATTATATAAAATAAAAAACTGCTATATTATTGTAAGAAGGCGGGCTAGGCGGGGCTACACCTTGGAATGGAAGTGATTGACAGACAGACCGTGGCTGGAACTGACCGGTTATCTGTATTACATGGAGTAGCTGAGTTGTAGTCAAGTTGACAGATACTGTAGCTAAATACAGTTTGATCACCTCTAATAATTTTCATGATTTTCCTTTATAAATCATTGGTTATCTGGATCATATAGCAGATTAATAGAGTAATATGTGAGAAGTGAAATTAAGAAAAAATTTAACAAAATTAGGCAGGTGCCTATATAAATTTGGGCCCCCCAAAATAAAAATGTGAAAATTGCCCTGAATAATTGAACGATGCTCAGTTACACCATCTGCAGAGAGATGATGATGTAGGTCTTTCGTGCTGTGGAGGTCTGTGGGTTGACTATGACTGTTCTCACCATCCTTCTCCTCTGCTTATCTGAGATTTTTCTTGGCCTGCCACTTCGGGCTTTAACTAATTTAACTAATTTTACCTTAGAAAACCAACCTTAGATCCTTAGAAAAACCAACTGATGTCACTTCCTGTTGTAGATGTGACTTGTTGTAGAATGTTCCCGATGTTCCAGATGGGGTAATGTGTTACAGTAACAGGAATGAGCGAAAACCCAGGCACACAACCAAAATGTGTTTTAGTTTTAACTTAAATATTATGAATTTATTATGATATTATATTGTAATATTTATATATTTTTAAAGCATAGCTAGGATTTGGAGTCACACAACAATGCAAAAAAATAAATTACATCTCTGGATTTTAATAATTATATTTAATGATAAAGTTTGTAGTTAGGGACTATATTAGGGACAGGTAACAAATGCTATTTTTTTAGTGTTTTAATTAATAGTTTTTATTAAGGTTTTACTTTGGCAATTAGGTCAATGTACAAACTCTAATGTATTTTTAAGTTATTTTTTGTGCACGTTTATACATGTCATTTCCTAGGAACAGAAATGGCACCCATTTGGATACCATAACTGAGCAAAAAGTGCCGTAATTGGGCAGCACTTGGCTGAGATCCGTCTGCTGTCTGGGAGGCATTTAAGAAACCCTCAGTGTGAGTCAACTGGCATAATGTTGAGTCTCCAGGGCATCTGTTTTTAAGTTTCCTCACCCACAGGTGGGCACTGGTCTTGGCTGTGGAATGTGCAACTCGTCTGGCTCGACACTCGCTGTCCTCTCGCCAGGCACAGTAGGCTTACCTTGTGTCTGCCAATGAGTAGTTTATGATTTA
This sequence comes from Astyanax mexicanus, assembly GCF_023375975.1. Lineage (NCBI taxonomy): Eukaryota > Metazoa > Chordata > Actinopteri > Characiformes > Acestrorhamphidae > Astyanax > Astyanax mexicanus. The sequence continues at coordinate 9,589,430 of NC_064419.1, forward strand.
ACGTCTATGATCCTGTTCTCAGTCCAGCCTGTCTAATTCTTATTTCTTCATGTAGCTCTGGATTACCCAGAATCCTCAGGGTAGCCTCAATTAAGCGATGCTCATAATGATCAATATATGAATAAAAATTTGGGAACTCTGCCCCAGCTTGCATAGCCATGTTTATGAAGCCTTTTCGGGACATACACTACCGGGCAAAAGAGTAAATTCACCTTACATTCAGTGTTTTTTTTTTTTTTTTTTTTAATAATTTTATTTCTAATTTTTCCCTTTTTCTCCCCAATTTACACGGCCAATTACCCAACCCACTCATTAGGACTCCCCCTATCACTAGTAATGCCCCAACACACCAGGAGGGTGAAGACTAACACATGCTTCCTCTGATACATGTGAAGCCAGCCACCGCTTCTTTTCGAGCTTCTGCTGATGCAGCATTGGAGGAAAGCGCAGCGGCTCGGTTCTGATACATCAGCTCACAGACGCCCTGTGCTGCAGACATCACCCTAGAAGTGATGTGAGGAGAGGGCGCCATCTACCCAACCGGAGGGAGCAAGGCCAATTTTGATGGCCAATTTTGATGGCAAAGCTGCATGAGCGGGGGATCAAACCTGCGCTTATAGTGGCAGCGCTTTAGACCGCTGGACCACTTAGCGCCATATTCAGTGTTTTTTATCATTTTAAAATATTCTGCATTGTAGATCCATACTCAAGTCATCCAAACTATGAAGAGAAAGAAACCTATGCAGAGTATGTTTTATATTTTAGATTCTTCTAAGTAGCTAAGTAGAGTCACCTGGAATCCAGGCTTTCAGTTAAAAGCTGTGCTGAACTCGTCAAGAGTTAATTACTTGAATTTCTTGCATCTTAATGTGTCTGAGAGCATCAGTTGTAAAGTTATGAAGAGGTAGAGCTGGTAATGTTCTAATTTATATTATGGCAAGAACTACTCAACTACTCAAGGTCAGTCAATCTGAGTTTTGTCACAAAGTTCATTAAAAAAATCTTGATGGAACTGGCTCTAATCAGGACCGCTCCAGGAAAGAAAGAGCAAGAGTTGGTAATGCTTTATAATACAGCCCATGTTTTAGAGGGTAACTACTGTGTACTTACAGAGTAAGAATGGTAGAACACTGTACACTCCATAATACAGCCCACTGCCTGTTGTTTCTGAGTACTTACTGAGTAAGTACTGTGTACTTATAGAGTAAGAACAGTAATAATGAGGTGGGGTGCGGGTTTATTAACTATTAATATAAAACCATGTGGTTTCTGTGTATTAATGAATACATTTTAATTAAAATCTCAGCATTCCTGATTCTGTTATTGAAGATATATAATTATTACTGTATTTTAGTCTTGACACTACAAACTATATACTTTTTCTTCCTGCTCCACCCTGACTGTCTTTAGCTGCTCCACCCTAACCCTTTTAAAAGCATAATTCAGATTCTCGTCTTCGAGAGTGACTGGAATAAAGCCTTCATAACTGCCAAGAACAAAGGACAAAATGATTATATATTATTTTATATGAAAATTGCACCACAGTTTTAGGGAAATTGCAGGTTCTCCTGTGTTTTATTTGTACCTATACATTTAAGTATAATAAGGACCCCATAAGCGTTTTGTATTAACTGTTTTATAGAGAACAGTTACACAATAAGTGCTGGGAAAATACAAGGCTAATTTCAGAAAGCTATCTAGTTGTTACTCTTGTGTTCCTGGTTGTACTTTCTTTATACCTACAGTTAAGTGCTCGTAGGACCCGGTAAGTATTTTGAATGCACTGGTTCATCTAGAGAAGTTACACCGTGAGTAAAGGGATCTTACTCTCTAAAACGCGGGCTGTATTATAAAGCGTTACCCAAAAGTTTCCTCTGTTGTACAGGATAAGTTCATGAGCGTTACCAGCCCCAGAAACCAAGTTAACAGAACCTAGATAAGAGCACCTAAATGCTTCACAGAGTATTAGCAGAGATATTGGTTTGTTTAATACATTTTAAGTTACGTTTAAGTGGGAAAAATAAAGGATAAAATCGTTAAATGAGAAGATGCAGATGAATCAGGCCATGATTCAGAAGATCTGGACCTTTCACACCTTCTATTTTGGTTTGGACCCAACTAAAAAGTTTGAAAGTCTAGACCAAACAAGGTAGGTGTGAAAACAGCCTTGGTTTAAGTCCTTTAAACTACTACTGAGTTTCTTTAAACTTTATTTTTAAGAGACCAAGCACTAAAACTAAGGCTGCTGTCGCACCTACCTTATTGGGTCTAGACTTGTTTTCTGACTTTTTAGTTTGGTTCAACTTAAACTGAATTTCTAAGCTTTGAATTCTGATCTGAAAGTTTACACTTTTTTTTACACAGGGTTTAAGGGTTTTTCTATTACCTTGGTGTACCAATGTAATGTAATGTAGGGTTCTTGCCCAAGGACTCTTATTGGTGTAGCACAGCATGGTCACCCAGACCTGGAATTGAATCCCAGTCTCCCACGTTGTAGCTCACTGGCAGGCAGTGGTGTTATCCACTGCACCACACCAAAAGCAGTTGCATTGCTGCATTTCAGACATGTCTTAGATTTCAGTACCACAGATTGAAGTGGTCCAAATTTCATTTAATTTGAAAAGAATCAGATTTAGTGTGTTTTTGCTGTTCACACTCTCATACGTATAATAAATCTGTGTCCCATTTGACCATAAAATTCAAGTTTGGCCCACTTTTATATCCTGAGAGGTTGGCTGGAGCTGCAGTTACTGCCGGTTTAGACCTCTATCTAAACCTCGGGGGAATTTGTCAGTGGTGGTTTTTGACATTCTGGAAGACTGTGTCCTCATTCCTCCTCCAGATTCTGTTCTGTAAGGCGGGAGCTTCAGTCTGAGAACCTGACAGTTCTCTTACAGCATATGGAGTTAATCACACAGGGTTCCCGGGTTATCTCCAGTTCAGGATGGCATCTACAGATCATTAGCACAATAATATAATCTTGATTTACAATACTGGGATTATCAATAACATGATCAGCACTGTACCTCTGTACCTTTTCAGGTAAATTCTGTGTTGTATTATATAATATGGATAGCATTAAACTCTACACCTGTATTGTAAGTTGTGAGGTGTTATCTTGTGAGTAAGGCTAGACACTGGTCAGTGTGCTCATGGCAAGGCCAGGTGAAGTATGGGAGATGGAGTGAGAGTGAGGCCTGATAGTGGATGCAAATGGATGGAATGAAAATGAAATTTCTGATATTGAGCGCATATTTACTGTTACACTCCTCGACCCACACCCAGTGTCATGTATGTACCAGAAATATGCCGTATAAGGCTAATATTACCACCCACAGTGGACAGTGCAGTGCTGTTTGTGGTATTGCTGGTGAATCTGAACGTATGTTGGTAATTTTCTAAATATAATACAGTTACAGCTCTGGAAAAAAAATAAGAGACCACTCCAGTTTCTGAATCAGTTTCTCTGATTTTGCTATTTATAGGTATATGTTTGAGTAAAATGAACATTTTTTGTTTCATTCTATAAACTACGGACAACATTTCTCTAATAAAAATATTGTCATTTAGAGCATTTATTTGCAGATAATGAGAAATGGCTGAAATAACAAAAAGGGTCAGAGCTTTCAGACCTCAAATAATGCAAAGAAAACGAAAAGTTCATATTCATAAAGTTTTAAGAGTTCAGAAATCAGTATTTGATTAAATAATCCTGGTTTTTAATCAAAGTTTTCATGCCTGTTGGCATGCTCTCCTCCACCAGTCTTACACACTGCTTTTGGATAAATTTATGCGTTTACTCCTGGTGCAAAATTTTAAGCAGTTCAACGTGGTTTGATGGCTTGTGATCATCCATCTTCCTCTTGATTATATTCCAGAGGTTTTCAATTGGATAAAATAAAAAAAAAACGCATAATTTTTAACCCTTGTGTGGTGTTCATATTTTTGTTACTCGTTTACTTTGTTACTTGTATTTAATTCAGCAAAATTAAGCAATTCTACATTAAAATGCTTTACACATGCTCGCTTCACCTAAATTGCAAGCTTTATAAACAGCTTACATGGTTAATGTTTTTTTATTCGTTTTTTAATAAAATATAAAAGAAAATGAATTAAACTCAAGATATGAGTAGAACATTTGTTTAGTTTCAAATTTACAAATGAAACAATGTTTATTAGCCCTTGGCCAAACATACTGTATGTAATATAAATGTGTAGGGGGGGGGGGGGGGGGTGTACAGTGTGTGTTTATCGAAAATGTGTTTTGATATATGTTTTTCACAAAAAATTAGCCAATGCCAATGAGTTTGAGTTAGAAAAAATATTTTTTAGTATCATTTGATAAAAAATGAAAACGGACACCCAAACACCACACAAGGGTTAAGTGGTCTTTTATTTCTTTGTATATAATTAATCATAATAGTTTTTACATGATCCTGATCCTGGTCCAGCTGATTCTAGTCTAGATGTTTGAAGTTCTGTTTATTTTGTGTGTGTGTGTGTGTGTGTGTGTGTGTTGTAGAGAATGATACAGTGGCGGTGTGGAAGTTGGAGTTTCCCTGTGGGTTCAGGCCGTGTCCGAACAAATACTTCTGCTCAGATCAGTGGATTGGCCCGAATGACGGAATCACGCAGTTCGACAACATCCTGTTCGCTCTGCTGACTGTATTCCAGTGCATCACCATGGAGGGCTGGACCACCGTGCTGTATAATGTGAGTACTGTGTACGTAAGTGCTTATCCCAGTCCCAGTCTGCTCCCAGTGCTGATCTGCGCCCAGTTTATGGGTTAAGAGAATTCATGTATATAATAAAGAGATCATTAATATGAAATATTATTAATACAGTGTGTTCTGGTTATGCAGGCTAATGATGCTCTGGGTCCCTCATACAACTGGCTGTACTTCATTCCGCTCATCATAATCGGATCTTTCTTTGTGCTGAACCTGGTTCTGGGAGTTCTCTCTGGGTAAGTGCTGGTTCTGGGAGAGGTTTGGTTCTGGGTGAGTGCTGGTTCAGGGTGAGGTTTGGTTCTGGGTAATTGCTGTTTCTGGGTGAGGTTTGGTTCTGGTTAAATGCTGGTTCTGGGTAAGATTTGTTTCTGGGTAAGATTTGGTTCTGGGTAAGGTTTGGTTCGGGGTGAGTGCTTGTTCTGAGAGAGGTTTGGTTCTAGATAAGTGCTGATTCTGGGTCAGGTTTGGTTTTGGGTAAGTGCTGGAGCTGGGTAAGGTCTGGTTCTGGGTAATTGCTGGTTCTGGGTAAGTGCTGGTTCTGGGAGAGGTTTGGTTCTGGGTAAGATTTGTTTCTGGGTAAGATTTGGTTCTGGGTAAGGTTTTTTTTTCAGGGTGAGTGCTGGTTTTAGGTGAGATTTTGTTCTGGGTAAGATTTGGTTCTGGTTGTTTGTTCTGGGTTAGTGCTGGTTCTGGGTAAATGTGGTTCTAAGTACGATTTGGTGTTGGGTAAGTGCTGTTTCTGGGTGAGTGCTGGTTTTAAGCATTAGTTTTGGTTCTGGGTAAGGGTTTTTTTTCTGTGTAAGTGCTGGATTTGGGCGAGGTTTGGTTCTGGGTGAGTGCTGGTTTGAGGGTAAGTGTTGCTTATGGATGAGGTTTGGTTCTGGGTAAGGGTTTTTTCTGGGTGAGTGGTGGTTCTGGGAGAGGTTTGGTTCTGAGTAAGGGTTTTTTCAGGGTGATTGGTGGTTCTGGGAAAGGTTTGGTTCTGGGAAAGTGTTTTTTCTGGGTGAGTGGTGGTTCCGGGTGAGGTTTGGTTCTGGGTAAGAGTTTTTTTCAGGGTGAGTGGTGGTTCTGGGAGAGGTCTGGTTCTGGGTAAGGGTTTTTTTCTGAGTGAGTGGTGGTTCTGGGAGAGGTGTGGTTCTGGGTAAGGTTTTTTTTCAAGGTGATTGGTGGTTCAGGGAGAGGTTTGGTTCTGGTTAAGAGTTTTTTTCAGGATGACTTATGGTTTTGGGAGAGATTTTGGTTCTGGGTAAGAGTTTTTTTCTGGGTGAGTGGTGGTTCTGGAAGAGGTGTGGTTCTGGGTAAGGGTTTTTTTCTGGGTGAGTGGTGGTTTAGTTCTGGGTAAGTGCTGTTTTTTGGGTGACTTGTGGTTCTGGAAGAGGTTTGGTTCTGGGTTAGGTTTTTTTCAGGGTGATTGGTGGTTCTGGGAGAGGTTTGGTTCTGGGTTAGGGTTTTTTCAGGGTGATTGGTGGTTCTGGGAGAGGTTTGGTTCTGGGTTAGGTTTTTTTCAGGGTGATTGGTGGTTCTGGGAGAGGTTTGGTTCTGGGTTAGGGTTTTTTCAGGGTGATTGGTGGTTCTGGGAGAGGTTTGGTTCTGGGTTAGGGTTTTTATCTGGGTAAGTGCTGGTTCTGGAAGAGGTTTGGTTCTGGGTAAGTGTCAGTTCTATCTGGCGTTGGATCTGGATGAGAGCCAAGTGCCTATTTTAGAAAGGGGTCAGTGGGTCAGTAAGTGTTTGTTCTGGGCAGTTAATAAATATGAATGTGGGATATGGGCTGGTGGGGTTCTGGGTGATTGGTAGTGCTGGGTCACTGTAAGTTCTGGTTGAGTATGAGATCTAGTGTAGGCCAGTGCTGGTTCTGGTAAGTGTTGGATTAAGGGCTGCTATATTCTGGGAAAATATTGGACTAGGCATTTGTTGGTTCTTGGCAACTGTTGGTTCTGGTTCTGGCTGAGAATCAAAGCTAATTCAATTGTCAGTTCTGGGCAAATGTCTTATCTGGGCAGCTTCCAGTTTTTAGGTAGGTACATTTTTAATTTAGGGCCAAAGTTGTAGGCAAGTGTGGGTTTAAGATTCTGAGGATGTGTTGGATCTGGAAATGTTGGTTCTGGATCAGAGAATGATCTGGACACGTGTTGGTGTGATGACCTAGCGCTGGACTGCCAGCCTGGTTCTGGTACAGTGTTTCTGCAGATGCTCATCTAACTGCCTGTGTAATTAAATGTAATTTGTAATTAAATGAAGGTAATGTGATTAAACATGTGTGCAGGGAGTTTGCGAAGGAAAGGGAGCGGGTGGAGAACCGGAGGGCGTTTATGAAGCTGCGTCGGCAGCAGCAGATCGAGCGTGAGCTGAACGGGTACAGAGCCTGGATCGACAGGGCAGGTGAGGCTCCGCCTCCTACACATTACTCACCTAACCCAGTCCCAGTCCAGACTGGTACCCAGTGGAGAAAAGTCCTGATTATGGTTCCTATATGATTTAAAATTTGCCAAGCAGCAATTAATAATTATATATTATATTACTAAATAATTAATAAATTAATATTTAGTAATAAAATGTAGTTTTTGTTTTTTGTCTTTTTTCATATTCAATCATCGGGACATTTGATCTTCATGGGATTAATACTGAGAGATGGAGACTTATATACAGTGACTTGTAAAAGTATTCAAACCCCTTGAACCTTTTCACAATTTGTCTACAAAAAATGATACATGGTTTTTGAAAGCCCTTCTATATTAATACGTAGTAGAGCCACCCTTCAATACAAATAAAACTGCAGGTCCTTTGGGGTTTATCTCTACCAACTTTTCACATCTAGAGACTAGAGAGATTTTTGCTTCATTCTTCTTTGCAAAATAGCTTAAGTTCAGCCAGGGGTGAAGCTCAATGGGACTTTGACTGAGCCATTCTTACACATGAATATTCTTTGATCTAAACCACTACTTTACTGTAGCTCTGGCTGTATGTTTAGGGTCATTGTCTTGATGGAAGATGAATCACCTTTTCAGACTCAAGTCTTTTGTTGCCTCCAACAGATTTTAATCCAGGATTTCTCTCAAATTATCTTCATTCATCTTTCCATCAACTCTCACTAGCTTCCCTGCTGAAAAAAAGCATTCCCACAGCATGATGCCACCACCACCATGTTTCACAGTGCAGATGGTGTTTTCATGGTGATGAGAGTTTTACTTTGCTGCCACATGTAGCGCTTTGCATTTAGGCCAAAAAGTAAAATTATGATCTCATCTGACAAAACCTTCTTACACATGTTTGCAAACAGCACTTCTTTCATTTTCATTCCACTTCTACTTTGTAGTGGCCTATCACTTAAAAAACTAAAAAAAAATCCATTTATTTGTATAAGGTGACAAGATGTGTTCAAGGGGGAATAAATGTTTTTGTAAGCCACTGTAACTAAACACAACTGAAGGAAAGTCTTTAAATGTCATTTATAAAATATAAATAATAGAAAGGTAATTTTGTGTCTGATAGTTTGAGTGTAAAGGCTGTTTGCTCACTGTGTTTTAGAGGAGGTGATGCTGGCTGAGGAGAATAAGAACTCTGGACCTTCTGCGCTGGATGGTGAGTGGATCTGCAGCTTCTGGAATCTTTCAGTCTAATAGCTTTAGCTGTTTTTCTAAACCTCCCTACTGCACATCCTCACTGACGCTCCCCGTCCTTTACTCTAAATCAGTATAAATACTCACAACACTAATCTGAGGAGTGTTTATGGAGAGTTGAGAAACAGTTAGGGGTTTTTCTGTTTGTGTGATCTGAGCTCTGACTGAGAGCTGTCTGATTCTTCTGGTCAGTGCTGAAGAGAGCCACCACCATAAAGAGGCGAGGGGTGGACGCCATCAGGCGCGGTCCAGAGGAGCAGTACGCCGACATCGCTTCTGTAGGTAAGACCAGATTACACATCAATACAGACCACACATCTGCTGTAGAGGTCTTTAGACTGGGTTTAGACAGCATTTAAACTGGGTTTAGAAGGTTTAGATGGTCTTTAAATAGATTTAATACGGTATTTAAACTGGGTTTAGAAGGTTTAGATGGTCTTTAAATAGATTTAATACGGTATTTAAACTGTGTTTAGACGGCCTTTAAACTGGGTTTAGAAGGTTTAGATGGTCTTTAAATAGCTTTCATACGGTATTTAAACTGGGTTTAGAAGGTTTAGATGGTCTTTAAATAGATTTAATACGGTATTTAAACTGTGTTTAGACGGCCTTTAAACTGGGTTTAGAAGGTTTAGATGGTCTTTAAATAGCTTTCATACGGTATTTAAACTGGGTTTAGAAGGTTTAGATGGTCTTTAAATAGATTTAATACGGTATTTAAACTGGGTTTAGACGGCCTTTAAACTGGGTTTAGAAGGTTTAGATGGTCTTTAAATAGCTTTCATACGGTATTTAAACTGGGTTTAGAAGGTTTAGATGGTCTTTAAATAGCTTTCATATGGTATTTAAACTGGGTTTAGAGGGCCTTTAAACTGAGTTTAGAAGGTTTAGATGGTCTTTAAATAGCTTTCATACGGTATTTAAACTGGGTTTAGAAGGTTTAGATGGTCTTTAAATAGATTTAATACGGTATTTAAACTGGGTTTAGACGGCCTTTAAACTGGGTTTAGAAGGTTTAGATGGTCTTTAAATAGCTTTCATACGGTATTTAAACTGGGTTTAGAAGGTTTAGATGGTCTTTAAATAGCTTTCATACTGTATTTAAACTGGGTTTAGATGGCCTTTAAACTGGGTTTAGAAGGTTTAGATGGTCTTTAAATAGCTTTCATACGGTATTTAAACTGGGTTTAGAAGGTTTAGATGGTCTTTAAATAGATTTAATACGGTATTTAAACTGGGTTTAGACGGCCTTTAAACTGGGTTTAGAAGGTTTAGATGGTCTTTAAATAGCTTTCATACGGTATTTAAACTGGGTTTAGAAGGTTTAGATGGTCTTTAAATAGCTTTCATACTGTATTTAAACTGGGTTTAGACAGCCTTTAAACTAGGTTTAGAAGGTTTAGATGGTCTTTAAATAGCTTTCATATGGTATTTAAACTGGGTTTAGATGGCCTTTAAACTGGGTTTAGAAGGTTTAGATGGTCTTTAAATTGCTTTCAGAGGGTATTCAAACTGGGTTTACAGGGTCTTAATCTGAAAAGTTTAAGGTATTTTATCAAGGCTTTTTAAAACTAGGTTTAAATGGTATTTTACCTGGATTTACAATGTTTCTATCTGGGTTTAGATTTTTTTAATTGTGCTTTAGAGAGCCTTTAAACTGGTTTTAGAGAGTAATTAAACTGAGATTAGAAGGTAGTTAAACTAGATTTAGAGGGTCTTAATCTGGCTTTATATATCTTTAAATATTGATGGTCCTTACACAGGGTTAAGAAGGTATTTAAATTGAGGGTCTTTAAACCAGTGTTAGATGATCCTTTAAACAGGGTTTAGATTTTTTTAACTAGGTTTAGAGAGTATTTAACCTAGGCTTAGAAAAGATTTGGTATTTAAGCAGGTTTTATATGGTAATTAAACTGGGAATGTTAAGGTAGTGTTTAAGTTGCTTTCAGAGGGTATTTAAACTGGGTTTAAAAGGTCTTTAAACTGGGGTTAGAAGGTATTTAAACTGGGTATATAGCACATTTAGGAGAGTTTAGAATGTCTTTAAACAGGGCTTAGAGCGTCTTAAACAGGGTTTAGAAGGTTTTTTTGGGTTTAATTTTTTTTAAACTGGGTATAGACAGTATTTAAACTGGTTGTAGAGGGTATTTAAACTAGGTTTAGATGGTCTTCGATCTGGGTTAAGAGGGTCTTAATCTGGGTTTAAAAGGCATTTTATCTTTTTAACTGGATAAATCTTTTAAACTCGGTTTAGATGTTATTTAAACCGGAATTAGAGAGTATTAATCTGGTTTTAGATATCTTTAAACTTGTTTTTTTTTAACTGGTTCTTTAGAGGGTCTTTAAACTGGGTTTAGATGATCTGTAAACATGGTTTAGAAGGTATTTAAACTGGGTTTAGAAGATATTTGGTATTTAAGCAGGTTGTATGGGATATTTAAACTGTATTGAGTGTATTGTGGGTTTATAGGGTGTTTAAACTGGGTTTAAAGGGTATTTCTCCTCTGTTGCTGTTCTCAGGTGTTCCTCTGAACAGGGCGAGTATCCGCAGTGCTAAACGAGGACCGACGGCGTATTTCCGGAGGAAAGAGCGACTGCTGCGTATCTCCATCCGCCGCATGGTGAAAACACACACCTTCTACTGGACCGTTCTGGGCCTGGTAGCCCTCAACACCCTCTGTGTGGCCATAGTTCATCATAAGCAGCCCCACTGGCTGTCCTGTTTCCTCTGTAAGTGTTCACTGTCTCTCTATAGTTATGTTGTATATAGCTCAGTATTAAACTGTAAATAAGTAACAATTAAGTATGTAAATGTTAATGAATCCCATTTGAGACGTGATGCATGGTTGGTTGTGTAGTTCTGGAGATGTTTGGACCCAACAAAGTTCAGCATGAGTGATTACTAGTGTTGTAGTACTTTAAACAAAAAACAAGTGGTCTCGGTCTCTTGTTTGGGTCTTGTTTCGGTCTCGGGGTGAGGTGGACTCTGAGACCGTGGACGAGACCGGCCGAGTCTGAGTCCTCTGTCTGAGGAAGTTCATTAGAAACTGAACCTGAAACCTTTTTTTCTGTTGTTACTGAGCATCAACAATTCATTTAAACAGAACGGCGAAAAAACAAGCTAGGCTACTCCCACTTTTGTTCAGTATCCAATCAATGCACTTTTCATTTTGAATAGTCCGATGTTAAGTTGGTGCCCTTTTTCACCAGCTAGCTGGAGTTATACTCTTTGTTTATGTGAAACATTGTGACCTCGGGGACCACGATAAGTTTAAATTAACGAGCTACCTAAAATTCTAATGTTACCAGGAGGAGATCTGAAGCTAGTGACGAGCTAGCTAACCTTAACAACAAGCTAAATTACACATTAGTGTTACCGGGAAGTAAACTGATGCTAGTAAAAAGCTAGCTAACCTTAGGGATGAGCTAGCTAACCTTAGTGAGAAGCTAGCTAAAATACTAATGCTACCAAGGAGAGAACTACAGTTAGTGACAAGCTAGCTAACCTTATTGAGAAGCTAGCTAAAATACTAATGCAACCAAGGAGAGAACTACCATTAGTGACAAGCTAGCTAACCTTAGTGATGAGCCAACTAAATTTAGCATTGAGCTAGCTAAAATACTAATGTTACTGGGGAGAGAAATACCATTAGTAATGAGCTAACTAACCTTAGTAACGAGCTAGCTAACCTTAGCAATGAGCAAGCTCACCTTAGCATTGAGCTAGCTAACCTTAGTGACAAGCTATCTAAAATACTAATGCTACCGGGGAGAGAACTGACCATAGTAATGAGCTAGCTAACCTTAGTGACGAGCTAGCTAAAATACTAATGTTACTGGGGAGAGAACTATCATTAGTGACGAGCTAGCTAACCTTAGCGACAAGCTAGCTAACCTTAGCGATGAGCTAGCTAACCTTAGCAATGAGCTAGCTAACCTTAGCAACAAGCTACCTAAAATACTAATGTTACTGGGGAGAGAACTATCATTAGTGACGAGCTAGCTAACCTTAGCGACAAGCTAGCTAACCTTAGCGACAAGCTATCTAAAATACTAATGCTGCCGGGGAGAGAACTGAATATAGTAATGAGCTAGCTAACCTTAGTGATGAGCTAGCTAAAATACGAATGTTACTGGGGAGAGAACTATCATTAGTGATGAGCTAGCTAACCTTAGCAATGAGCTAGCTAACCTTAGTGACGAGCTGTTTGAGGGCAAATTGTGATTGATTTTTTACATTTCAGAATAAAAATGAATGGAATTTGAATTTGAATTTTTAGATTTAAATCTTCATATGGTCTTGGTATTGGTCTTGGAATTGGTCTCGGCTCTAGTGGTCTTGACTACAACACTAGTGATTACTGCTTAACAGTGAACAGTAAATTATATTTTTATATTTCTGTATATTTTTTTTTTTGCTGTAGATTATGCGGAGTTCCTGTTTCTGGGCTTGTTTCTGACGGAGATGTTCCTGAAGATGTACGGCCTCGGCCCACGCCTCTACTTCCACTCCTCCTTTAACTGCTTTGACTGCGGGGTGAGACCAACATCCGAAATGTTCGAACCACTAAGCGTCTAATGAGATTTATATTTAGGATTTTTGTTTAAAATATGATGTATTGTGGTGGCTGAGCATTTCTGGAGGCGTGAGCAGAAGATCACTGTACTAAATTAACTAAATTCTCAGCCTTTTTCCCCTCACAGCCCACCTGTTAATATCAAAAAGGCATAACGGCCAGCAAGAAAAAAAACGTTTAATGTTTGTTTATTTATTTATTTATTTATTTTAACTCCTTAAGATAACACAAAAATATTTTAAGCAGTGGCACCTTTTCACTGCACAAAGCCCACAGCATTGCTGTTCTGCTTCCATAAAGTTTGAAAAATCTTATAAAGATATAAACATTTTCCCTTGGTTTCCAGTTTTTATTAGGTAATGTCGGGCAAAGGTCACATGACTGGAAATCAGAGCCCATCCCATTTGAGCCGATTTATTGAATTTGAGTTTTTATATTTATTGATCAGTTTATTTCCCTCTTTAACTCACAGTCTAATATTTCTGTGTAATATGTATTGTGTGTGTTATGTGTGTGTTTCATGTGTGTGTAGGTGATTGTGGGCAGTATATTTGAGGTGATCTGGGGGTTCTTTAGACCGGGCATGTCGTTTGGTATCAGTGTCCTGCGTGCTCTCCGACTGCTGCGCATCTTTAAAATCACCAAGTGAGTGACAAACAGTGGGTGTGTAAAGTGTGTGTACAGTAAATGTATGTGTGTATGTAAAGTTTGTGTGTGTAAAGTGTGTGTGTGTAACACAGGTGTGTGTAAAGTATGTGTGTAAAGTGTATGAAAGTGGGTGTGTATGTATAAAGTGGGCGGTGTATAGCGTATGTGTGTGTGTTTAAAGTGGTTGTGTGTGAAATGTGTGTAAAGTAAGTGTGTGTGTAAAGTGTGTATGTGTAAAGTAAGTGAGTGTAAAGTACATGTGTGTGTGTGACAAGTGTGTGTGTGTAAAGTGTGTATGTGAAGTATGTGTGTGTAAAGTAAGTGAGTGTAAAGTGTGTGCACAGTAAATGTATGTGTGTATGTAAAGTGTGTATGTAAAGTTTGTGAGTGTAAAGTGTGTGTGTGTTTGGTTTTTCAGGTACTGGGCGTCATTGAGGAACCTGGTGGTGTCTCTGATGAACTCCATGAAATCCATCATCAGTCTGCTCTTCCTCCTCTTCCTCTTCATCGTGGTGTTTGCCTTGCTGGGGATGCAGCTCTTCGGGGGGCGGTAAGTTTTCTAGTGTTTTCATGCATTTGGCATGATCTCCTCCACCAGTCTTACACACTGCTTTTGGATAACTTTATGCTGCTTTACTCCTGGTGCAAAAAAATTAAGCAGTTCAGTTTGGTTTGATGGCTTGTGATCATCCATCTTCCTCTTTATTATATTCCAGAGGTTTTTCAATTTGGTAAAATTAAAGAAAGTCATAATTTTTAAGTGGTCTCTTATTTTTTTCCAGAGCTGTATGTTGTTCAGGCCGTCTTTTAAATGCTAGTGATTCTGAATAAAGTAAGAACTCTGGTCTAAGTCCTGCCTTCTTTTCTTTTGCAGGTTCATCTTCGAGGATTACACTCCCACCAACTTCGATACCTTTCCAGCTGCCATCATGACTGTGTTTCAGGTACAGAACACTGACTAACTGTGTTATCTCTCTTTAGTAGAAATGTTTGTTATCTGAACTTTCTACTCCTTACAATTAAAAAAAAATAGCCTTGTTACTCCTATTTCATTTCAGCTTGTTTTCGTTCCAGCTTCTTTTTGTTAAAAATAAACCCAGATAAATAGAGTGAATCTAATTGTAATTGGATGAGGAGTATAAACATATACTGTATACCAGGAGTGTCCAAACTTTTTTTGTTGGGGGCCAGAAGGAGAAATATATGTTTGAAGTCACGGGCCACACTCTGTAATAAAACAAATAATGAAATATACCACTTTAAATAATACATTTTCCTGATTATTTCATTTACACACCATTTTACTTGACTTACTATCTTTATCTTTGACAGTGTTGTGTAAACTATGATTTTTCAAATTGATGTTTAATTTCATGATGTCTCTTAATATAAAACTCCTTAATTACGGCAACTTTTAGACTCTTTGCCCCGTTTTTCTGTGCTAGAAATGCACACTCTCTCCGCTTTTAGACTCTTTGCCCCGTTTTTCTGCGCTAGAAATGCGCACTCTCTCCGCTTTTAGACTCTTTGCCCCGTTTTTCTGCACTAGAAATGCGCACTCTCTCCGCTTTTAGACTCTTTGCCCCGTTTTTCTGCACTAGAAATGCGCACCCTCTCCGCTTTTAGACTCTTTTGCCCCGTTTTTCTGCACTAGAAATGCGCACCCTCTCCACTTTTAGACTCTTTGCCCCGTTTTTCTGCACTAGAAATGCGCACCCTCTCCGCTTTTAGACTCTTTGGCCCGTTTTTCTGTGCTACAACTTCACTCCTGTCGCTTTTAGACTCTTTGGCCCGTTTTTCTGCGCTAGAAATGCGCACTCTCTCCGCTTTTAGACTCTTTGGCCCGTTTCTGACACCTAGCGTTCAAACTTTGAATCTCACATTATAAAAACCTGCTTAACAGCGGGCCAACTTTCATTCTATTTCTAAAATACCTCGCGGTGCCGCTCCAAAAAAGGAAACGGGCCGCAAATGGCCTGCGGGCCGTAGTTTGGACACCCCTGCTGTATACAGTGCCATATCACCCACCCCTAATTATCTTGTCAGGGTACTACTTTTTTTACTGTTTTAAGCAAAAGAAAAATTCACACTGTTTTCATTTCCCATCGTATATCTACTAGAGACAGATTATGTCTGCCCAGTATCATTTATTTAATTTTAATCCTGGACATATATGGAGATATTTGGAGTGCGTTATTGACAGAGACTGTAAAAAAGATGAACGTCGTCTCGCCGTTCCCATTCATTCACTGAAAAAATGAAGTGATTACTAAAATCTTCTGCCATGTTGGTGATCCTGATACCCGATTCTGCGCAGTAGAGACCAGAGGAGGGAGAAAGACTGTGGAGAGACAGCCTACTCATTTAAATAACCCCGCCCCTGAGGGCTGCCTCCACAGAGCTGGTCCCACCCCGGCTAGGTGTAACCCAGCCCTTTTACACACCAATAACCACACCTTTTTAAATAGAGCTGCATAACGTTTTAAAAAATGAATTATATGGGAATATAAAAATTTAACAATATAAGCAGAGGTTACACTAGAATTACAGTATATTGGGGAAAAAAAAAACATGCTTGAAAGTTGTCTGTTTTGCCATTGAAACCTATGGGGATGGGTGGAGTTACACAGCTTTCTGCAGCCGAACAGCAGGGGGCGCCTGACCTGTGGTGGCTTCACTTTTAAGAGACGATGCTCTGTCCAGCTATACACAGTCTATGATTATTGGTTAAATATTTTTTGTCATATCAAAAAGAGTATCGTTATCACTTTAAATATTATTATTAAATATTGTGATATTATTTTAGGGTCATATCGCCCACCTCTAGTCAATACTTTTAACACCTTTGGTAATGTGTCTTCTTCCTGCAGATCCTGACGGGAGAGGACTGGAATGAGGTGATGTATAACGGCATTCGCTCTCAGGGCGGAGTCAAGTCTGGAATGTGGTCCTCCATTTATTTCATCGTGCTCACGCTGTTTGGAAACTGTATCTTTTATCATATTTCGATATCTTCATCTTCAGTTTGGTAAATATTGGTTTAGAACCCAGCGCTGGACGCTGAAGGAGCTTCTTTTAGTAAATTCTCAAATTTTATTGTACCTCTTTAATAAAATCTACTAAATATTGGCTATTATTTAAACTAGTTTCAATCGTAATGTGTGATACATTCTGAATTTTTAGTTTAATATTTATGAACATAAGACAGTCCATTAGTTACAGTCCATGTCCAATGTTGGTCAGTGGCGTTATCCCAACATTTCAGTTATTCAGGTCCTGGCTGATTAACTGAATCTAGGCTCAGAGATCAATCATGTTTTTGAGATTTTTTACCAAACTGCGTGTTTATCAAGTGTTTGGTCCCCCTCCCAGCCCTGCCCTTAACTGCAGCTCAGATACCCTGCTGAACGTCTTCTTGGCCATCGCTGTCGACAACTTAGCCAACGCCCAGGAGCTCACCAAGGTGCTGCTTCCATCACATTCAGTGTTCATGCTCCTGCTGCTCTATGTGTAGAGTCAGATCACACACAGATTTTACAGCTTTTAACACCAGCAGGGGGGGCACACCATTACTGCACTCTATACACAGTATATACTGTCCTATATTAAAGCTTTAGGGAGTTTTCACACCTGTAGTTTGTATGTTCTGGTCTGAACCTGTTAACAGGTTTCGTTTGTGTTGTATTGTGCAGATATGCAGCTTTATGATTTAAACAGAGGATGAAAAAGTTTGCACACTTCAATAGGGCTACAAAAAATGGGATTAGGCCAAACACAAAGCGTTTGGGGTACAAAATAGAAATGGGATTGGGCAAAAAAAAGGAGAAGGGTTACAAATTAGACATGGGATTGGGTTGAAAACAAAGGGATAGGGTTACATATTATAAATGGGATTTGGCCGAAAACATAGCAGTAGTGGTACAAATTAGAAATGGGATTGTACTGAAAACATTGGTGTAGGGGTACAAAATAGAAATGGGACTAGGGTAGTGGTACAAGTTACAAATGGGATTGGGTTGAAAACAAAGGGCTAGGGGGTACAAATTAGAAATGGGATTAGGCCAAAAACAAAGGGGTAGGGGTACAAAAAGAAATGGGATTGGGCCAAAAGGAAAGGGGTAGGGTTATGAATTAGAAAGGGATTGGTCTGAAAACAAAGGGGTAAAGACACAAATTAGAAATGGAATTAGGCCAAAAACAAAGGGGTAAGAGGTACAAATTAGAAATGGGATTGGGCCAAAAACAAAGGTCTAGGAGTACAAATTAGAAACAGGATTGGGCCGAAAACAATGGGGTAGGGGCACAAATTAGAAATGGGATTGGGCTGAAAACAAAATGGTAGGGGTACAAATTAGCAATGGGATTGGACCAGAAACAAAGGGATAGGATTACAAATTAGAAATGGGATTTGGCTGAAAACAAAAGGGTAGGGGTACAAATTAGAAATGGAATTGGGCCAAAAACAAAGGGCTAGGAATACAAATCAGAAATGGGATTGGAACGAAAACAAATTAGAAATGGGATTGGTCTGAAAACAAAGGGGTAGGGTTACAAACTAGAAATGGGATTGGTCTGAAAACAAAGGGGTAGGGGAACAAATTAGAAATGGGATTGGGCCAAAAACAAATTAGAAATGGGATTGGGCCAAAAGGAAAGGGGTAGGGTTATGAATTAGAAAGGGATTGGTCTGAAAACAAAGGGGTAAAGACACAAATTAGAAATGGAATTAGGCCAAAAACAAAGGGGTAAGAGGTACAAATTAGAAATGGGATAGGGCCAAAAACAAAGGTCTAGGAATACAAATTAGAAACAGGATTGGGCCGAAAACAATGGGGTAGGGGCACAAATTAGAAATGGGATTGGGCTGAAAACAAAATGGTAGGGGTGCAAATTAGCAATGGGATTGGACCAGAAACAAAGGGATAGGATTACAAATTAGAAATGGGATTTGGCTGAAAACAAAAGGGTAGGGGTACAAATTAGAAATGGAATTGGGCCAAAAACAAAGGGCTAGGAATACAAATCAGAAATGGGATTGGAACGAAAACAAATTAGAAATGGGATTGGTCTGAAAACAAAGGGGTAGGGTTACAAACTAGAAATGGGATTGGTCTGAAAACAAAGGGGTAGGGGAACAAATTAGAAATGGGATTGGGCCAAAAACAAATTAGAAATGGGACTGGGTGGAAAACAAGGGGTAGGTTTACAAATTAAAAATGGGATTGGGCCAAAAACAAAGGGGTAGGGGTACTAAATAGAAGTGAGATTGGAATGAAAACAAAGGGGTAGGATTACAAATTAGAAATTGGGATTGGGCCCAAGTCTTTGTGGTGCAACCAACATTCTGCACATTCAGCTAGATTTAATCTAACTGCAATAATTTACATTTTGGACTTGGAACCCTTACTTACGGTCCAGCATACACTCAGCTGGTGCTACCGGCTACTGCTTTCTCTCACAGTGTTTGTCTGTGGTTTGTCTGCAGGATGAAGAGGAGGAAGAGGAGGCCTTTAATCAGAAGCATGCTCTGCAGAAGGCGAAGGAGGTGGGACCCATGTCCTCCTTCATGTGTTCAGAGTAAGTGGACTGAGTCCAGCCTGCCCGTCCCCTCCTTCTCTGCCTGACAGGATGCTAACATGCTAACACCGCTAACCCTGCACTGTGTCGGAGTCTCTGTGTCTGAAGGTGTCGGAGACGTCGTGTTTGTGATGGTGTTGAGTCGTACTGGGCTTACTGGTTCAGGGTCTGATTCTCGGGTGCGACAGGTTGGTAATGTGTGTGGTTAGTGTGGATCTGCTGGGTAGGGGAGATGTTTGGGGGGGTGTATAAGGTGACAGATGGCGTCACTGTCGTGTTTCTGTACCCAGCCTGTGAGCACTGTGGGTGGCTGAAGGGTTGCCAGGTCAGTCGGGTAGAGGGGGGAGGGATGAGCAAGTGAAAAATACCCCTTTTAACACTGGATTTACAGGTTAAACCCAGTTTACATGTCAGGAAGTTCTATAAAAACTATAACTCCTCCAAATTACATGCATACAAACAGTGACTTGCAAAAATATTGAAACCCCTTGACATTTTGTAACCATACAACCACAAACCTAAATGTATTGAATTGAGCTTTTAAGTGATAGACCAACACAAAGTAGCACATCATTGTAAAGATGACCACCTCCAAAGAGCTGCAGCATCAAACAGAGTCGCCTGAGGTATGCAAAAGCACACCTCAGTCGACTCTGTTTGTGGCGTGCTTTCAGAAATGGCTTCTTTCGCACCACTCTCCCATACAGCTTCTCCTTGTGCAAAGTGCGCTGTATTGTTGACCGATGCACAGTGACACCATCTGCAGCAAGATGATGCTGCAGCTCTTGGCCTGCCACTTCTGGGCTTAACAAGAACTGTCCCTGTGGTCTTCCATTTCCTTACTATGTTCCTCACAGTGGAAACTGACAGGTTAAATCTCTGAAACAACTTTTTATATCCTTCCCCTGAACAACTATGTTGAACAATCTTTGTTTTTAGATCATTTGAGAGTTGTTTTGATGAGCTCATGATGCCACTCTTCAGAGGAGATTTAAATAAGAGAACAACTTGCAATTGGCCACCTTAAAAACCTTTTCTCATGATTGGATACACCTGGCTATGAAGTTCAAAGCTAAATGAGGTTAACAAACCAATTTTGTGCTTTTGTGCTGTGGAAAAAATTCAAGGGGTATGAATACTTTTGCAAGCCACTTTACAATGTCTAACTATGACTAACCGGATACCATTAGTGCTAGCAAAGTAGTTTGTCCATATAGAAGCCACCAAACTGGTGGCTTGGGAACACCTGTCACTCTTGTATAAGTTATGAGGTGTTATCTTGTTAGGTTGATTTAGCTTTGGCCGAAGTACTCATGGAAAAGCCAAGTTATAGGTTATGAGAGTTTAGAGCATGTTAGGACGTGGAGGGAACTTCTTGTGGATGTTCTGCAGGTTCTGCGCTATGTTGCGATGCTGAAGCAGTGGCGGTGTGAGCTCAGGACAGTGAGGCTTCGTGAGGGATAAATCCGAGGGCTGTTGGAGTCAGAGGCGTTCCTGGACGTTGTTCAGCTCCTTATTGATAGATTACATTTATCACGTCGCTGAAGCCGCGGAGCGCTAATTCACCGTGAATCCAATCGCACGTTGTCCTGGCGACCGGCAGACTGCCAGACAGTGCGGGATGAGAGTATTGGGTTGTTATAGAGACATTTCTCCGGCATTAGAGGAGGATTACCGAGCAGATTTCTGCACTGTGATCTTACAGCTCAGCTTCAGTCACGCTCAGCTTCCAGATATTTCTGAAAAAATCTCCACCCACACCAACAGTCCAAACCAGAGCGCAGGAACAGCTCACAACAGAGAACAAGAACGAAGTTTTCAGCCGGCAGCTCCCTAACCGGTACCACTGCAGCCCACTGGGGGGCGACGGGGAACAGGTTCAATACTGCTGATCTAAACAATAAAACCACAACAGAGATTTAACACAACACTAACGCAATAGACATTTTTACTATTGATATTTACACACAATTGGAACATACAGGGGTTGGACAATGAAACTGAAACACCTGTCATTTTAGTGTGGGAGGTTTCATGGCTAAATTGGATCAGTCTGGTGGCCAATCTTCATTAATTGCACATTATTGCACCAGTAAGAGCAGAGTGTGAAGGTTCAATCAGCAGGGTAAGAGCGAAGTTTTGCTCAAAATATTGCAATGCACACAACATTATGTGTGACATACCAGAGTTCAAAAGAGGACAAATTGTTGGTGCACGTCTTGCCGGAGCATCTGTGACCAAGACAGCAAGTCTTTGTGATGTATCAAGAGACACGGTATCCAGGGTTATGTCAGCATTTCACCAAGAAGGACCAACCACATCCAACAGGATTAACTGTGGACGCTGTAAGAGGAAACTGTCTAAAAGGGATGTTCGTGTGCTAACCCGGATTGTATAAAAAAAAACCCACAAAACCACGGCTACCCAAATCCCGGCAGAATTCAATGTGCACCTCAGTTCCACCAGAACTGTCCATCAGGACAGTAAATTATTGTGGTCTAAAACCAGGTGTTTCAGTTTCATTGTCCAACCCCTGTAGTCATACTTTTATTATTAATAGTATTATTATTATTATCTCCCTGCCTCTGATTTATATGGAAGGCCAGTTCGGCAAAAATTAATTAAATAATAAAAACGGAAACAAAGCAAGAAACAAGAAAAGAGGAGCAGCTGCGCACCATAAATTTAAACCATAAATTGGATGCAGTGTATGGAGCGTAGATTTGAAGCTTAGGTTAATGTTAGGGTAAGGGTTAGGTGTAGGGTTTGATTTTAGGGTTGATTAAGGGTTAAAGTTAGGGTTAGGTGTAGGGTTAGATTTTAGGGTTGATTAAGGGTTAAAGTTAGGGTTAGGTGTAGGGTTAGATTTTATGGTTGATTAAGGGTTAAGGTTAGAGTTAGGTGAAGGGTTTGATTTTATGGTTGATTAAGGGTTAAGGTTAGGGGTAGGTGTAGGGTTAGATTTTATGGTTGATTAAGGGTTAAGGTTAGGGTAAGGGTTAGGTGTAGGGTTTGATTTTAGGGTTGATTAAGGGTTAAGGTTAGGGTTAGGTGTAGGGTTTGATTTTAGGATTGATTAAGGGTTAAGGTTAGGGTTAGGTGTAGGGTTTGATTTTATGGTTGATTAAGGGTTAAGGTTAGGGTTAGGTGTAGGGTTTGATTTTAGGGTTGATTAAGAGTTAAGGTTAGGGTTAGGTGTAGGGTTTGATTTTATGGTTGATTAAGAGTTAAAGTTAGGGTTAGGTGTAGGGTTAGATTTTATGGTTGATTAAGGGTTAATGTTAGGGTTAGGTGTAGGGTTTGATTTTAGGGTTGATTAAGAGTTAAGGTTAGGGTTAGGTGTAGGGTTTGATTTTATGGTTGATTAAGAGTTAAGGTTAGGGTTAGGTGTAGGGTTTGATTTTATGGTTGATTAAGGGTTAAGGTTAGGGTTAGGTGTAGGGTTTGATTTTATGGTTGATTAAGGGTTAATGTTAGGGTTAGGTGTAGGGTTCGATTTTATGGTTGATTAAGGGTTATGGTTAGGGTTAGGTGTAGGGTTAGATTGTATGGTTGATTAGGGGTTAAGGTTAGGGTCAGGTGTAGGGTTAGATTGTATGGTTGATTAAGGGTTAAGGTTAGGGTTAGGTGTGGGGTTTGATTTTAGGGTAGATTAAGGGTTAAGGTTAGGGTTAGGTTCTATTTTGAATCATTTACATTCAACATAGGATTAAGTTCAATTTAATGGACATTTAATTCAGTGTTAGTTGAATGTCAGTTGAGCATCAACAAGGCCATAAAATGGACCATCCAAGTAAAGTGTTACCGACATTCTTAACAAACTAGTTAACAAAGTTAATGTTGTGTTGCTTTTGTTAAACTGGGGAAATGGGTTGCATGGACTGTTCAGTAAACAGTGTCGGGTTTGGAGCCTCGAACACGAAGGAAAAGCATATTTTTTCAGAAATATCAGATGGTGGAGGACAGGTGATCTGAGCTGCCGGGCTGAGAATGGACGTCTAATACTCTGGTGATGAGCCTGCGTACAGCTGCATGTCTGCTGGAACTGAAACACTGCATGGCTGTGATGTGGGACTCCCGGTACCGAGCATGTGCTGACCCGGCTCTCCCAGTGGCACGGTGTGGGAGAAAATGGGTCAGCTCTCCTCTCACACCCGACGACTGACTCCCGGTCTCAGATCTGTGATATGTTTTAAACACACCCAGAGCCAGACAGCACACCGGCACCGAGGACCGGACCGGACCTCAGGACCTCGCTCAGAAAGCCCGGGTTCAGTCCGAATGCCGCCGCGTTCCTCGTTTTTTACTTAAGTTTTCTGTGATTATTTGTTTTTGTTGTTGTATATTTTCTGAGCTGGGAATGCAGCAGTGGGCCCTGATTGGACCCTGCATGTGGGGCGGAGAGACGGCATGAACCCGCACCAGAACTCTCTGAGACGTGAGCGCATGTTGCCCAGTTAGCATGAGACACAGCAGAACCTGCTGCACTGCTCCACAGTAAAGCTCTAGAACCTGAACGCTGATGGGTGTTCTCACTTCGTATCAGTAAATGTATGTGTTTGTGTGTGTTTTGTGTTTGTGTGTGTTTTGTGTGTGTGTTAATGCTTCTGCGTATGGAACCCATTTATATCTGTATTATATCTGTGCACTGTTCCTAAATGTCCTAAAATTCCAGATTACTGTGGACGCTCCTGATCTGATGCTGCTCATCCTGTTGTCATGTGACGCTTTTGCTGCCCAGTTACTCAGACCAAAACCAGTAGACACGACAAGACAACCATATTGACCAATACAGTATCCATATTTAACCTACCCATAAAGTGAACACATAGATACATATACTGTACATAAACACTATTGAGCTATAACTCTCAACAGTGGTCTAGGCCTTGGTATCAAACCTTTGACCTCATTTATTACCCAATTTATTAGTAATTATTATTACTTTATCAATGAACAAATGCTGTCATTGTTGCTGCTCCATATTAAGCTGTTTTTACACTGAACAAGAAATGTGCTAGGTATCGAACCCACAACCCTGTCATCAATAAACCGGTGCTCTAACCCGGAATTGTGCCACCACTGTCCCTAGAACGGTCCCTAGAACATATGTGGATGGTAACCAGTTCTATGTACTCAAGTAAAGGCAGCTAAAAGTTTAAACGAGCTCTAGTTCATTTGCACCCTTGGTTTGGTTCGTTTGGGAGGTGGGAACACTATATTGGCTCATGGGTGTGGACCAAATCAACCGCACCAAGATGCCAGCGAGAGCAGGTTGTCTTGGGCTGGTCCCAAACGCACTTTGGAGCAGTTTCTTTGTGGTGAGAACCGAGATCCAACCTCAGTTTGACCTTACTGTCTGTACAGGTGCAGGTTAACCTGATTTATTATCCAAATAATTACCACAGTTTTTAACAAATGCTGTTGGAGCAGTTAGAAAAGAGGTGGTGTCTGACTTCATATGTGTTGAAGGAGGCATGTGCAAGTCTTCACCCTCCTGGTGTGTTGGAGCATCACTAGTGATAGGCAGAGTCCTAATGAGTGGGTTGGGTAAATGGCCATGTAAATTGGGGAGAAAATGGGAAAAAAATTGAAAAAAAAACAACTGTACATATAGATAATAGGGAGGTGTATCTAATATAACAAAGCAGGTTATAGGCTCTGAAAAAAAAACATCTTGTTCGTACTAATTAAAAGAGTAGATTCCACTTGGTGTTGCGATTGGCCGATTGTTGATCCTTGGGAAACCTCTTTAACTGGTAACTGTCATTAAACCACAGCAACAGTTTTACTTGAGTATGTGCAGTCCTGTTACTCAAACTCCGCAAAGGGGTGTGGCTTTAAAAAAACTGCAGTATAGAGAGTAGACATTATTTTTGATATTTATTCAGTTCATTTAAGATACACAGTCATATAAAATATAAGATCACATATAGATATAAGATCATATAAGATGTTTACGCCATGCCAACCAAAGTTTTAATTAAATGTATTAAATGTCTTTATATATATATATATATATATTATTTTATATCATTTATTTCCCACAATACCCCTCTCTGTACTGGATTGTAGGTATGGTGAGTTTTGGACTGGGTTTCTGGGCTTGTTCTGTCTTTGTTCATAAAAGCACTAATGTCTTGTTTTCAACCAACTGCTCATTGATTACACGGACCTCACAAGAGTTCAAGCGCCAGTAAGTAACACTGTCTGTTCATTCCACTTCCTCTTCCTCTTCCTGCCTCTGGGTGAAAAGCTTTCCGTTCTGTCATTTTCTCAGACGTTTCACCTCACTGTCACTCTCCAGTGTGATCATCAGTTTCTGAATTCGTTTCTGAATTCGTTTCCTGAACGTCTTCTTTTGGTGTCCATTCTGAACAGACTCTTCTCCTAATACTCTTCTTTTGATATGATTTGGTTTTGTTTTAATTCACATCGACACCTCAAATCAGTTCATTTCCATCTGGGCGGTTTGAGCCGGCTGAATCGTACATTTCAAACTCTGAACTTCACCACAGTCGACCCTTTCTACAGTGTGCCCCAAACTCCTGCACCAGTGTTGGAACTGGGTTGAATTAAAGATGAATCCATGATAAAAACAGTAGACACCTTTACTGACCATCTTTAATATATTTTCTTTATACTTTGTGGAAATAATACAGTGTCAGTCAAATGTTTGGACACTTTTTATTTGGCCAAAAACATAAAACATTCTAAAATTTAAATTGGACCACTTTTAGCTTTGATTGCAGCACACATTCACTGTGGCATTGTTTTAATAAGCTTCTGCAATGTTACAAGATTTATTTCAATTCAGTGTTGCATACATTTTTCACCAAGATCTTGCAGCAGCATTGGTGATGGTAGAATTACAGCTGATCCTTTAAGTCCTGTTAGTGAAAATAAAAATGAGGTAAAACAGTTGTCTGCCAATGCCAAACAGCTTATTGTGCCATTGACTGGTTTGGTGTTGGACAATCTTCTTTGGACGCCCAATGCACACCCTGTTTCTGACATACCCGTTAAATAGAGCTTGGTCTTCAGTTTGGAGATACTGGTACCAGGGTTCACTCAAAATAATGCATTATGGGCCCTATCCAGATCAGTCAAACGTTGCAGGATGCCCATTTATGGAGCTCAGACACCTACTGACCACGGTAGCACAGTTCATGCCCACAGGTTTAGCACCTGCAGGAACCAAAGGCTCAAAACAAGATTCAATAGCAACTGTAAAATGAGCTGTTTTGCAGTGGCAGAGAGGATTTTGCAATTTGTTTAGGGGCGTAACCCATATATTCCTCTCACAAATGCATGTTCCTCATAAATTTGGCTTCATTTAAGTGAAATTACCAGGCTTTCCAGCATTAAAGGATTTACAACAAAGAACAAACACAAATGTACTTACTTTTTGTGCTCTGTGTAGAACCATGACAGCAAAGAACCATTGGGTAACACTTTCTACGAATTTCATCTCTATTAGACTCTATAAACACATTCATAATAGTATACATATAAAATAGTATACATCTAGCATTAATAATCTCGTTTAAAAATGAAAGTCTGACCTGTTATAATACAATATAAGTGACTACTAGTACCTAATAGTATTTTCAAGACAAGTATAATTTATAATTGATTAAAAACAAGTATGTCCAAAACAGCAACTTTACAGGAGAGAGATAAAACCTTCTTAACTTTCTAGAAATTTTAACACAGTGTGAGGGACAGTTTCTTTTTTTTTTTTTTTTTTAAATAATGTAGTAATCTAAAAATCCACAAAAATGGAGGTACTTGTTTTTCATTGGACAGTGAATTATTTATTTAGAATATTTAGAGCATTATATAGGTTGTGTTTATAAGTTGGAAGCTTTTTTAGGCATAATGCGTAATTCTGCAAGCTAGGACTAAGTTTCTTGTTATATATTAATATATAACATGTTATGAACACAGCTATTAATGCATTATGATCACTATTAATAATTTATGGTGCGTAATAAACATGGCTATGATGGGTTATACATTTTTATAAATGTGTATATTCATGTATATAATGCCATATGAATGCATTTATAATAAAATGTTATGAGTATGCTTATAGTGTCTTATAGAGATGACATTCATAGAAAGCGTTGCCAAACCTTTGGAATAATTAAATAGACATTATCTCATAAAACTATTAAACAGGTCTGAGACGGTCAGCTGGTCAGGATTTTGCATGGATTTGCCCCAATTTTCTGTTTAAAGTAAAAAAGAGACAAAATGTTTGGGTCACCTTTAGAAATGGTTTGTTTTTTTAATATAATTGACTTTAATCTACTGTAGATTGTCCAGTAATTAAAGCTGCAATTAAATGTTATTATGTAATTAGAGATCTAAGATATTGAGCAACTCAATCCTTACATCCCATCAGATGGTCCAGAATTCTGCTCCTACAGTAGACTTGCAGCAGGGACTCTGTCTGGTACTGTCTGGTGGGCTGGAAGGACTAAGTTGAGATGTGATAATTATTAAAGTGGCCTGCAAAAGTATTTATACCTTTTTTAACTTTTTTACATTTTTGTCACCTTACTACCACCAACCAAAATGTATTTTATTGAGATTGTAAGTGGTAGAACAACACAAAGTAGCACATCACTGTGAAGTAGAATGAAAATGATACATGGCTTTAAAAAAAATTATCAAATAAAAATCTGAAAAGTGTGACATGCAAAGGGACATTCACCTAATCCGTCTAAATCTACCTAAAATACACCAATTCTGTGAAGGCCTCTGTGGCTTGTTAGAGAGTGAACAAACAGCATCATGAAGACCAAAGAACTTACCAGACAGGTCAGAAGGTTTAAAGCAGGGTTAGGTTATAAAAACATATCCAAAGATTTAAGCATCTCAAGGAGCACCTACAATCCATCATCCAAAAATGGAAAAAAACGATTCTCTACAACTACAAACCTACCGTGGCCATGGTCCACCCTAACTGAGCAAAGAGAGCACTGGTCAGAGAAGCAGCCAAGAAGGCAAATATGGTCACTCTGATAGAGCTGCAGAAATCCACAGCTCAGGCAGAAGAATCTGTCCACAAAACAACTATTTCCGGTACTTCATTGAAGTACTGTTTGAGTTTATAAGAACCGTGGTGCATTTCAGCGAACCAGCCCACATTTCCATTAGTTTTAGTGGAACCGTCAAAACATCACATCATACGTCATCAAAAGAGGGCGTTGCACAGGGGTGGTGATAGACATGCCCACAGATGTCATCACAGTTCGTGCAGAAGAACCTAGTATTCTTCACTTCCCACTGCAAACAAAAGTTCCTGGTTCCGAACGGTTAAAAATTAGGTTTACGACTCGGAACAGTGGCGGTTCCACATTGGTGGAAAAGTGCTATCAGTGTCTAGATGCGCAAAGCTGATAGAGACACACCCCGAAAGACTTGCAGCTGTTATTGCAATGAAAGGTGCCTCTACTCTGTATCTATATACCGGGGTTGGATAATGAAACTGAAACACCTGTAATTTTAGTGTGGGAGCTTTAATTGCTAAATTGGAGCAGCCAGTTTTGCTCGAAATATTGTAATGCACACATTATGGGTGACATACCTGAGTTCAAAGAGGACAAATTGTTGGTGCACGTCTTGCTGGCGCATCTGTGACCAAGACAGCAAGAGCCACGGTATTCAGGGTAATGTCAGCATACCACCTAGAAGGACCAACCACATCCAACAGGATTAACTGTGGACACTGTAAGAGGAAGCTGTCTGAAAGTGATGTTCGGGTGCTAACCCGGATTGTATCCAAAAAACATAAAACCACGGCTGTGCAAATCACAACAGAATTCAATGTGCATCTCAACTCTCCTGTTTCCACCAGAACTGTAATTCAGGTGTTTCACTTCCATTGTCCAAGCCCTGTATGTACCATTTTTGTTCCAACTACGACTACTGTGTTGGTTTATCACTTAAAATCTCAATAAAATACATTTAAGTTTGTGATTATAAGGTGACATAATTTAAAAAGGTTCAAGGATTGTGAATACTTTTGCATGCCACTTTACATAAGTACAGATAGGTGGTTTTTCTACCTACAGGAGAACCATGTCTGACAGTTGATGGTATCTGACTGTGCTCTCTGTGTTTCTCCCTCAGGAGGAGGAGGAGGCCCTACCTGTACAGGAAGCGAGCGATCCACCGCAGCCGAGCCGCCTACTCTCTGGAGGAGTCAGACGTTCCTCCTCTCAATGCCTCTAACTCTTTCATGTCCAGGAGAGAAAGAAGACGGCGGCTGACCTTGTCCGTGTGGGAGCAGAGGACCAGCCAGCTGCGGCGCCACCGGCAGATGTCCAGCAGGGAGATCCTGTACACCAGCACCAACGAGGAGCGGACCTCGCCCTCGCACAGCATCCGCCGAACTGCCGAGGTGTCCAGACCGACGTCCCACAGCCTCAGACTCCCCACAGAGAAGGACGTCCATGCGTCCCTCAGCCTGAGACGACTTTCAGACCTCACTGCTCTGGAGCCGGCACCCCTGGACCTCTCCTTGGGCGAGGAGGACGTTTCATTACCTCTTCCAGAGCCGCCCATGGCAGTGAACATTCCCGCCCCAGACGCTTCCTCAAGCCTGCAAGTACCCGAGTCAGAAACCTCCCTCAGCAGCTCTCAGAGCTTCGGGAACCGCCTGAGGCTCAATGGAGAGAAGAGGCAAAGGGCGATCCGGAAACACAGACCACCCCCGGATTTGGATTCCAGGTCCTGGAGGCCGCAGCAGCTCAGAGACGCAGAGGATGACCAGAGTCGCTCCAGCAGCCAAGAGAGGAGGACGGGGAAAGAGGAGGAGCAAACAGAGGAGAAGAAAAACGGCAATGGAGGACAGACCAGCCCAGATGGCACCACGGCTGAGCAAAGGCAAGACAGACCATGTTCTCTGTAGCTTATAACAGACATTAGCCTGAATTGTCTGAATAGTCTCTTTCCATAAAGGGTTCTGCACATCCACTCGACATTCTAAAGCTCAGGGAAAGTGAATGTGTCAGGAGCTGTGAAGTCTTTTATTGAGTAAGTTAACCTAGGAGAAAACCTAAGAACTTCACAATAACCTGACGTATCCACTTCACCAGAGCTTCAGAACCGAGACATTTCTCTGGGTCAGAATGGTTTCTCCTCCAAAGAATGGTTTGTGGTGATCTTTTTAATTTAGTTTCTTCAACCACAGGATCTCTTCTCTGGAAGGTGGTGGATGTAAGCTCCACAGCATGTTTTTGTGTTGTGTTTTTAACCCTCTGATCTTTTTTCTTGTACTAGTAACACTCCAATATTTTTGTCATGTGTTCGTAACTCTCTGATCGTTTTGTGGTGTTCGTTATAGTCCATTTTTTGTGCTCTGTTCTTTAAACTCTTCT
Source organism: Astyanax mexicanus (assembly GCF_023375975.1). NCBI lineage: Eukaryota > Metazoa > Chordata > Actinopteri > Characiformes > Acestrorhamphidae > Astyanax > Astyanax mexicanus. Next base: position 9,619,974 of record NC_064419.1, read on the forward strand.
TTTTTTGGATGTTTGTAACACTCCAACCTTTTTTTGTTGTGATCGTAACTCTTTGATCTTTTTTTTTTTTTAGTATTAAAAACACTACAATATTTCTGAGTTGTGCTGATCTTTTTATTGTTGAGTTTGTAACTCTAAACTAATCTTTTTGTGATGTGTTCCTTTTTTGTACTCTGTTCTATAAACTCTACATTTTTTATGTTTGTAACAGTCCAATCCTTTTTTGTAATCGTAACTCTCAGATAATTTTGTTTTGTGTTCGTAACCCTCTGATATTTTTGCGTTGTGTTCGTAATCCTCTGATCTTTTTGTGTTGTGTTTGGAACCCTCTGATCTTTTTGTGTTGTGTTCGTAACCCTCTGATCTTTTTGGTTTGTGTTCTTAACCCTCCAATCTTTTTTTGTAGTGTTCATAACCCTCTGATCTTTTTGTGTTGTGTCCGTAACCCTCTGATCTTTTTGTGTTGTGTTTGGAACCCTCTAAACTTTTTGCGTAGTGTTCGGAACACTCAGATCTTTTTGCGTTTTGTTCGGAACACTCAGATCTTTTTGTGTTGGGTTTGGAACACTCAGATCTTTTTGTGTTGTGTTCGGAACACTCAGATCTTTTTGTGTTGGGTTTGAAACACTCAGATCTTTTTGTGTTGTGTTCGGAACACTCAGATCTTTTTGTGTTGTGTCCGTAACCCTCAGATCTTTTTGTTTTGTGTTCGTAACCCTCAGATCTTTTTGTGTTGTGTTTTTAACACTCAGATCTTTTTGTGTTGGGTTTGGAACACTCAGATCTTTTTGTGTTGTGTTCGTAACCCTCTGATCTTTTTGTGTTGTGTTTGGAACCCTCTAAACTTTTTGCGTAGTGTTCGGAACACTCAGACCTTTTTGCGTTGTGTTCGGAACACTCAGATCTTTTTGCGTTGTGTTCGGAACACTCAGATCTTTTTGTGTTGGGTTTGGAACACTCAGATCTTTTTGTGTTGTGTTCGGAACACTCAGATCTTTTTGTGTTGGGTTTGGAACACTCAGATCTTTTTGTGTTGTGTTCGGAACACTCAGATCTTTTTGTGTTGGGTTTGGAACACTCAGATCTTTTTGTGTTGGGTTTGGAACACTCAGATCTTTTTGTGTTGGGTTTGGAACACTCTGATCTTTTTGTGTTGTGTTTAACACACTACAATATTTCTGTTTTGTTTAGATTTTTGTATTGTCAGTAATACTCCAATGTTTTTGAATTGTGTTAGTAATACTGCTATTTTCGCTTTGTGTTAAGAGTACTCCGATCTTTTTCTGCTGTTTAAGTGTAATTCTGATCTTCTTCCATTCTTTAGGACATCCTTTAGCTGATTATACTATACTATGGTCCTGGTGTTTGTAGGCTGATGTTTTAAGTTGTCTTTACTCTGGGTTCTCTTTGTTCTCCACACAGTGAACCAGCAGATTCAGAGCCAGCCACACTGCAGATCACCGACAGCACAGTCCTGGAGCACAAAACGACCACCAGGGGCGCTACTGAGGCCGAGAACAACAATGCCCCCTTCTCTCTGGACCAGGATAAAACCAGTGTGATGATAGAGGTGACTGATCCTCAGCAGGGTCTGGAGCTGTCCACCACAGGTAGAGAACCTAGACTTTACTACTACTCTACTTCTCTTTATAATGGGTAGTAAATGTAATTGAGCTCTTTTGATTGGCTGCCCTGTACTGCCCTGTACAAATGTATTATTAAAAATGTATTCTGCAGTATCAGACATTTTTTAACTCATTATTGCTGGATTTTTGGAGAACAGAGATTGAGAACAGATTGTCTGAGTGAGGCTAAAGACCCCAGCTGATCTGTATATAACTATATACACTATATAAGTATAACCATATAACTGTATAGCTAACTAAAAAGAGGGAGCCAAAAGGTAACATAGACATGGGGGTCTCTAAATTAAACTCTAGGCTAATGCAGAGCTGATACACCTGGGCCGATGTCAGATGTTCTAGTTATATTACGCTGTAAAACCTGATAAGTTGACTCAACTCAATGCAAATAGATTGTGACAGAAGCCAATGGAAAAGAAGCTGTTAATGGCAACAGACTAAACTCAGTTATTATAAGTTGGTTCAATTCAAAGATCTCAGTTTGAATAGTACAGTATATGTGCCCACACATGTTCAACTAACTCAAAATAGTTGAGGATTGTTTAGAAATCTCCAATTTTATGTAAAACAGACTTACTTTATTTGAGTTCAAACAACTTCTGGGTTTACAGTGTAGTTTTTGTGGACTGCATTCTGAAACTTTAACAATGGGTAATAAACACACACATGTTAACATCCAAAAGCATCTAACTCATTTTTGTTGGATCTTTTGGTATTTCCTTAATAGCTAACAGTAAAGACCAGGAGGCCACAAAATCAGAGAAGGAAGATGAAGAAGTGCCAAAAGGTCCACCTCCAAACAGCATGTTCATCTTCAAACCTCACAACCCGTAAGACCGCCTCCTTCACTACCAGCACTCAGACACCAACTCTCTCTATAAGCAGAACCAATACAGTAATGTTACCACCAACTGAAAAATTACTCTAACCTAACTACCTCAACTCTAGAATACAGAAAATTCCAGAATTACTTAATTTCAGAAGTAGGAACTTGCAAAATTCCCTTTACTACAGAACTACCCTTACTCAACAACGTCAACTCTAAAAATATCTCCAAAACCACTCTAACTCAACTACCTCAACTCCAGAGCTATTGTAACTCCAAACCACCCAAAATCAACTACCTCACTTCCAAAGCCATCCAAACTCCAATATCATCCTAATTTAACTACCTAAACTCCCAAAATACTGTCACTCCAAAACCACTCTAACTCAACTACTTCTACTCTAGAACTATCCAAATTCAACTACCTAAACTCCAAAACTACCGTAACTCCAAAACCACCTTGACTCAACTACCTCAACTCCAAAACTACCGTAACTCCAAAACCAACCTAACTTAACTACCTTAACTCCAAAACTACCGTAACTCCAGAACCACCTTAACTCCACTACCTCAACTCCAAAACTACCGTAACTCCAGAACCACCTTAACTCCACTACCTCAACTCCAAAACTACTGTAACTCCAAAACCACCCTAACTCAGCTACCTCAACTCTAGAGAGATCCTAATTTGACTACCTAAACTCCAAAAATACCGTAACTCCAAAACCACCCTAACTTAACTACCTCAACTCTAGAACTACACTAATTCAACTTCCTCAACTCCAAAACTACCGTAACTTCAAAACCACCTTAACTTAACTACCTCAGCTCCAGAACTACCCAATTTAAAAACAACCGTGACTCCAAAACCACTCTAACCCAACAATGCCAACTCCAAAAAATACTGTAACTCCAAAACCACCCTAACTTAACTACCTCGATTCTAGATCCAACCTAATTCAATTACCTAAATATAACTCCAAAACCATGGAAACTACCAAAACCATCCTAATTCCAAAATCACTATAACTCAACTACCTTAACTCTAAAAACTTTGTAACTCCCAAATCACCTCAACTGAATAATTAACCTAATTCAACTAAATCAACCCCAAAAATCCCGTAACTCCAAAATCACCCTAACTCAACTACTTCAACTCCAACTCCAAAACGACCCTAACTCCAGTATGAATAAAAACTTCTCCTCTCTCTCTCTCTCTCTCTCTCTCTCTGTTTCTCTCAGTGTGCGTAAGGCCTGTCACTACGTGGTTAATCTGCGTTATTTTGAGATGTGTATCCTGTTGGTAATCGCTGCCAGCAGTATCGCTTTGGCTGCTGAAGATCCAGTGTCCACAAACTCTGACTGGAACAAAGTAAGACTCATCTTCACAGATATTATACTTATCATTTTAGGGTACCACTTTAAAATAAGACTACCTTTATAAAGGGTTTATACGTGGTTTACAATGAGTTTAATAATGGTTACTAATTAGGTTATAAATGCCTTACAAATCATTAATAATCAGTTATAACACATACGTAGAAAGGGCAACAATATAGATGGCTTTTTGACAAACATCAGGTCATAGTCGCCCTTTCTTCAAATGTGTTATAACTGATTATTAATGATTTTTAAGGCAGAATAAACAAATTGTAAACCATTTATAAACCCTTTAAAAAGGTAGTCTTTTTTTAAAGTGGTACCCATATTATACTCATCACATTATACACATCATATTATACTCATCATATTATTCTCATCGCATTGGAAGCAGGCGTTGGTCACGTGACTAAACACAAATGTAGCATTTATTTTACTGTCCAATCCCAGTGGTGATCCTGCACCAGTGTTCTGAGTTGGATTGGTGGAATGATAATAATGGTAAAATTAGCGGAACATATGAACTAATACATTTTTTTTGGGGGGGGGGGGGGGGGGGGGGCTATATTTGTCGCACTACCAAGCATGTATCCCTCCACCATTTTAATGATATGCGATTTTAAAAGCAGGTCTAAACCTCAAGAAAAACAGACAAATTTGTTTGTTTTATTTATTTATCATTTTTTTTGCAGATGCTGTGTTGTTGTTTTTTTTCGTGATTTTTGTTTGTTGTGTTTATCTAGTTCTGTTAAGATTAGAGATGCATTAATATTAATATTACTTTATAATACAGTAAGGTATCTGTTCTGTTACGCATGTTTGTGTTAATGTAATGAATATGAGTTTAAAACAACTTACGACTTTATGCTTCCTCTCATTTCCTAAAATGTAACAGTGATCCGTTAACCCTTGTGTGGTGTTCATATTTTTGTTACTCGTTTACTTTGTTACTTTTATTTAATTCAGCAAAATTAAGCAATTTTACATTAAAATGCTTTACACATGCTTGCTTCACCTAATATATATATATAATATATAATATAAACAGCTTACATGGTTAATATTTGCACTTTACCTTTCTTATGTTACATTTCTTTCAAAAAGTGCTACTTTTTTTTTATTAGTTTTTTAATAAAATGTAAAAGAAAATGAATTAAACTCAAGATATGAGTAGAAAATTTGTTTAGTTTCAAATTTACAAATGAAGCAATGTTTATTAGCCCTTGGCCAAACATACTGTGTGTAATAAAAATGTGTAGGGGGGGGGGGGGGTGTACAGTGTGTGTTTATCGAAAATGTGTTTTGATATATGTTTTTCACAAAAAATGAGCCAATGCCAATGAGTTTGAGTTAGAAAAAATATATTTTTTTGTATCATTTGATAAAAAAAAAATGAAAACGGGTCCCACAGACCCGAAACACCACACAAGGGTTAAACATCCAGCGTCGCACTGATTGAACGGTTCTGAGTATACTGGACTGAGGTTCTGCTACAGGCTTTGTTTTGGCTGTGGTGTGTGACAGGTCCCGCTGAGTGATGCCGTCTGCTCGGTGTCATCATTGTCGTGCTGCGGGCGAACGATGCTCCGGATTAAATGATCCAGAGACGCTGGAACAGAACCATCGTTTGGGTCTCATTAGAACGTTAATGACCGCCATTCATCCGCTTTCATTACTGCACTAAATGGACTGAGCGTCCAGAGATGATTTATTCTGTCTGTAGGGTGTGGGAGTGTGTGTGTGTGTGTGTGTGTTGAAATTGATATTTAATATTTAGAGTGTGTGTGTGTTTGTGTGTGTGTGTGTGTGTGTGTGTTTGTGTGTGTTCTGCCTTCTACAGGTGCTCCGTTACTTTGATTACGTATTCACCGGAGTCTTCACCTTTGAAATGATAATTAAGGTGAGTGTGTTTCTGCAGGCTGTGGATCTGATGGAGGTTAATAAAGGCTTATTTCACTTCCGGCGCTCGGCTTTGTTCACTCTTTATGAACGTTTAGTTTAATAAAGACTTTACAGAGAGTTCATTAACCCTTAGGACCCTACAGACAGATTTTCCGTCCAAAATCGCACCTTGTGTTCTCAGCCTAATTATTCTTCACACATAAACATAATCCATATATGGTTAAAAAGAGGCGGAACTTACTATTTCTAAAAATAGCAATGACATCCCACTCTGTAAAACCCGATAAGTTGACTAAACTCAAAACTTTTGTTGTAAACGATTACCTAATAAATTTTAAGTTCATGTAATATAATTTTTAAGTACAGTGAACTTAACAAATACATATACATATATATATATATATATATTTAAAATGAATATTTTCCTGAACTTGTATTTAGTCTTCTTTCTGGTTTCGTTCAACTATTTTTTTAAATACTCATAGAAAAGTAGATGAAAGAAAACAGTAAAGAATTAAAAGTACTGAGAGCACAGCGAGAACACAGAGTTACTGCAGCTCAGTAAATGATGCTTGTTCTACAGCCGACAACACAGAGACCAAGCATTTAATCATAATATGTAGGAAGCCCAGGGTGAATCACTACACACTGATGGTGAGTGTTAGTCAGAAACTGTTGGACACACCCAGTATGCAAATAGATTGTGACAGAAGCCAATGGAAAAGAAGCTGCTAATGGCAACAGACTAAACTCAGTTATTATAAGTTGGTTCAACTCAAAGATCTCAGTTTGAATGTATATATGTGCCCACGAATGCTCAACTAACTCAAAATAGTTGAGTATTGTTTAGAAATCTCCAATTTTATGTAAAACAGACTTAATTTATTTGAGTTCAAACAACTTCTGGGTTTACAGTGCAGTGCAGTAAAGAGAAAACTCTACAAGAAACCCATTGAGAAAAACACCTAAAAAAGTGAGATAATCTCCTTCCCCAACCAATATTATTTACCTTTAGTGCTTCACACATATTTATATGATGTTTCAAACCAAATAATAACATAAAAATACTCAGTAAAAGTGTCCCCAGAAAAAGTGTGAATCTACCTGCTTTACTTAAACTAAAGTTTTATATAGTTTTCATTTTACTTGCACATTTTTACTAAGTAGTTATTTTGCACTAAACATTTTTAGGTACCACTTTAAAATAAGACTACCTTTATAAAAGGTATATATATATATATATATATGGTTAATTACAATTCGTTTATTAATGGTTACTTATTAGTTGTAATTGTAAATGCCTTAAAAATCAATAATAATCAGTTATAACACATACATGAAAAAGGCAACAATGACCTGTTGTTTGCCAAATAAATATTCATGCATTTCCACTGAATTATTTTGCAGTCTGTTCCTATATTCTACCAAGTCATTCATCCTTATCAGTGGACTTATCAAATTGTTAAAACACTTTAAAATTTTCTCTTTTAAATGTCAGGGCCCTCAGAATTCTTCTACTTTAGTTTTGTTAATGGTGTAAAAAATGTGGTTGGTGCAGTGGATAACACCACCGCCTGCGGTTCATTTCCCAGTCTGGGTGACTATACTGTGATAAACCAATAGGACTCCTTACACTACACTGGCCAAACTCTGTAACAGGAACAACCATGTACGTCGCTCCAAATAAGAGCGTCAATCAAATGCCATGAATGTAAATATAAAAATAGTGATTTCCAGAGGTGGAAAGTAAGGAATTACATTTACTCATGTTACTGTAATTGAATAGATTTTATGAGTAATTAGTAATTTTTTAAGTAGTTTTTAAAATAGGTGACATTACTTTTACTCAAGTTCATTTTGACTCAAGTAATTTACTTCACTACATTTGAAAACAATCGAGTAGATTTTTAGATGGGTGCTTTTACTTTTATTTAAGTAGAATTTTAGCAAAGTAAAGGTAATTTTACTTAATTACAATTTTCAGTACTTTTTCCACCTCTGGTGATTTCTTTGCACGAGTAACGAGTATGCCCCTATCACTTGCATTTTAAGCCTGTTGGGAGCATCAGCTAAAATCGTCATATTTCTAAATGCTAAGGGGGAAGTGGAGGTGGGCTATTCAACAAAAGTTCCTTCTCGTTTTCATGTTTAGCTACAACCCAAGTCCATTTTACACCAGAGTTCTCCTTTAATGTGACCAAGAGCACAATACCACATGATCAATAATAGATTGAGTGAACTGAATATTAAATAAGTGCTCATCAACAAATTAAAATGCCATGTAATGTAGATAATTAATCTGTTCACTTTATTCCTAAGTGTAGCACAGCCTTCTTACAGTAATATAGCAGAATAAAATTTAAAATTCATAAAATTCAGTAACTGTGTTTATTGGTTTTTAATGATTTTGGCTAATGAGACAGTATTGTTGCTGTCCTATAAAAAACACTTATCTCCATTTTTGTCGTTTTTAGTTTACTACATAATTTCAACAGACAAACTCTCTTACAGTCTCTTACACTGTGCCAAAAATTCTTGATGAACGGACCAATAGAAACTCTTCAAAATGACCTGAAATAAACCATTTTTACATTGACTTCCATTGAAAGTTTAGAAGGTTTTTTCTCTCTCCTGTAAAATTGCTGTTTTGGAGATAAGTGTTTTTCATTGGACAGTGACGATATGCCAACATCATGTTTTGTACTTTAATATATGTGTGTGTGTGTGTGTGTGTGTGTGTGTGTGAGCAGATGATTGAGCAGGGACTGATACTTCATGACGGCTCGTATTTTCGTGATCTGTGGAATATCCTGGATTTCGTGGTGGTGGTGGGAGCACTGGTGGCGTTCGCTCTCACGTGAGTGTGTGTTTCAGAATGTGTGTGTACTCTGTGAGTGTGTGTGTGTGTGTGTGTGTGTGTGTGTGTAGTGTTTATAAGACATAATCAGGCAAACAAACACAATGCTTCTGATTCAATGTGTTTTCTTACTTTTTATTATTTTTTACATTGTAAGTTTAATATTGAAGATTATATTAAAGCTATACAGGAACACATGCAGAATTATTCTGTAAACTAAAAACAAATCAGAATATGTTTTATACTTTAGATTCTAGTAAAAAGTAGCACATTTCTCTTTGAGGACAGATCTGCACACTCTTAGTATTTTAATCTCAGTGTCTTCATGAGGGAGAGTCACCTGGAATAGTTTTCTCAGCATCTTGAAGGAAGGAGTTCCTGGAGGTGCTGAACAACAGTTACTGCTTTTCCTTCTTGCTGGGTAACTCCAGATCATCGCAATTAAATTACCCCAAATCACCATCTCAGTTCATCAGATTTAGATCAGGGACAAACACATTTTTTTTTGTATTACTCGTGCCATATATGTAAATTCAGATTCCACCTCTTTTCCAACTTCCAGTTCTGTCGTTTTTGGTGCTGTGTGTTGGTGTCGGTCCTCAGGGTTCAGTTTCAGAGTAAATGGGTTAATGAGTGAATCAATGAATAAGTGAATCAATGAATATATAACTCAGTAAATCTGTGAATGAGTGAACTAGTGAATTGGTTGTAAAATGAATCTGTCAATGATTGAATCAGTGATTGAATGAATTGGTAAATTAGTGAATCAGTGATTGAATGAATTGGTAAATGAGTGAATCAGTGAATGAGTAAATCAGTGAATGAGTGAATCAATAATTGAATGAATTGGTAAATGAGTGAATGAGTAAATCAGTGAATGAGAGAATCAATAATTGAATGAATTGGTAAATGAGTGAATCAGTGAATGAGTAAATCAGTGAATGAGTGAATCAATAATTGAATGAATTGGTAAATGAGTGAATCAGTGAATGAGGGAATCAGTGATTAAATGAATTGGTGAATGAGTGAATCGGTGAATTAGTGTTTCAGTGAATAAGTGACTAGGTTATTGAATGAATCGGTAAATTAGTGAATGAGCAAATTGATGAATGAGTAAATCAGTAAATGATTAAATCGGTGAATGAATGAATAATTAAATGGGTGAATCAGTGAATGAGTGAGTTAGTAAATGAGTGAATCAGAAAATTAGTAAATCAATGAATGAATTAATTACTGAATGAGTGAATCAGAAAATGAGTGAATCAGTGATGAGTAAATTAGTGAATGAGTGATTCATTGAATTAGTGAATTGGTTATTAAATAAATTGGTGAATGTGTGAACCAGTGAATGAGTGAATCTGTAAATGAGTAAATCAGTGAATGGGTTATTGAGAAAATCAGTTCAATCATCTGTGAATGAGTGAATCGTTAAATGAGTGAAGAAGTGAATGAGTGAATCGGTAAATGAGTGAAACAGTAAATAAGTGAATCTGTGAATGGGTGAAACAGTAAATGAGTGAATCAGTGAATGTTGTTAGTCTGAGATTGTTTGTTTGTAAATGTTCTAAACTGTTTATTTCACTCCTCTGCACAGATTCAGAGCTCTGCACTGTTTCCTGTTTATTTATGTGTTTATTTGTTTGTTTGTTTTTGTTGGTTTCCTGTGGATGATTGTGATCGCCTGCGTCTGCCAGGAATGTTCTGGGGTAAACCATTTTCTTCATCACTCGTAACATTGCCCCCCCCCCCCCCCCCCACCCTCCTCAGAGTGTGTGTTTACTGATGACCTCACTTCCTGTTGAGCTGCACTGTAAATGGGTCTGTTTACACTGAGCCTCTTCACATGTGATTAATGTACGATTGCTCAGATTCTTTACCCAGCTAAATTTCCTTTGGGATAATTAAAGTATCTATATATATATATATATATATATATATATATATATATATATATATATATATATATATGTGTGTGTGTGTGTGTTAGGAAACTTTAGATCAGGTCAGATGCTTGCAGAAACGGGCTAAAATACAGTTTAATTGAGCAAGGTAAAGCAGAAACTGAGCAGAGAGTCCAATACCAGGAGAGCCAAAAAGAAGGCAGATAAACAGTTCAAAAGGGCCAGAAGCAGACAGGAAATCAGACAATCGGGAATCAACAACCAGACCGAAACAAACAGGAAAACACTTGGTGTGCTCAGCTAAAACAGATTAACTTCTGATTGGCAGAGTGGATGCATGTGACAGAGCCCCTTAAATAAGGAGGATTATGGGAAATGTAGTGAAACAGGAGAGTGGAGATGGAATTATAGCTCCCGTTGGCCAGAGCATCCCTGGTAGAACTAAAAGTCTAACAGATCAGATTATCTACCAGCTTGAATAGACCACTAACAGAGGAATTAACTCATCATCTGAAGTAGTACAAACTAATGTGTCTATAAACAAACCAATCAATGTAAAAGTTCGAGATATCTAAAGAGCAGAAAAATGTTACAAGCTTCAGATCTCCAAATTTGCAACGTTACCTGAGAAAATCTTCTCAATTTACAATGGAAGATTTTTTTCAAGTAATTTTGGAGCATTTAATTGTTGCATTCATTTACAAATTTTGACATGATTTAGGGTGTAAGGTTTTATCTCCAGCATGACGATAGTATGGAACATCTACTGTAAGCTTCAAATGATCACTTTTGATCTAGAACAGCTATAAAGAATGCTCCAGTGTTGAAAGGTTCCAGTAAGTCATACTGATGAAGAACCACAGACAATTCTTTTTACACTAACCCAAAGAACTCCAGGAACCCGAAGAGACCTGGAACCAGTCGTAGATGCTTAGAATGCTTAGATTAAAAGGATCCTGATGGTTCTTTTGGGTTTGATTTAGAACCATTGCTTTTACTATTTAACCCCTGAAAAACCTTTGAAGAGGCTGAATGTAACCCGGTTCTATTATTGTTTATGAACGAGTGAAACCTTGACTTCACGGTGTGATGCTAAGTGTGTGTGTGTGTGTGTGTTAAATTGCAGGAATAATAAAGGGAGAGATATTAAAACCATTAAGTCTTTGCGGGTTCTGCGAGTTCTGAGGCCTCTGAAAACCATTAAGAGGCTCCCCAAGCTGAAGGTAAAGATCATTCCAGATTTACCATCATCAAGAGGTTTATTATCTTTTATCATTACTAAAGTACTGGGGACGCTGAAATGCTGGGAATGCTGGGAATACTTGTATGTATGAAGGAATGTGAATTACATTGTTTGTTTGTGTTTTTGACTGAAGGCAGTGTTTGACTGTGTCGTAACGTCTCTGAAGAACGTCTTCAACATCCTGATCGTCTACAAGCTCTTCATGTTCATCTTCGCGGTCATCGCCGTCCAGCTCTTCAAAGGGAAGTTCTTCTACTGCAATGACGGATCAAAAGATACGGAGAAAGAGTGCCAGTAGGTTTACTTTACATTACTATATTGCAAGCGCTAACAACCATTAAAAACCATTAACACAATTAAAAGATTACTCGTTTGAATCCCGGTCATGCAGCTTGCCTTCAGCTGCCGGAGCCCTGAGAGAGCAAAGTTGGCTTTGCTTTCTCTGGGTGGAAGGATGGTGCTCTAATTTACTCTAATCACTTCAAGGGGTGATGTTGATCTGGACAAAGCATCTGTGAGCTAACGTAGTCGCTGCACTTTCCTCCGAGTGCGCTGTGATGCTACTCTGCAATGCTGCATGAGCAGCATTTTAAAAAGAGGCGTAATTGGCTTCACATGTGTCGGAGGAGGCATGTGCAAGTCTTGTGACATCACCAGTAATGGGCCAGTTTTCCAATTGGCCTAGCTAGCTTGGGGGTGGGTGATGGAGGCAATGGAAAAACTCCCTGGAAAGTAGTATGAAATCTTGGAGAACTGAGGTTGTACAGTATGGAAAACCATCTTCTTCTAGTTGGCGCTAGAATGTAAAAGCTGTTTGGCTTGTTAACATGGAAGTTAGGAGTTCTGGGAATTGATTGAGGTATAGTTGTAAGTAGCTTGAATTTAATAACTGGCTAGGACACAACACAATCTCCATTTGCTTCTTCTTATGCCACACTTTTGTTGCCTTGGCTGTACTTTTTTGCTCATTGTCATGCTGGAAGACGCATCCAAAACACAACTGGCTGAGGCCAATTCTCATTCCAGATTCTATGGTACATGACCCTGTTATTCTCCCCTTAAAGAAGTCAGAGAAACAGCAGTATAGCAGAATTTTTCACCTATATGTTTGATAGTGGGGATGTTTTTTTGGGGTCATAGTCAACTTTTCTCCTACTCCAATTTTGGTATCTAAATCATTTAGGTGTTTATTGGCAAATTACAAATTACTATTACAATCTATTACAGCAAAGTGTGTTACTTGTTACTTGACCGTACCCCTAGCTCCCTTGAGATCATTAACAATTAACAAGCTCCTCCCTCCTTTCTCAGAGACATCTTTATTCCACAAGGTGAGATTATTGTTTTTGGGTTTTTCGAATGATCAGTTTCATAACCGGGCACATAACCGGTCTGTGGGGGTGAGAGCTCATGCTGGTTGGCGGGGGAGGGTAGAGAATGGCAGGTGAGGAGTCAGGAGCCAATCAGGACAGGGGCAAAAGCGGTAGAGAAAAATGTTGGGTTGGATTTTGGAGAAGAGGAATCCAACAGAAGCAGCATTAACCCCACTAACCTTATAAAAACTACCAACATTAACACCATCTAATTCTTTAACACCATTAACTGATTAATATCTGATTTGTAGCTGATTTAAAAAAAAATATTTATTGCTCTGTGTTTTTGTGTGTGTGTGTTTGTGTGTGTGTTTAGTGGGTACTACATAGATTATGATAAGGATAAGAAAGAGTTGAAGAAGCGCGAGTGGAAGAGGCACGATTTTCACTACGATAACGTGGTCTGGGCCCTGCTGACCCTCTTCACCGTCTCCACTGGAGAAGGATGGCCACAGTAAGTGTGTGTGTGTGTGTGTGTGTGAGAGAGTGTTTGTGAGTGTGTGAGACTTGTTCTGACCTGTGTTGTGTTGTGTATAGGGTCCTGCAGCACTCGGTGGACGTGACGGATGAAGACCAGGGTCCGAGTCGAGGGAACCGGATGGAGATGTCTATTTTTTACGTTATTTATTTCGTGGTGTTTCCGTTTTTCTTTGTAAACATTTTTGTAGCTCTGATCATCATCACCTTTCAGGAGCAGGGAGACAAGATGATGGAGGAGTGCAGCCTGGAGAAGAACGAGGTGAAATATGCACACACACACACACACACACACACACACACACACATACACACACACCAGCATAATGAACCTGACCAAGACATTTTAGTAGGATAGCTGAGCTGTTTGCCCAGCCTAATCAGACTTGAGCTTTACCAATAGAGGACGTGTTTTTATCTGAAGAACCACCTTTCCTCCACCTTCAAAAACCAGATTAGACCATCTAAAACCAGTTACCAGAAAAAAATGGGATTTTCCCCATAATCCCCACACAAGTGATTATGAATGGTATTGTTTTAATAGCAGAAACAAATTATGAGATCTCTTCACATTGATTTAAATAGATAAATGTGAATAAAGGTGTTTCGTGTCTACAGATGTGTTGTTCTGTGTTTCAGAGAGCTTGCATTGACTTTGCCATCAGTGCCAAACCCCTGACCCGCTACATGCCCCAGAACCGCCACACCGTTCAGTACCGGCTGTGGCACTTTGTGGTTTCACCTTCATTTGAATACACCGTGCTGACCATGATAGCCCTCAACACCATCGTTCTCATGATGAAGGTACACTGCATGTGCAAAAGTATTGGGAACCTTCGCATTCTTTATTAAGGGTGCTTTTACACCTGCCTGGTTTGGTCTGGACTTTCAGACTTTTTTTAGTTTGGTCCAAACCAAAGTAGCAGGTGTAAAAGGGGCCACGAACCAGGACCAGATTTTGGTCCGACCAAGAGAGGTGATCTCGGTCCGGATCTTCTGAACCATGGTCCGGTTCACCTGCAGTGTGGAAGTGCTTTTCTGGATGGTTCGAACTTTCGGACTTTCGGAGAGCGGAGGGGGGTGAGGAAGGGAGCGCGGTGTCTGTGTGTGTGTGTGTGTGTGTGTGTGTAAGTGAGGTGGAGAGAGAGAGAGAGTAACGCACAGTGACTTGGATAAGTAACTTTAATCTGATTACTGGATTGGAAATAGTAACGTGTTAGATTACTCATTACTGAAGAAAAGGGTCAGATTACAGGAACATTACTGACATCACTGGGAAAGAGTTAGTTAGCACTTAGATAACTTAGTGTGCTTAACTTAGTGGCTAATGCTAATGATGCTCCAACCTCGGTACTCGAGAAAATTTAACATGGTAGAATTCATACATAAGGTGCACCAGATTATAAGGCGCAATGATGATTTTTGGGAAAAAGGATTTTAAGTGCGACTTATAGTCCAAAAAATATTGTAAATGTCAGGCCCTCAGAATTCTACCAATAAAGTGTGGAGCTACTTTTGAGCTACTAAGTTTGTTAATGATGTAAAAATAGCGATTTGCTTGCCTGGTCAACGCTATTGCCAGCATTGTATGCCTGTTGTGAG
The DNA here is from genome assembly GCF_023375975.1 of Astyanax mexicanus. Lineage (NCBI taxonomy): Eukaryota > Metazoa > Chordata > Actinopteri > Characiformes > Acestrorhamphidae > Astyanax > Astyanax mexicanus. Next base: position 9,635,178 of record NC_064419.1, read on the forward strand.
CATCGATTAGAGCGATGTATTTCAAAATGCTGGGGGTGAACAGAAGTGAGCTATTCTACAAAAGTTTGTACTCGTTATCATGTTTCACTACAACCCAAGTTCATTTTACACCTTCTTCTTCAAGCTCAAAAATATGTATATTACATATTTTTTGTGACTTGACTAACAACAATTCAGTACATACTTGCACCTACTGGGAACATGGGAATTCCAGTGCAGCTTAAGACCTTTATTATTGGTGACAATCTCTCTCTCTCTCTTTCTCTCTCTCTCTTTCTTAGTATTACTCGGCGCCCCCTATGTATGATGTAGTTCTGAAACACCTGAACACGGCCTTCACCGTGCTGTTCTCTGTGGAGTGTGTTCTGAAGATTCTGGCATTTGGTTTTATGGTAAGCCTTGTTTAATATTAATACTCAAATTATTAAGTTTCAATGAAATTCAGAAGTAAGATAAAAGTTACCAGGAACAATAAATGATAAATCATTTAGACTGATATGAGCAATATTTACTGAGCTACAGATACAAAAGTAGTGTGTAAAGGAACATACAGACATCTCAGCATGGAGTGGTAGAGGTTCCTAATGGTGTCCTGGTGGTCTAAATGTAAAGAAGCACCAAAAAAATCTCAATCCTCCCATATTTCTCCTTCCTGTTTTCCAGAATTATTTCCGGGACACGTGGAATATTTTTGACTTCATCACTGTGCTGGGGAGCATCACTGAGATCGTGGTGGAGCTGCAGGTATCTGCTGATGTTCCTCTGTAGAATTTAAAGAAATATATATATAACTTTCCTTCAGTTCTTCAGACTGAATTGATTCTCCTCTTCCTCTTGAGCATCAGTGGATCTGCTTAGGTTTTTAACTGGTGGTAGACCAGAGGGTTGCTATGCTGTTGCTAGGCATTGCAGTGTTAAGCCAGGGGGTTGCTACAGTATATTGTTGCTAAGCATTGCTGTGCTAGACCAGGTGGTTGCTATGCTGTTGCTAGGTGTGATCAGACAGGCCTATTTATTGGTTCCTGTGTTCTGTTTGGACTTTTTTTAGTCAGCATCCTTCAACATGAGCTTCCTGAAGCTGTTCCGAGCGGCTCGGCTGATAAAGCTGCTGCGGCAGGGCTACACCATCCGTATCTTACTCTGGACCTTCGTCCAGTCCTTCAAGGTCAGACTTTTCATTAGTAATATTAGATGTTTCTCTCTTATTTCAGACTTAAATTATTATAAAAAAAATATTTGTAATTGTTTACGACTGCTAAACTGCGAACAAACAAAAACGAGCATCTACAGTTTCGGATACAGATGCATCTCAAAAAATTATAATCTCATTGAAAAGTCACTTTTTTTCAGTAATTCAGTTTAAAATGTGAAACTCATGTATTATATAGATGTATTACACACAGAGTGATCTATTTTAAGCAATTTTTTATCTTTTATTGTTGATGATTATGGCTTACAACCAATGAAAACCCAAACAATCAGTGTCTCAGAAAATTAGAATATCATATAAGACCAATTGGTACTTTTGGCTGTGTGTGCCAAGTCCTGCTGGAAAATGAAATCCACATCTCCATAAAAGTTGTCAGCAGCAGAGGGAAGCATGAAGTGCTGTAAGATTTTGTGGGAAAAGAAAACTGCACTGACTTTAGACTTGATAATAAAACACAGTGGATCAACACCAGCAGAAGACATGACTCTCCAACCCATCACTGACCATCAGTAACTTTTACATTTCATTTGTAAATCAAGGGAGCAGAGTCTGGAGGAAGAGTGGAGAGACACTCAGTCCAAACTGTTTGAGGTCAAGTGTGAAGTTTCCACCAATCAGTGATGCAGATTTCATTTTCCAGCAGGACTTGGCACACTTCCCAAACTGCCAAAAGTACCAACTGTTCTTGTCTAATATTCCAATTTTGGGTTTTAATTGGCTGTAAGCCATAATCATCAACAATAAAATAGGTATATAAAACACTTTGTGATTTTCCACTTACCTGTGTACATTTGTGGCTCCGCCCCTTAGTCTCAGGTGTTTCCTGTTTCCCGTTTGTGTCCACCGCTATTTATAGTCCTGTTTCCTTTCTCGTGTGTCGATCCTTGTACATTTTTTTTACGTCTGTTAGTGGTCCTTGTGTTTTTCCTGTTTATACTCAGTTCTGGTTTCTTTGTTAAGTTTATGTTTATTTTGTGTTTGTTTTCGATATTAAATTTAATATTGTTTGCATTTGCGTCCGCCTCCGCGTCCTCCCTGCTCCAAACCTGAAACACTTAAAATAGATCTCAATTTGTGTAAAACATTTACTATATAATATATGAGTTTCACGGTTTGAACTGAATGACTGAAATAAATGAAATTTAATTATTAATGATATATATATATATTTTTTTTTTTAGATGCACCTGTATATAGAGCAAAAGACACAGAGTGGGCATAAATGTCCTGCATTATTTTATTACTATTAATAATTTGGGTTAATGTTTGTCAGGCTCTGCCATACGTCTGCCTCCTCATCGCCATGCTGTTCTTCATCTACGCCATCATCGGGATGCAGGTAACCCCCTTTATATACACACATTATTACCTGTATTATTATTGATTAATTCATACTGGATCTGCTGGATCTGCTGGTTCTGAATGTTCTGGATCTTTGCAGGTTTTCGGTAACATAAAGCTGAATGAAGAAACTCACATTAATCAACACAACAACTTCAAAACCTTCTCCAGTGCCCTAATGCTACTCTTCAGGTAGTACTCACTGTCTGTGTGTGTTTGAAATAAAGGATGGAATAAAATATAGATGTTTATATTCATATGTGTGTGTGTGTGTGTGTGTATGTGTGTGTAGGAGTGCTACAGGTGAGTCGTGGCAGGAGATCATGTTGTCGTGTTTGGGGGGTCAGAATTGTGAGGCGGACCCCTCGCTGAACTCTGAGCCTGACGGGGGCTGTGGGACGGACTTCGCTTATTTCTACTTCGTCTCTTTCATCTTCTTCAGTTCCTTCCTGGTGAGACACACAAACTCATTTACCCACATAGCTTTACATTATTAAATTATACATGTATTATATTTTATATATCTCTATAGCTATATACAGTCATGGCCGAAAGTGTTGGCACCCCTGAATTAAAAAAAAAAATAAAATAAGTATTTCTCCCAGAAAATTATTGCAATTACACGTTTTCTTATACACATGTTTATTTCCTTTGTGTGTATTGGAACAACACAAAAACAGAGAAGCATGTTGATGGTTATAGAAAGCGATTGATTTCAGTTATTATTTCCAAAGGGTGTGCTACCATTTTTGGAGTTGATTATGTAAAATTATGTCAAATTTGCCTTTTTTTCCCTCTGTTTTTTTGTGTTGTTTTTGTGGGTCCAGAGCAGGCAGGCTGACAGCATCATATCTGACATGTAATTAACTTTATAAAACTTTAGAATAAACCCAAATAAACATAAAGTCAGTGGTAAATCAGTTAGAGTGTCTACCTGTAATTAACTTTTATATAACTTTAGAATAAACCCAAATAAACATAAAGTCAGTGGTAAATCAGTTAGAGTGTCTACCTGTAATTAACTTTTATATAACTTTAGAATAAACCCAAATAAACATAAGGTCAGTGGTAAATCAGTTAGAGTGTCTACCTGTAATTAACTTTTATATAACTTTAGAATAAACCCAAATAAACATAAGGTCAGTGGTCAGTGAGAGTGTCTACCTGTAATTAATTCTATAGAACATTGGACTAAACCCAAATAAACAAGAAGTCAGTGTTAAGTGAAAGTGTCTGCTTGTAAATAAGTTTATATAACTTTAGACTAAACTCAAATAAACATACAGTAAGTGTCTACCTATAATTAACTCTATACAATGTTAGAATAAACCCAAATAAACATAAAGTCAGTGGTCAGTGAGAGTGTCTGCCTGAAATTAAGTCTATATAACATTAGAATAAACCCCAAAAAATAAAGTCAGTGTTCACTGAGAGTGTCTACCTGCAATTAAGTCTATATAACATTAGAACAAACCCAAATAAACACACAGTTAGTGTTCAGTAAGTGTCTACCTGTAATTAACTCTATACAATATTAGAATAAACCCAAGTAAACATAAATCAGTGGTCAGTGAGAGTGTCTACCTGAAATTAAGACTATATAACATTAGAATAAACCCAAATGAAAAAAAATCAGTGGTCAGTGAGTGTTTCTACCTGTAAATAACATCATATAACTTTAGTATAAACACAAATGAGCATAAGTCAATGGTAAATCAGTAAGAGTACTTGTAATTAACTCTATATAACAGTATAGTGGGAGCGTCTAACTGTAATTGACTTTATATAACGTAAATAACTCTTTATACTATTAGAATAAACTGAAAGAAGCATTTAGACAGGTGATGTAAAGTAGTTGTAACGGTTGTTCTCTCTCTTCTTTTCTGTGCAGATGCTGAATCTGTTTGTTGCTGTTATTATGGATAATTTTGAGTATCTGACTCGCGACTCCTCCATTCTGGGTCCTCATCACCTGGACGAGTTTGTGCGAATGTGGGGGCAGTACGACCGAGCTGCCTGGTGAGAAGGGGGTCCGCACTATGCTGATGCACTCTTGCTGAAAGTCTTATTGTAGTGAAATCAGCTTAGAAAATTCACCTTTTTGGTGCCACTTTGTTCTTTTTTTTTTGCGGTTTTGCTAAAAAGCACATAAATCCATTGATGAGCAAAGAGTTTTGGCCCAGTAACTTGTGAGCACTGGTATTTTACAGTATAGGTTAGGTGTGTATTTGTCATTCTATAATAACGCATTAGTGCTATAAGCTGCTATAAGCTGCTGAATGTTAACAAATAAGTTATTTTTCCAGATCAGGATTGATCGTGCAGTTATGTTATGTGGTAAGTTAAGTTGGATTGGGCCTCCAGTTTGTTTTTTTCAGTCTGTAAAATGGAAGAATTAATGTTGCTAGAAATTAAACTCTTCTCTTTGCAGATCCAAGCTTAGAAAACCAGGGTCAGAACACAGGATCAGCCACCCGCACTCCATCCAGCTAGCCACCACTGCCCTTAAATACAGTCATATGAAAACGTTTGGGCACCCCTATTAATCTTAATCATTTTTAGTTCTAAATATTTGGGTGTTTGCAACAGTAATTTCAGTTTGATATATCTAATAACTGATGGACACAGTAATATTTCAGGATTGAAATGAGGTTTATTGTACTAACAGAAAATGTGCAATATGCATTAAACCAAAATTTGACCGGTGCAAAAGTATGCGCACCCTTATCATTTTATTGATTTGAATACTCCTAACTAGTTTTTACTGACTTACTGAAGCACAAAATTGGTTTGGAAACCTCATTGAGCTTTGAACTTCATAGCCAGGTGCATCCAATCATGAGAAAAGGTATTTAAGGTGGCCAATTGCAAGTTGTTCTCCTATTTGAATCTCCTCTGAAGAGTGGCATCATGGGCTCATCAAAACAACTCTCAAATGATCTAAAAACAAAGATTGTTCAACATAGTTGTTCAGGGGAAGGATACAAAAAGTTGTCTCAGAGATTTAACCTGTCAGTTTCCACTGTTCATAGTCACTGGTGGCCTGCTCATCTGGTCAATAGTGGAGGTGGAATCCAACTTATTCCACTTCTTCAATCTGACCTGCCTATGTGGTTAAATCATTTAACCACTAGCTCCATTGACCACTGCAACCATTGAAAACTGCTATACATCACCAAAAGCCCTCGCATTAGAACAGGGTCAGCAAAAGAAATCATACAGTGTGATACCTGAGCACTGTTACATCAGAAGAGTTAGCATAGCTAATGTAACTGTCTTACACGAGTTTATTGTAATTTTGTCTAATACTGTAACAACTGTCCTCTTAATGCTGTGTTGATGCAGCTTTCTCCATCTCCTTGAAGTAATTTTCCACACTCCTGTTGATGTGGAATTGAGGAGTAAAAGAAATGGATGTTAACTTATCCTGTTTTTGTGTTCCTGTTTTTTTGATACTGAACAATTTACAGCTCTGGAAAAAAGTAAGAGACTACGTAAACATGAGTTTCTTTGATTGTACCAAATTGAAAACCTCTGGAATATAATCAAGAGGAAGAGAAATGAAAAAAAGCCATCAAACCAAACTGACCTTCTGAAATTTTGGCACCAGGAGTAAAGGCTGGTGGAGGAGAACATGATGCCAAGATGCATGAAAACAAATATTGATTTTTGAACTCTTTTTTGCCTTATTTGAGGTCTGAAAGCTCTGCATCTTTTTTCTCATCTTTATTTCAGCCATTTCTCATTTTCTGCAAATATATGCTCTAAATGACAATATTTTTATTTGAAATTTGGGAGAAATGTTGTCCGTAGTTTATAGAATAAAACAACAATGTTCATTTTACACAAACATATACATATGATATATATTTTATACAAACACATACAAATAGCAAAATCAGAGAAACTGATTCAAAAATTGAAGTGGTCTCTTAATTTTTTTCCAGATTTGTATATACCTAACTTATTAGCTTGTCATTTAACCTAACTAGGAGGGAGTCTCATGAAGCTGGCAGTATACCTTATACTAGGGGTTCTTAACCTGGTGGTTGGGACACCTCAGGACGTCATGACATATTTCCAGGGGGGTCACGTTTTCTCAGCAAAATTTGGGCGGCAAACTTTATTTTTGTTTACTGAATCAAACTGACTCATTCTCAGGCTTGATTCTGGGTGCCACATGCTTTAAATAGGTTGCTTTTTTATAAAGTTTTCTTTTCACTGAGCCAAGCTGACTCATTCGTTGTTTCTACCCAACTCTTTTATCTCAATTTTGATTCAGAGTCACACGTGTGCCGTGGCTCTGCAAGTCCAGGCTGGTGTTTTTTAAAAGGTCAAGCTTCCAGGAACGTAAAAAAAAAATTAATATGATGAAATGTACTTGGAATATGGATTTACACAAACAAGCAAAGGAGAGCATGCACAACTGCAGGGTGTGGTTTGTGCCAAAGAATAATTCAGTTAAATGGCTTTTCTGTACTTGTCTCGAAAAAAGCACAAAAAAACAGAGCCCTCTCAATGTGGAAGATGATTTGCAACATTTTCTGGACCCTATTAAACTTATAATCGTTTAATGTGTGCTGCGAATGATGGGAGGGGGGGCTGGGGTGGGGGTGGATGGAGGGTTGCAACATTTTCTGGAGACTACAAGAGGGTCTTACAGTTACGAACAAAGGTTAAGAACCCCTGCCTAAAACTATTTTGAACTATATTGGATATTTTGAATAAGACAGCACTGCGTTTGGTTTTTGCAGTACACCAGCCTGAAATCAGCATTTCTAAGCACCACACTGCTCTAAAACCTCCCACTTGTCCATAATAACCAATCACAGTTAGTGAGAGAGGTCTTAGAACTTATCACTCTCCTTGTTTTGAGATCTTTTGAAGTCTGGTTTGGATCTAGTCACTGCATTCTTTGTTCTAAGATCTTCCCTTAATGAAGATTGATTCGATTTCAAGCCCTATTTGTCTTAGGGTCCTCTCCTGACTACAATTGGTCCTGGTCACCAATTGTTTCATTAAAGACCTCCTTCTGAGTGTGATTAGTCCTGATCACCACCTTGTTTTATCTGCTACTGATTTACTGACTTTCATTTAAGGTATACTGCCAGCTTAATTCTGAAATGTGTTTCATTATTATCCCACAGCTTTCCCTATGGTAATAAACCACAAAATGTGAATAAACAGCATTTTATTTAGACATTTCAAATCATTATTGATACTATGGGCTTTCAGATTATTTAATTAACTGACAAAGTGATTAGAAATATTTTGCTTGTTGAACTTTTAATAATAATTGCTGCAAAAATTGTAAAAATGACAAAATGAGTTAAAAATTCCCTTCATCACAGTAATGTCCAGGTTCTGCCTCTCTGACAGCTAACAGTCTGTGTTTCCTCTTCTAGTGGAAGGATACATTATAAGGAGATGTACAAAGTAGTGCGCACTATATCGCCCCCTCTGGGCTTTGGGAAGAATTGCCCCTACAGGGTGGCATGCAAGGTTTGGCTCACCCACAATCTACCCCACAACTTGATTCCTGTCCTCTTTGCATTCTTCCCAATTTCTTTTGCCCCTCCTCACACAGTCCAACCCTAAACCCCTAACCCCTCCCACCCTGCTCGGTCCTCTGGCCAAAGACAAAGTCAAAGCCTCTGTGCACACAGAGTAGGTCCTGCTGGCCTCTGTACAAGTCTTTAGGTGGTAAACTAGTCTCCTTTTGAGCGGGTTAAGTTAGGTAGAAGCATTGAAAGGGGTTAGGCTCTCTGTGTCTGGCTCAGATCTGGGGTTTATATCCTGCATGACTCTACCTGGCCTGTCTCTGTGGTTAAACACTGTAACCACAGCACTTTTATGTTCTTTTCTCTAATTGGACAGTTTCAGTTCAATACTTTCAGAACTCACTATAAACCCCAGATCCCAGAGGCTGACTCCTGATCTCTTTGGCCGTCCTGATGATTTCTCTCCTCAGATGTTTCTATGCTGAAGAAGCATAGAAAGAGCTCCAGCTGGATTTTCCTGTTACATGCTTTCCTTTTCAGTCTCTTTTCGTTATTTGTGACCGAGACACGTTAAATGACCTACCCTTTTCCTCTTCCTCTTCCTTTCTTTTCCTACTCCTCTTCATATCCTTCCTCTCCCTTCCTCATGGAAATGCTTCCTCCTGTTGCTACTCACCCTCCTTCATCACATTGCCCTCGGTGATGCCCCCCAGTGGCCGTATTCACTACACTGACATGTACGAGATGCTGACCTACATGTCTCCGCCGCTTGGCCTGGGCAAGAAATGTCCCTCCAAAGTGGCTTATAAGGTAGTCTGAAATGTGATATATCACTAAAGACCTGGCATTGGCTCATTTTTATAGTTGGTGTGCACTTGTGTGTGATGACAGTCTGCTCTAAGCTTTGATTCATTGGGCACTGCTACCTACTGTAAAATTGGACCAAACCCACATATGGATGGACACAAAAGAAATTCACATATTGTGTTACGGTGGTTGTTGTTCATCATCTCAGTGACACAGTTGTTACTTTAAGTACAAAACCAATTCCAAACAAGTTGGGACACTGTGTAAAATGTAAATAAATGAAAATAAAACCAGAATGAATTTTCAACTCACTCACTGGGTCAGTCAAAATTGAGTAACAATTGTAGAAAAAAGTTTCACAACGAAGACTTTGGATATTCCACAATCTGCAGCCGATAATATAATCAAAAGTAATCCCTGTTTGTAAGAGACAAGGCAGGTGATCAGTATTGGTCAGTAGAATGCTGGTGATCTTCCAGCTCTCAGGCACTGCATTAAAAACACATTTCACTATGCACTATCAACAGTGCAGTGAATTCTAGTAGAGAAACATGCCTTTTTTAATGCAGTACCTAAGGGCCCAAAGATCATTAGCATCCAATACTGATCACATCTTTTCCCTTATGCACAAGGACTTAAAATGTTGCTGCCATCAAGTTTTTATTTTTCATGAAATTGTAAAATGTCTCACTTTCACTATCTATTCACTGTCTATTAGGTTTACTAATCATTGCAATCTGTTTTATTCACATTAATTTACACAGCATTCCAACTTTTGAATTGGGGGTTGTATATTTCTGTGCTGATTTTTTACAAAATTATTAATAAATTGTACTTGCATCTTGCTTGAATATATGAGCTGTTTAATCTGATACACATAAGTTACAATAGTATGTTTGTGCTCTGAAAATCTGAAGTTTAAATAGAATGATTTCTTAACAGCTTGTGGGAAGTAGATTCAGTGATGCAGTCATTCCAGCCATTGTCTTACACTCATCGTTCTGCTTTCTGCTGTTTGATAAACTGTTAATTCACTGTCTCACAGAACTTTTCTCTGTTGACTTTGACTTGATTTGGAGTCCAAGAAGACTTGCAAATTTTCCCTGGTAACTTTTAGTTTTGAACTTTAGGGACTTGCAACTTGCACTCCATAGACTTCAGGAAGTAGTCAGACTGAAAGCCCACAGACTGTAGACTTGATTAGCAGCTTGAACTGCAGAAAATGTATTCATACCCTCACTCCAGACTTTACCCCTGAGTCAGAGTCAGACCTTAGAAATTTGAGTCAGACCCATATTCCAGAGACTCACCTCAGAGTTGAGACCTAAATCAGGCTTGTAACCCAAAAGGGCTTAAGACTTACAGTAACTTGGATTTGCATTCAAGAGACCTAGCTAAAACTTGAACCTCAGCTAGTTACTGACCTTGGACTCACACAGAGATTTAGGACCCTATTGTACATCCTCTGCCAGGTGTGTCGCTATGCTCATTCCTATCTTACATCCCATCGACAGTCTATTTTCACACCTTGGACCCACGTCATAAGAGTAGCTTTGTTTAGGAGTAATATAATCTACACTAATGTGCATGGTGTCCTGGAAGTAAGGTGTTTTCAGGTAGATTTCTGGTGTGTTGCTATTTTGGCTTCGTCAGAGTTGTGCAGGGCATATTTTTTGTGCCCTTACGATAACAAAGATACACTGACGTGCCCTTAACCCAGCTGCATGACCACAATTGAGACTTACAGACTACAAACTTTCAGAGGCTTACTTGTGTCCGAGGTTCGAGAATCAATTGAGACCTACACTTTAGAGCCTGGACTCTCAATTCCGACTTGAACTCCATAGATTCAGTTACAACTTAAGACTTATGCCTGAAACTTGAGAATTGGACTCAAACCATAAAGACTTAACATTGACACTAATCCCAAAAACTGTAAAATCTCAGAGACTTTACTGTAGAGACTTCAGACTAATACTCCAAGGACTCCAGACTTGGACTTTGAGCCCAAAGACTTGTACTTAAGTTTAAACCTTAGTGAACACTCATTAGTTCCACACTGTAAAGGACTGGATGTTTGAATTGTTCAGTCTGACGGTGGATTTACAGGGACAGCATCTGGTTTGGCTTTATTTGTCTTCACAGTGACCTCATGGTGTTACAGTGTCCTGCTGTCTGTCTATAAGCATGAGTAAACAGTAATGTCTCCATGGTGACCTGGTGCTCTCTGTCTCCGTGGTGACCTGGTGTTCTCATGGTGTTGTGCCTGTGTTCAGAGGCTGGTTCTGATGAACATGCCAGTGGATGAAGAGATGGCGGTCCACTTCACCTCCACCCTTATGGCTCTGATCCGCACGGCTCTGGAGATCAAAATTGCTCGAGGTTTGAACCTCCCACTTACTTTTTACTTTAGGGTCTTTAAGTCTCTTGCATTCTCTGTTTAAATTACTATTTTGTATCTATTTTGTTTTAATCTATCAGTTTCAGGATGCAAGCTGCAATTCGTTAGTGGAGCTTCTCCAGAATGGGAAATTCCTCTTTCCAGTGATATCTGGAGTTTTTACACTAAACATAAACTATCTACTGATTAGAGGAAACCCTGTGTACAGTACTTTATATACTTGTATAAGAGTATTTTCTGCATTTATGAATGGTATTTATGTGTGTGTGTGTGTATTGTGCAGGTGGTGAGGACAGGGGTCAGATGGACATTGAGCTTCAGAAGGAAATCAGTGTTATCTGGCCTCACCTCTCCCAGAAATCGCTGGACCTGCTGGTGCCGATCCACAAAGGTGAGACATGGGATGAGTTGTGAAGTTGGGGATGAACATCCTGACCCCACTAATGCTTATGGTGGTGAGTGCAATTAAAAAAGGACCTGCATTATTCTTTGGGAAGAAGAAGATATTCTTCTCTGTCGAGTCAGTTTACATCCATATGTTTAGTCTATAGCAGATTAGCTCTACCCACTCACACTCGTTTACTGTCACAGTGTTTTCACAGTGCTTTACATGCTGTTACATGCTGTGTCACATATCCTGTGTCTGGTCAGCATTTTAATTGTGCATATTTTTTTAAATAAATGCGTTGGGAATGTGATGCGTATGTGATGTGCAGTATACAATATCAGTCCAGTCAACAGTCCAGTGTTTTTTAAACAGTAGATGTGGAAACCTGGCCAGTGTCTCTAGTCTGCCCTCTTGTGGATGCCTCCAGTAACTTGCACTGTCTATTTCTCACAGTCTTGCATATTCTGCTTTTGTGCATAGATGCAGTGCACACAAAACCACTAGGGGCAGTACAGCACTTGCACATCAAACCGAGGGAAAGTTTTGAGGAGCAGCTCTGCTGATGCATAGCAAAAATTATGCTCTTTATAACAACTGTTGAGATGTCGCAGTGGAAACGTGTAAATTGAAATGGAAAGAAATCTGTGATGGCAAAGGGACCGATAGGATGTTTTGATCAGCAGTCATTAGACGCCTGAGCTGCCCTCCAGCCTACAATAACACACGGAGCACACAGGCAAGTGTGTGAACAGATAGGTTCACAATGTAGAAAGTCATCTATGAAGATGCATGAGCAAACAGAAAGTATGTATCTACCCTTAATGTTACAGTGCCAGTAGCAGTCTTAACCCTGAGGGTCCAGTGGTCTAAATCGCTGCCATTATGATTGGATGGAGATTGCTGGTCGAATCCTGGTCATGCAGCTTGCCATCAGCTGTGGTAGCCCTAAGAGAGAACAATTGGCCTTGCTCTCTCTGGATGGGTAGATGGCTCTTTTTCCCCTCATCACTTCTAGACTGACGTATTGGAACCGAGACACTGCGATTTGTTCCAAGTGCACTGTAATGCTACTCCACAGTGTTCAGGCGGTGGCTGACTTCACATTTGTTGGAAGAGGCTTGTGCTATTCTTCACCCTCCTTGTGTTGTTGCATCACCTGTGATAAGGGAATATGTGGGACAGTTAGCTAAAACAAATCCTGGAACTCACTCAATTAATTGGTTTGCTGTGGATTGTGATTCTGTTGAGCTGCACTGAGTCAGGTGCGTATGTGTCTGTGTCCTGCAGCCAGTGATATGACCATCGGCAAAATCTATGCAGCCATGATGATCATGGACTATTACAAACAGAGCAAAGCCAAGAAACTCCGCCAGCAGCTTGAGGAGCAGGTGGGTACAAATACATAAGCACACACATACACAGACACACACATACACAAACTATAATATGGGCTTGTTTTTGTGTGTTTTGTGTAGAAACACGCGCCAATGTTCCAGAGGATGGACGCTTCATCACTTCCGCAGGAAATTCTCTCCAGTGCCAAAGCCCTTCCGTTCCTCACCCACAGTGCAGGATCTGCACTGTAACTACCCTATATACAGTGTTTTGTGTGTATGACTGTGTGTGTGTTATCAAAAATTCTTTGTTTAAAGGTGTAAAGATGTCCATTACATGTGTTTTCTCTGCAGAACCAGAGGAGGTTTCGTGGCTTTGAGCCCAATCTCCCCTCAGGAACTTTTCATGCAGCCTCCGAGTCCAGAACCCGAGGAGGAGGAATACCGAGTGCAATACCTTCCCCCATCAGACCCGGTAACACACACACTCAAACACACACAGTCACAGTATGCGTATTCACTCAGTCCGTGATCATTACACTGCCCTCTTCAGGTTCATCTGAATCACTGACTGTATAATAGCCTGGGCAGCACAGTGTCTCTCAAAGTGAAGCCACTACCCATCTTCAGTCTCGTTTTTCTCCTGTAATCTGTCTTTCCATCTCCAGTGTGTAATTCCAAAAGTAAGTAAGGTGAGAGTTCTTCACTTAGAAATGAAATGATTGACAGCCTTGGCTGGAACAGACCAGATCAAGAGAAAAAATACGCTCTGCTTCTGGATGTTTAGCTTGAGCTGTAAACTCAATAAAGCCGGTGTGAGACACAATTGGTCTGGTACAAGGAGGCAGATAAATACATGTCTGGCGCCGCCTCTGGTTACAAATTTAAATCATGTAAATTCTCTTCAATAAGAAATCAGAGATCTGCCCAGGGATCGGGGGATCGCTGATTCAAATCCTGGTCATGTAGCTTGCCATCAGCTGCCGGAGCCCTGAGAGAGGACAATTTAGTTAAATGTGCTCTTTCCCTCTCATTACTCCTAGGGTGATGTTGATCAGCACAAGGCGTCTGTGAGCTGATGTATCAGAACCGAGTCACTGCGTTTTTTTCTCCGAGTTCGCTGGCTACTCAGCAATGTTGGGAAAGAGGTGGTGGCTGACTTCACATGTATCAAAGAAGGCATGTGCTAGTCTTCACCCTCCTTGTGTTGTGGCATCACTAGTGATGGCAGAGCTAAATGGGTGGGACAATTAGCCCTGTTTAGAAAAAAAAAAGAAAGAAAAAAAAAGAAATCAGAGCTATATTGACCAGATTTTAAATGCAGGATATCACTACGCAGGGTCCGTTTGAGTACAGTGTTCCTCTGTGGAGATCTGAAGCCGTCGCTTCCGGCAAGAAGTCCCTTTGTTCTTCCTGAGATGTCAGTCTGTCAGATCTGTCAAATCTGTCAGAACCTTCAGTTTGAAATTTTTACAGATGATGACATTGGTGTGGAGACAGGGGTTCTGACTCTGACATCAACAGAAGAGCCTTAGAGCATTTCACACATCAGGGTGAAAACGATGTTAAGAAAAAATACAAGTGAGATTTTCAACCTAAAATGTCTGGAAAGGTTTTAGATCTGAGTAAACAATGATAAATATACCTGATACACAAGCATTTAGAGCATCTAATAACAGAGAATAATGAAACATTTTATGTGTGCATTTTTACAGAGTCTGGAATTATGAGTGACTGTAATAATCTAATCTGATCACATAATTAAGTTTGGGTTTTAAATCTTGTTCTGCTTTAAATGTCTGCCTTTAAATGTTACCGTCTTTACATGTTATCATTCATTACATCATCATGAAGCTGCTTTATATGTAGCATATTTTTCTATAACTATAAGGCGCACCGGATTATAAGGCGCACTATTAATGAACGTCTATTTTCTGGTATATTTTATATATAATGTTCACCGGATTATAAGGTTCATTTAGTGACACTAGTAAGGATGCCTGCATGGAAGTGAGCAATGGTGTCGCCATGTAATGTAATTCCCTTGTAATGGGGAAGCTAGAAAAAGACGCCTAAGTCTAAGTAAGCTTAGACTTCCAACATTTTATCTAAGGATGAGTTTTCAGTGAAGTTTCTCCAGCACTAAGGCTGGGTGCAGCAGCATTAGCATTAGCCGCTAACTGCAGCGCTGGCGGGACGTTACTGTCGCCCGATAGCGCTAGACTGAGGAACCCTGAGTGTTCTGAAAACCCTAGCTGCTTGTCCCACGTAGATCTAATGCTGCGGTTAGCGGCTAATGCTAATGCTGCTGCACCCAGCCTTAGTGCTGGAGAAACTTCACTGAAAATTCACCCATATAACCCTGTACTTCAGCGGAGTGACTTTACTGCTCCTTAAGACCTGACTGGTAAAATTCGTACATAAGGCATATTGGATTATAAGATGCACTGTCGATTTTGTGGAAAATTAAAATATTTCAAGAGCGCCTTACAGTCTGTAAAATACGGTAATACAGACCATACTGCTCATATGCAGTTTTGTTCTGTATCATAACAATAGACTGTGTTATGCTATAGATGTGAACATTATTTGCTGTCACTCCATTATGTGTGTGTATATATTGCTTTTTTACAGACATTTTGTTTTGTTATGTATATATGTATATTTATATGTATACATATATATGCGTAGATATGATGTGTTTGTAATATCTTCAGAGTGCCTGTATCTACAGCACACCATACAGTACTTTCATTGTTACCATTAATTAAAAACAAATTGACACAGCCCAGCTGTGAAGCATGGTGGAGGGAGCCTCTGGGATTGGGGCTGATTTGAGTGCCCTGTGGTCACTGAGAAGGTGGTAAAAGCTTTACAGGCACCTAATATGCTGTGTATTAAACTCTGGTTAAAGAGCTGTGGGTGTTTTTGGCGTACGGTTTAGTTTTTTCCTGTGGTGTATTTCCGTTCTTCTGCTCATCTTTTATTTTATCTGGCATTATTTGATGCCAGCTCACTCTGGCTAAGTCTGCATGAGGCTTTTCTTGGTGCTGTGATGTCACACCAGGTGATAGTTGCTTATCTTCGGCTTCAGCTTTGGTGTTTGTGCTTGTGACACTGCAGTTTTGCCTCTGAACAGTTGTGTCTGCTTAGCTTCCCCCCTACCACCCTTTAATTTACCTGCTTTAATCCCGACACGTCTGTAAACAGGTAGGCCTGTCACAATAACTACATTATCGACTTATCGTTTAATAAATGGACATGACCTCCTTCATTTTAATAATCGTTATATTGTGACTGTACCTTTATTAGGAAAAATGCCCTCTATTAACACCCAAAACAAACTTAAAGAAGCATAGTAACAGCCCAATGCAGGTCTAGTTGCTTAACTTTAGTGTCTTAGGTTCGTGTTACCTCAGCCTTCTATTTACCATCAGCGTATCTCTGGAGTGAAGGCTGAGGCAGGTTCTTTATGCCGGTTCAACGCGTGCCAGCTGGGACAGACCGGGGCTGCACATCATGGTGTGGAGCAGACACACGGTTCCCCATGCCCCCGCACTTTACAATGTGTTTGTATATATATATATATGTAGTACACACTGAAGAACCTACTATATCCTATTTTTGTTCAAGCTGGAACTTTTTTTTAGTTATTTTATTATTTTATTAGTGCCAAATCATTGCTCTAAAAATGGCAGCAGTATCGTTTATCGCAAAAATTACTGGGACAAAATATCGTTTGCAAAAAAAAATTATCGTGACAGGCCTATAAACTGGTGTATCCTACAGGTAACAGGTGTTTGGGATTACAGGGCAGTCTGAATGTGATGTGAGTGGCCCCCTTCTGGACATTTGCTGTAATGCTGTTTGCTGGGACAGTGTTGTTTCAGTGGTTAGAGTGACGGGTGTGGGTTCAACACCCTGTTTCGGAAAGCTGCCACTGTTTAGCCCCTGAACAAGGTTCTTAACCTTCACTGCTCCAGAGTGCCGCAGTGATGGCTGTGTGTGTGTAAGCGTGTGTGTGTGATGGTGTGAGTTGGATGCTTGTCTTGTCTGTTTTCTCTGGTTCAGACTGTCCCTTCCTCTGCCCCCCTCTCTCTGATTGAAGGTACCTGAGCACAGGGACTTTAGTGCCATGCTGCAGGTGCCCGACAGAGCAGCGTCTATCCGAGCCTCCTCCATGCCCCGGCTGGCAGTAGAGCCACAGGTACTGCAGCCCAGATTAGCCTCCCCTCCCTTTTCTCTCGCTCTTTCTCTCTTTCTCTATTATCTCCCTCTGTGCTTACGTTTACATGGTGCTGGTTAAGTGGGTAAGTGTAGTCTTAGCAGTGAAGCTAAAGCTCATGTAGTTCTAAGCCTTTGTTTTAGAACCTGCTGGATTCCGGGTTCAGGGTTCCGGGTCATTCGGGTTAGAGTTCTGTTTATTAAGAGATCAGTAGGCCATCAGATCTGGGCTCATATGTCTATATGTCTGTTTCTGTGTTTCTCTATAGAGAAAATGTGTAATCATTTAAATGTGATTGATTAAATGTTATGGTTGTAAATAGTTGTATGTAATTAGTCTGTTGTGATTGGTTGGATGTGTTTTGATGGTTGTAATTGGTTGAATGTGGTTAGTTGGTTGTGATAGGTCGGTTGTGATTGGTTGGATGTGTTGGTTGTGATTTCTTGGATGTGATTGGATGGTTGTAATGTGTTAGTTGGTTGTGATTGGTTGGATGTGGTTAGTTGGTTGTGATTGGTCGGTTGTGATTGGTTGGATGTGGTTAGTCTGTTCTGATTGGTTGGATGTGTTGGTTGTGATTTCTTGGATGTGATTGGATGGTTGTAATTGGTTGGATGTGGTTAGTTAGTTGTGATTGGTTGGATGTGGTTAGTTGGTTGTAATTGGTCGGTGTAAATGGTTGGATGTGATTAGTCGGTTGTGATGTGATGGTTGTGATTTGTTGGATGTGATTGGATGGTGGTAATTGGTTGTCGGTTGTGAATGATTGGATATGATGGTTGTGATTTGTTGCATGTGATTATTCGCTTGTGGATGATTGTGATTAGTCACCTATGAATGGTTTAAGGTGGTTGGTTGGTTGAATGTGATTAGTCAGTTGTGAATGGTTGGATGTGGTTGATTGGATGTGATGAGTCAGTAGTGAATGGTTGGATGTGGATGATTGGATGTGATTAGTCAGTTGTGAATGGTTAAATAAGGTTGGTTGGATGCGATGGTTGTGATTTGTTGAATGTGATGGCTGTAAATGGTTGGATGTGATTAGTCTACTGTGAGTGGTTGAATGTGGTTGGTTGGATGCGATGGTTGTGATTGGCTGGATGTGATTAGTTGGTTGTGATTGGTTGGATTTCTGTGCATGTTTATTCTGTATTTTATGGGATGGATGTTTTGCAGGCGGGTTCGGAAAATAAGCTGATGAAGCGCTCGTTCTCCACCATCGGGGATCAGTGTGTTAACGGCGTGTGGCAGGAGGAGTTCTCTCTGGAGCGGGTCAGTCCGGACCGGCTGGAGAGACCGAGGCAGAGGAGCTTCAGAGGTCAGTCTTCATCACCCTGCTGCACAAGCATTCATATCTCCTGTAATACTGCAGTGTACATAAATCTAATAAAGCATTTTTTTCAGAACCAATATCAATTAAACAGAATGTGTGTTTATCTGTGTGTGTGTGTGTGTGTGTGTGTGTAGGTGTCAGGTCTAACCTAAGGGAGCCGGATAGGAGAGAGAGAGGGCGATCGAAGGAGAGGAAGCGGCTGTTGTCCCCCGACCCGTCTCGCTGTAACTCAGAGGACAGGAGCCAAACCCGCGAGGCACACTCCCGCTCACCCAGCCTGGGGAGAACACAGACACCACACACACAGGTAAACACACACCTCATATACATGTACACACCTCACACACACCTCACACTCAGCTTAAAACGCACCACAACATCCCATCTCTTCTCTGTTTTATTAGGGTGACCAATCAGCCAGTCCCCTGCACTCAGACTCCGGAACCCCCAGGGGGCGCCGTCAGCTTCCCCAGACGCCTTCTCGGCCCCGCCCGCACATCTCCTACTCGCCACTAGTGTGTCGTGGCCATCTGACGGCAGAGGACAGCCAATCACGGACCCAGCCCGTCGGAGAGGGGGAGGAGTCATCGTCCCGTGGAGCAGGCAGAGGGGTTATAAGCCACGCCTCCCCGCAGCGCTACATCTCAGAGCCATACCTGCCGCTACATGAGGACTTCAACAGCCCAGACGCCAGTTGCACCGAGGACACTCTCACCTTTGAGGTTGCCATAGCAACAAGCCTGGGCCGCAGCAACGCCATAAGCTCCGCCCCCCAGCTGCGGCACACCTGGCAGGTGCCCAACGGGCATATCCGTAAGCGTCTGGCGCAGGCGTCGGGGGGCACGTCGGGCTGCGAGCTGCTGAGTGACACTGACGAGGACGATCGGTGCTGAAACAGTAGCAGAACCGACTGGACTGACCCGACGGTCCGGACTCAACTCTGGACTTCATTACTGACCCTCAGTCTGACCGATCACCTGGTGATCAGTCATCGTGTGTTTGTGTCTGTGAACAACAGGTGATATCTGCTCTGCACTGCCCGGCCATACCCAGCATTCCCAGTCTAGACCAGCTCTCCCAACAACATCAACCAGTACAGAGCTTTACCCCATTAACCCATCTGTGTCCAGAACCTTCGTCACAACTTGTTCCAACTGGACAAAAGTCAGGAAGTTCTACACTACAGTTCACAGTCTAGTACACAGTCCAGCCAGAATATTATGACCACCTCTTTTTATGACACTCATGTGATTCATTAAGGAAACACCATGAAAACCTTCGTCTTTTTGAACATATTTAATGATAAAGATCTTTGAGCTTCATTTGAACAACATTAAGATGATGAAGAGCTTAAAGCTGATGTCTGTAAGTTTTGGGATTTGGGGGACTTAGTGCCCTCTCTGGTGAGAATAGGTAATTGCACTGAATCATTTTAAACTGGGTGGGTGTGATGCGGTCTCCTTTCCGAGTGGATAAATCTGATTCCAGGTTATGTTCAGTCATAGATAGAGATAGAGAGAGAGAGAGAGAGAGAGAGAGAGAGAGTGCTCAGTCAGAAACTTCACTCCTTCGTTTCTTTGTTTTTACTATGAGTGAATGAGCTACTGAGCTCTGAGTTTCCCCTTCTGAAGTCTCCATTGCTCCACCAGCCTGTCGTGTTCAGTAAAACTGAGCCGGATCCTCTTTTAGAGGCTGTACGTGTGACGTAAGTAAGTAAAGACATGTGATTTGGTCAGAAGAAGAACTCCCGTGAAAAGTGACCCGACACCCCAGATTTTAGAATTAATATATTATTATTAGGCTTAGCAGGAATGGTCGTTTTAGCACACTGGTACCACAATATTAAACACAATATTTTATTCCTTCTCCACTCAGAAATGCTTCTGCTAGAAAAGTAAATTCTTGAGTTTTATTTGTTTGGTAATATAATCTCCATCCCTTAATCTGTTCAAATGAACCTCAAAAGCACGTACAATTAAAATAGTAAAAAAAAACAACAAAAAAAAAACCCAAAGGTCTTAATGGGGGGTCCTTATTAAACACTAATCATTCTGTTTTTCGGCATACTTGATTATTATCATCTTGTCACGCTGTTCTTCAATACTCAGGATCCCACAGGAGAGAAAACACTGATTAGCATGGTGGTGGTGTATAAGGTGCTGTATGCTAGTTTGTGTGTTGTGCTGGTTTACAGTGAATGGGTCAGATGCAGCAGTGCTGCTGGAGTTTTTAAACACTGTGTTTAATCACACACTGTCCTCCACTCTATTACACACTCCTACCTACACCTGCTCCACCTTGTATTCTCTAGTCCTTCATCAGTGGTCACAGGACACTGTTGGTGGACAATTCTTAATCCTGCAGTGAAACTGAGGTGTTTAGAAACTCCAGCAGCACTGCTGTATCTGATGCACTCACTGTACCAGCACAACAAACATTAACACCTCATAAACCACCACCATGCTAATCAGTGTTACTCTGTGGTGGTTTTCTCTCCTGTGGGGTTTTTATTACAGAACAGGATAAAAAAGGACAATAATATGCAGTATACAGAGAAACAAATACAGAACTACAGTCTGTAATTATATAACTACATAGTGCTCCTATATATGATCAGTGGAGTTAATAAGATGGACACTAATTTGATGAACATCTACACTTACCCATATCAATTTTAATTAAATTTTGTTTTAGATATATTTATATGTATTTATATTAAATTGCAAACATCACTTAATCAGTAATCTTCTGTGACCAAAAGACACATTTATCCTTTTTGTTCACAATATTCTGATTTGATTCTGATTTGAGCTCAGACTCTAAATACAAATGAACCAAAGGTAATAACATTTCAGTTTACAGAACAGGAAAGTTGAGCTCAGTAGAACGTTCTCCTCCCTCTGCAGAACCCAAACACACAGGAGAAAGAACCATTTCTGAATACCTCTAATGTCACTGAAACTGTGTGCTTTTATTGGCGGATCACAGAAACTCAGGAGATTCACCTTCTCTAAAGACCTGGAGAAGTTCCATCCAATGCCGCGGTGTCCAGCACTGAGAGTGTGTGTGTGTGTGCTGAGAGTGTGTGTGTGCTGAGAGTGTGTGTGTGCTGAGAGTGTGTGTGGTGAGAGTGTGTGCTTTGGGGTATAAGGGAAGATTCAGTAATTAATTAGTCTATACAGGCTTCGCCCAAAACACATTCTAATATCTAATCATCTGTAGCTGCACCTCATTATGATATTAAGACTCTCAACATAAAGACTCGTAACATAAAGACTCATAAAGATTCGAAACATAAAGACTCGTAACATAAAGACTCATAAAGCTTCGAAACATAAAGACTCGTAACATAAAGACTCATAAAGATTCGAAACATAAAGACTCGTAACATAAAGACTCACAACATAAAGACTCACAACATAAAGACTTGTAACATAAAGACTAACAACATAAAGACCCATAATAAGACTCACAACATGACTCGTAATATATAGACTCGTAACATAAAGACTTGTGACATAAAAACAGGTAACAAAGACTTGTAACATAAAGACTCGCAACATAAATACTAACAACATAAAGACTTGTAACATAAAGACTAACAACATAAAGACCCATAATAAGACTCACAACACGACTCGTAATATATAGACTCGTAACATAAAGACTTGTCACATAAAGACTTGTAACATAAAGATGCGTAACATTAAAAACAGGTAACATAAAGACTTGTAACAAAGACTTAATAAAAACTCATAACATACAGACTCGTAACATAAAGACTTGCAACATAAAGACTTGTAACATAAAGACTAACAACATAAAGACCCATAATAAGACTCACAACATGACTCGTAATATATACTTAACATGAAAAAAACAGCTAACATAAAGACTCGCAACGTAAAGACTAACAACATAAGGACTTGTAACATAAATACAGGTAACATAAAGACTCATAACATAAAGACTAACAACATGAAGAATCATAATATAAAGACTTACAACATTAAGACTTGTGACATTAAAACAGGTAACATAAAGACTTTTAACATAAAGACTCGTAACAAAGACTTACAACATAAAGACTCTTAACATGAAAAAACAGGTAACATAAAGACTCGCAACGTAAAGACTAACAACATAAAGACTTGTAACATAACAACAGGTATCAAAAAGACTCCTAACATAAAGACTTGTAACATAAAGACACGTAAAATGAAGACTTGTACCAAACACATAACAAAAAGACCTGCAACATAAACACTCTTAACATAAAGATTCTTAAAACAAAGGCTTGCAACATAAAGACTCGTAAGGGTCCTGAATATTACCTTTACAAGAAAATTACATTTTCATAATTACATTTTATAAATAATATAAAAAAGGCCTTGTTTCACATAACTGTGTGTTTGTGGGCGGTGCTGGAGTAGATTGATTGATTGTAGTGTTTTTTAGGGCGGTGCTGGTGTAAATGGTGTATCTGCTTGCTGGGAGTGATGTGCTGGACAGTGCGTGATCATCTGCCCTCCACCAAAACAGAACCAGAACATCTTATTTTCTGAAGTCATCTGAAAGCCATGTTCTCCTGTACAACTCGTCCCGTCTCATATCAATCTCTTTCTACCTGCACCTGAGTCTTTATTCGGAGCAGCGGAGAGTGTTTATAACAGGAGTGTGATGTTCTTATGCATGGTGAAATCACCAGTGTTTAGTTCAGCCCTGCATGAGCAAGAGCAACACTGCTGATTCTACTTCCTCTTCCTCCTCTTTCTGTTCTGTTATTCCTCTCCTATGCTCATGTTCCTGAAGTTCCAGGATGGAGGATGGTGTGGGTGGCGTGAGTGTTAATGCTGGGCGTCTGCAGTGTTTGTGTGGTTCCGGTTCTGTGTGTGGTTCTGGAATGATGTGGTGAGCTGTGTGCTGGAGGTCTCCCAGATGGAGCACCATCACTGGGTTGAGGCTGTAGGTTGTAGGAAGTTACTGGGAGTATTGGTCAGTGTGATGGTAACTCAAGTGTCATCTTATCAGATATGAGCATCTGTCTAATATTAGTTTACAACAAAATTAAAGTATATAATTTCCCCCTCTTTTCTCATGTTGTGTTAGAATCAGGAGGTGGAACGGTGTGATATTAATATTATTAATCTGTAGCGCTGTAGAACGAAAACCTCAGACCTCTTCACGCTCTGCTGCAGGTTTTAGACTGGTTTGATGTCTAATGCAGTTAAAAAGGAAATAAGATTTCTGATTTATTTAAAATCTGATATTTTCCCCACTGAAGGCATGTTTCTGGGTCAAGTGTTGTGCTGTACTATTTTGCACTGATCAACCATAACATTAAAACCACTGCTAGGAAAAATAAATGACATCAATGATCTGGTTCCAGTGGCCTCTGTAACAGGGCCATATGTATATATATATATTTACATACAGTGGCATGAAAAAAAATTGCCCCCTCACAGATATCTTTTGTTTTTATATTTTTATTATACTTAATTTTTTTTTATTATCAAACAAACTTTAATATCAGACAAATAAAACCTATAAATATAAAAAACACTTTTTAAATGATGATTTGGTTTAACAAGGGAAATCCAAATCCAAATCAGTCTAGTCCTTTCTGAAAAAGTGTTTAATCACACTTTTATCATTTAAAAAAAGTGATTTTTATATTTACTCAGGTATATAAAAAATATAAAAATAAACATTTACTTTCTGGATGGGATTCGTTTCTGGAACGTCTGTGTGTGTGTGTTTTTCTCAGACATCCTTTAAAAAAAATACAGGCTGAATTGCCTACTGTTTTTCACTGAATTCCATGGTTTTCTAGTAATTTTAGTCCCATCCGGACTCACATCTCTGAGTTTCTTTACCTTCCCTTAAATAAAATAGCTATTTGTCCACTGCTACACACTGTAATTACACTTGTTCGTTTCCACGGAGATCCATGTAAACACAACAGCGAGTGGAAATGGAGGAGCTACTGAACATGATGTCATGTGACCCAGAAAGCCAAAAAACTAATTGGTCCTCCTGTTTTTTCAATTGCAGTCCAAATGCAAGAGTTTTATAACTGTGTAAAAGTGTGAAATATTTTTCAAAGACATCCCCCTAAGAAACTAATCCCGTCCGGATAGGACTTTTGTCTGATATTAAAGTTTGTTTACAAGTTTGTTTGTAACAAAATGAAAAAAACTTTAAAAAAAGGGGCAAATACTTTTTCACACCACTGTATACACACCAGTATATTAGTACCTATATATATATGTATTAGTACCTATATATAGAAGTACCTACCAAAAGCAGTATAAGCTCCATAAGTATAAGCCAACAACCAGTGATCCAGCTCTGACTCATGGTCATGTGATTAAGACTCACAGGTCAGAGCTGGAGTGGTCCGCACAATATTAGGCTGGGAGTTTTAATGTTATGGCTGATTGGTGTGTTTGGTGCACGTTCTTTAGCACCACAGCTGTGTGAAATGTGAGTTTTAAAAGGTTCCTCTTATGCCTGATACTGTGGTGTAGAACATGTAGGACGTGTACGAATAGTTGGAGAGTGTTGGACAGTTTGAACACAGACATTATGTGTTTAGAATTTGTTTGTGAAAAGATTTTGTTTTTAATTTTGCACTCAAATCCCATTGATTAATGATTCATATTTAATAAAACATCTCAGGCTTTCCTGACATTCTGTGGTTTTTATTTCTATCTGAATTACTGTACAGTATAACTATTAAATCTTATAAAAACTTCGCTCTAAAAGTATTGGAACAGTGAGGCTAATCCCTTTATTTCTTCAGTAGACTTAAAACATTTTAGATTGACATAAAAAAAATCAACATTTCAGCTTTTATTTTCAGGTATTTACATCTGGATCTGACATACAGTTCAGAAAATGTACATTTTCTTGTCTGAACCCACCCACTTATCTTGTGAGAAAAATTATTGTAACATGTGCCTGTCAGGCATGTTTTGTTGCTCATGTATGTCCTGATCCATTGACTATTCAAACATCAAATAGCGCTGAATGTCTACACCCAGGCTGTCCAGTGGGGCCAAGGAGGTCCATCCAACTGGCTCCAACTGGCTCCAACCCAGTCACCAAAGAGCACAGCTGGGGAAACGGTGCGGGGGCCAGTGTCCCGCATTCTCCACCACTGTGGCTCAGCCCTAGGGATAGGGGCATGGCCACCGAGGCCTGGTGGTAACCACACAAACAACAAGCTTAAAGCAGCATGATAGCTGTTTGCATCCTTAACACTTTTTTTTTTTTTTTTTTTTCGGTCTACAGTCTCTTTACAAAGATATCCTATTTAGTTTTCATTTTTAAATGTTATCTCTGAAAGCAATTTAACCCATTTTTTTTGGCTGGCCTCACTACTGCTCAAAATGGCATGCATTACACTGGCAGATTTCTTACTCTCTATATTGCTGTCAGTGGAATATACCTTTATTTAGTGTTCTCAACTGCCAAGATTGAGTGGAGTAACATAATCAATACTACGATAAATGTCTGGATTGTTAAACCTCTCCCTTCCTTGGTCTGCATGTGATCTTCCAGAGAAAATATTATCTATAATATTGGGGTCAGATTTGAGTTAGACAGGTGTGAGTTGTCTCAGGCTGCCTGGAGTCGACAGTTTTGTGGTAAACTTTACATCGGCCTGTGAAGTAAGACCAGGTCAGGTCTCTCTTTCAGTGTTTATCACTCACATACAGCTCGCCTGGATATGATAAATTCACTTAAAGAATTTGAGAGATGTTTTTGATACATATTTTGTAATGGTAATTGCTTTGCACATAAATTCTGCTTTGAATTTTATGGATGGGTGAATAAAATAGATTTGCAATCAGTTTTTAGAATACTCAAAAAATACTCATAGCCATCAAAATTAGATGGGGAAAAGTATAGTAAAAAGAGTATAGCCAACACAGAGTTAGCAACTCAGAAAATGATGCTTGCTTTTACAGCCTACAACATAGAGACCAGACAGTTAACATAATATATTTAGATCATAATATAATATATTTTATACCCAGCATGCAAACAGATGCCAATATAACAGAGCTCTGTTTGAATGCATATGTGGTTACTAATCTTCACTGAACTCAAAATGTTTGGAAATATCCAATTTTAAATCCAATCCAAACTAACTGTTTGTTTACAGTGAAACATAGGTTTTATTATTCTATTTCTATTTTTATTAAACCTAAACCTTAAGGTAGCACTAAATCCCTTGATTTTAGGTGACTCCACACCTTTTCAGAATTTAAAAAATGCAAAACAAATGGGAAGGGTTATTTGGGAGGAGCACTGGGTGATGTATGGGTTTAGGAGTGGGCCAGAAGGGAGAGCTGATTGGCTGAGCTGCAGTGCCAGCAGTGTTTCTCTGATAGCGGTGAGATGAAGATAATTGGACGTCAGCAGGAGGGGGAGGCGGCATTATTGATTGACCGATCTGCATATTGAGAGCGTTCTCTGACAAAATTATACAGAAACATTAGAAATAGAAATAGAAATTACCACAATACCACGTTTTAAGAAGCAGAAATGGTATGTTTACATAATTATTGATTACTTCAAAAAACTTATTTTAGCTATTAATGAAACAAATGTGGAAAAATGGTTTAGTGGCTCTTTAATCATCATATCAGCTCCAGGCCCATTTATTTTATTGTATTCTTTATTGTCTACAGGCTTTTAATCAGATTTAAAGAGAACTGTTCTATTTCCAGTTTATCCATGAATCTCCACCAGGTTCCCGTCAGGATTTATAGGAAAGTTGTGGGTGAGTTTAGTGTGTATGTGTTTGTCTCTCGGTGTGACCCACTCTTTACTGTAACTCAGGCGCTCTTGTGGTCAGTCTGCCACATTCCTCACTGGAGCAACACCTCCACCACACCAACCCCCCAGTGCTTCTCTCAGATGATTTCAGGCAGCTGAGCTCTGAGCCAGTCAGAATGTTCTGGAAGAGGTAGATATTACACTCTAAAAAATAGTAATATTAGTAGTAGTATTTTATGATTTTTAGTAAAAAAAAAATACAAAAACCTTATGCTAGTTTTACGCCATTTTTTGCCATTATTGAAGTAATGTCTGTTTAAAATGTGTAGGGTTCTCCTTAAAAATAAGGTTGTACTACATTTTAACTAAGCAAAATTCACAAATTATCATTTTATGTGAACTCTTCTAATTTTAATTAGCTAAATTTACTGAAGCTCAATATTTTTTTTTCTTTTCTTTTATAGTGTATTAACCCCAGATTATTTGTCCTTTTGCACCAGTAACAAAAGAACCAATTTATTTTTGGTTATTCTTACTAAAAATCATAAAATTATGCAAGTCTAAGTTTCACTACAGACTTTTATTTTGAAAAATCTGCTTCTCAAGTGAGTAACATGCAGCTTCTACTGACATAAACCCTTTATAAAACTGTAGCAGGTTTAAATTCCTTTTCAATACATTTATAAACATTCATAAGCACACAAATAAATCATAGACCATGTAAAATTAGCTTTATTTATTTTTAAAATATTTTTTTAGATTTTATATTCCTGCTCTGGCGGAGGTGACAGAGGGGATTCTTTTGCTTGAAGTGGCAGAAAGCAGCAATAGCAGCGCGCTAGCAACATCTGCGCTCCAACCACCAGGCTCATAGCGACATGCTAGCTGCATTAGCAACACCAGCGACCAGGTTTGGAACTGACTCTATCAGGTGACTAGCCAGCAAGCTAGCTTAGACAAATTAGCCATTTGACCTTGAAAAATCTACAGTTTCAGCTAGCTAGATAGCTATTTGATTGATTTACCTACGGCAGAACTAGCTATAGCCACTAGTTTAAGGAGGTATTGTATTGTATTGGTGGTTTAATACTTGCCTACTTCTAAGAAAGTGTTTTATAAACATAATTCACTGCAGCGCTGTGTCCCTAAAACCAACTCAGACTCCACACCTACAATAAACAGTCAATTTGCTCAAAACCTAGTAAACCTTCTTTAAGACTTTTTGCATGTTGGCTTTACAAAGTTTTCTTCTGTGTCTTGCATACCTGTCAAGTTTTAGATTTAAAAATAAGGGATATTTTCCTCTGTCCGCTTAAAGCCGTCCCACCAGCCCAACGAAGGTTCAGTATCCCTTACATTTTAAGACAGGTTTACAAAAAATCTAAAATAACCACATGTGAACCACTTACACACTACAATTAGATTATCAGAATCTGAAATGATGTGGACATTCCTACATATGTCATTCTTTTAATACAGCCAAATTAAAAATCCTTTCTAGATATTAAAAAAAAAGTTAAGATTTCATGTCTTTTTTGCCATAATGCACTCTTTTATATTATATATTTTTTTATTTATTTAATAGATTTAAAATTGAACAAAGGGTGCACAAATTCTGCAAAATGACTGTAGGTGACCTAAAAATAGTATTATGAGCTTTTACTTAAAGGACATGGACCAGATATATTCCATCAGTAAAAATTAGTCCTAAGTGGCCTACACAATTAATAATTTTTAATGAATACTTCTTTCTTTTGATCACTCCACCCCTGATCAGTTCAGTTCATTTCGGTCCTCTCCACATTTCTAGTTAAACTGAGTCACAAGCTGTAATTTTTTTATTTTAAAATGTTTAATCTGTGTGTTTTATTTCG
Source organism: Astyanax mexicanus (assembly GCF_023375975.1). NCBI lineage: Eukaryota > Metazoa > Chordata > Actinopteri > Characiformes > Acestrorhamphidae > Astyanax > Astyanax mexicanus. The sequence continues at coordinate 9,664,382 of NC_064419.1, forward strand.
GAGTATTTTTAAGCAGCTATCAGAAAAATCTCATCACAGTTTACATGATTAGCCTACCGTTACCTTTCTTTAAGAAAAATCTCTGAATATCCAGATCTGTTTTAACATCAGCAGTTCCGACTAGCTGCCTGAACTCACAGCGACTGGGGGCTTCACCACACTGACTCTCCTTTGCAAGCTGATTGGCTGTTTCTCCTGAAAGGCGGGACTTTCTCTTTGAACAGGCTCCACGATTGGTTAAGAGACACAGCGCGGTCAGTGTCCGGTCTCCTCAATAATATATATATTTTTTAATTTTAATATAATACGGGAAATTTACAGGAAAATACTAATACGGGAGGATGGCGGGAAAGAGGAGTAAAATAGGGTAGTTTCCCGGCCAAAACGGGAGACTTGACAGGTATGGTGTCTTGCCACATGTGGAGTCTTAAAATATTTTGCTCAATCCTGTCATGTTGACTTTACTTAAAATTTTATAACATGTTTCTGCAAAAGCCTGAACACAATGCACACAAAAAATATTGGTATGTACTTATTTGTTTAATTAAGCAAAGTTTAAAGGGTGTTTATATATTTAGGTAAAATATTCTCATTAGTATAAGTAAAGATTATGAGGACTTTATTTATATGAAATGTTTCTACAAATTTCTAAACAATATTCTAGGACATAAGTAGAATATCACTGAAAAGTTAATTTATTTCAGTAATTAATTTCAAAATGTGAAATTCCAATATTATATGGATGTATTACATACAGAGTGATCTATTTTAAGCGTTTATTTCATTTATTGTTGATGATTATGGCTTTTTTTTTTTTTGCTTTTTTATTTTGAGCAGAAGATATACAATACAGCTTCTCAAAAAGGAGTGGGAAGAAGAAAACTTATTTAAACCTACCCCTTTCTTCAAAATTAACATAACTTACATAACTTACATAGCCACTTCCCATCAACTCAAATTAAAAGAATTTAACAACAGAGAAAATTATATTTACAAATACTTAGAATCCTCTAACCTAGATACCAACGACGGTAGTAAAGAAAGTTCTAATACTATAAACAAGCAGCGACGCATAACAACATACCAACAATGGTAAGAGGGCAACAATATAAAACGGTAACAAATAAAAAAGAAAAAAAAAGAAGAAGAAAAAAAACAACAAAACAAACATACAAAGCACATACCAACAGTGATAAGAGAACAACAAACATGCAATGGTAAGGAAAAGAAACAATCATAAAAGACAGATACCCACAATATTTTTTTTTTTGGCTCTTTTTTCTTACAGCCAATGAAAACCCAAAAATCAGTATCTCAGAAAACTTGAATATTAAGACCAATTGACTTTAGACTTGATAATAAAACACAGTGGATCAACACCAGCAGAAGACATGTCTCTCCAAACCATCACTGACCAAACAATCTGACTTAAAATAGATCACTCTGTGTGTAATACAGCTATATAATATATATATATATATATATATATTAAATTTTGAACTGAATTACTGAAATAAAGTAACTTTTCTTTGATTTTTTAATCGGTAAAAACCCAATATTAAGCTGTACTTGCTGTTTTAATCAAGCAAAGTTCACAAAGTATAATTTTAGGTAAAATCTTCTCAAAGTTTATATGCTCAAGGATAATTTTTACAGTGTATAAACCCCAGATCATTTGTGTAATAACCAGTGATGGGAGTAACAGGGTTGAAATAAACTGCGTTACTAACGCCGTTACTTTTTTCAGTAATGAGTAATCTAACTAATTACTCTGACTGTCACTTTAACGGCGTTACCATTTCCCACACCCCGTTACTGCACGTTACTTTAGCCGCTCAATGAACTTTTTTGGGGGGATAACGCAATAGTAACGCAATAGTTACTTTTACTGGTAACTAGTTACTTTTATAGTGGAGTAACTCAGTTGGGGGATAACGCAATAGTAACGCAATAGTTACTTTTACTGGTAACTAGTTACTTTTATAGTGGAGTAACTCTGTTAGTAACTCAGTTACTTTTTTGGAGAAGTAACTAGTAACTATAACTAATTACTTTTTCAAAGTAACGTGCCCAACACTGGTAACAACAGACTCAATTCAGCTCATCCTCAAACAGCTAGCTTTCCAGTGGGAACTGAGACACAGGAGTGGACACAGGTCAGAAACACTACCATCCACTTCATCCTGTCCTCACTATGACTGATCTAAAACTGACCACATTCCGAACCTGTGACCTCCTGTGAGTGGCGTTATGAACAGTCCACTACTCAGACTTTAACTGGGTTCTGCAGACGTGCAGTTTTCTGCAGAGCGTCTATATTTATCCTGCCCGTCGCTTTGAGAGATGAAGGCCTCTCTTCATCTTGGCCTGTCGGTGTCAGAATCTGCAGGATGACGCTGTTCTTCCAGAACTTTCTTGAAAACCTCTCCTCCCACCTCTCTCTTCATACACAGCTCATAAAGCTATGAGGACTGAAAACAAACAGCTGCAGTCTGAGTGAGGAGCATGAGGAGAGCATAGTGTGGTCTTGGACAGAGTCGTCAGGTGGACGTGTGTGTCTGTGTGTGTGTGGTAGATGTGTGTATAGTGGCTGTTTTGTGTTTGAGCCACTCTGTGTTTTTGCTTCTGGGATATCTTTGCCATGGGAAGTTCTGGACTGTGCAGCATCAGCATTTTCCATTAAGGAACTTTCATTAGCATCATTTCAACCCAAAGCCTTCGTGCTGCCATGCAAGTCTCCAGTGCTCTCGTCCGGCTGCTGTGTTGTGTAGTAAGTGGCTTTTAATTTGCTTTTGCGAATTTTACGAAAGAATGGAGTAACTCATTCTAAAGGCTTGTTCTGATTAATGATTCCTTGGGTAAACTAAAGCCACAACGTTTCTGAAGGTTTTAACTCAGGGGTGTCCAAACTACGGCCCGCGGGCCATTTGCGGTCCGTTTCTTTTTTTTTGGAGCGGCCAGCGAGGTATTTTAGAAAAAGAATGAAAGTTGGCCCGCTGTTAAGCAGGTTTTTATAATGTGAGATTCAAAGTTTGAACGCTAGGTGTCAGAAACGAGCCAACGAGTGTGCATTTCTAGTGCAGAAAAACGGGGCAAAAGAGTGTAAAAGCAGAGAGAGTGCGCATTTCTAGCGCAGAAAAACGGGACAAAGAGTCTAAAAGCGGAGAGTGCGCATTTCTAGCGCAGAAAAATGGGGCAAAAGAGTCTAAAAGCAGAGAGAGTGCGCATTTGTAGCGCAGAAAAACGGGACAAAGAGTCTAAAAGCGGAGAGAGTGCGCATTTCTAGCGCAGAAAAATGGGACAAAGAGTCTAAAAGCGGAGAGAGTGCGCATTTCAAGCGCAGAAAAATGGGGCAAAAGAGTCCAAAAGCGGAGAGAGTGCGCATTTCTAGAGCAGAAAAACAGAGTCTAAAAGTTGCCGTAATTAAGGAGTTTAATATTAAGAGACATAATGAAATTAAACATCAATTTGAAAAATCTTAGTTTACACAACACTGTCAAAGATAAAGATAGTAAGTCAAGTAAAATGGTGTGTAAATGAAATAATCAGGAAAAAAGTATTATTTAAATTGGTATATTTAAATATTTGTTTTATTACAGAGTGTGGCCCGTGACTTCAAATATATTTCTCCTTCTGGCCCCAACAAAAAAAGTTTGGACACCCCTGTTTTAACTGAATATTTTCTGCCTATTGATTGAGAAAGAAGAGCTTAAGAACGTGAGACTGGTGAACCAGTGTCTTTATTATCATTATAGTTAGATCTGCAGCTAAATTTGGTCTGAACTTTATAAAATCAAGATGAAAGCCTATAATAAAGACTACACACAGGCTGATATGTAGCTCAGTTCCCGCTGTAAACCAGCTGAAATGACAAAGTATACACCTAACTCAGTAACACCACATTTGGTGGGTGTGGCCTTTTATCTAAACTGTTAACTGTGCTGTCAAATTTGATGGATTAAACCTCTCACAGCTGCTGGAAAATTTCCTTCCCAGGTTGTCAAAGGTGGAGTATGGAGCTAGTGTTTTTATTTCCTCCACTAAAGCTCTCAATTATTTTTGTCACTCTACCAAAAATACAAGAAAGTTGTGCTGTAAAGAGGTACAGTTGGTATACAGTGAATATCCATATTTGAGTAATGTTGTAATTCATATTATGGCAAGAAATACTCAATAGAATAAAATAATACATTACTTTGAAACATTTCAAGAACTTTGAAAGTATCCTCATGTGCATATTGATGAAACTGGCTCTCATCAGGACCAGCCTTAAAGTTATCAGCCTCAGAAACCGCAAGTTAACAGCACCCCAGATACATTTTTGGTTTGTTAAATGCTTTTTTAAAACTTTACTTTAAAACATTTACTACATGATTTCTTACGTGTTCCTTAATACTCTGGATAAAAATGTGTCCACACTTTTGACTGGTACTGTTATTAGATTTTTTTAAAAAATCTAACACTTTTTTTTACATTTAAAGGTCTAATATTAAAAGCTCTTCAGAAGAATAAAAGGTGTGATTATCATAATTAATCATAGAATTCTTAGAGAATTAATCTGATTATTTTAAAATCAATCAACACCACTTGTAAACTAGACAAGTTCCAGCCCTTTGAGGTTGGGGCTTTACTGTATATTAGACTAGTAGGTGTTGTCCGTTGCCTAATTTAGTGTGTCTGCTTGCTCTGGTTTCTAAGTTTCTCAACTGGGCTCTGATTGGTTTAAATCCCTGTCTGTTTATATTTGCTGTGAATTCAGCCTTTATACACATCAGGCCACAGGATCCTTTTTTGGACAGGTGATGTTCACACTCGCCAAACAAACACAGTTCATTTTGGGAAGAACTGCACTCCTCCTGTTTTTCCTCCCAGAAAAAAAACTGCTTCCTGTTGGAGCACACTGTCTTTATTCAGTGGAGCTGAGGACTGATAAAGACCCTGCTAAAGCGATTATGTAATGCCATGATGTAGAATTTCTGCTTTAATTAAGAGAGCTGATAATATTCAACAAATGATTTATACAATGAAGTAAAAGCTTACCTACGGTATTTTTCGCACTATAAGGTGCACTGTATTATAAGGTAAGGTGCACTATTAATAAACATCTATTTTCTGGTCTATTTTCATACATAAAGCACAGTGGATTATAAGGCGCATTATGCGACACTAGTAAGGAACATGGCTGTTGCTACGTTTTCCTTCTAATTTATCAGGTCTTGCCGCTTGGTGGCGGTGGGGGAGTAACTAACTAAGTTAAATAAAGTTAAGCTAAGTAAACAAAACTGTAATTATTAAAAAAACATATTCTATTAAATTCAAACGAGCACTGATTGTGAATCTACACAGATTTCTCTCCTAAAAAATGTTTATTTGGGGGAGTAAAGCATTTCTGTTTATTTACAGATTTCCATTAAGCCCGGGTGCAACAGCAATAGCATTAGAATTAGCGGCTAATTCTGCCCGACAGTGCTATACTTAGGGACCCTTGGTGTTCTGGTAAACCAGGGCGATATAATTACGGTTAGCAGCGTGCTACAAGCCAATAATACCTCTGAACAGCGAAAGAGCTAGCATCTAGTGCAGTTACTGGCTAATGCTAATTCTGCTCCAGCAGTGTAGCCGGGGTTTGCAGCAGGTTACAGGCCAATAATACTCACCTCTAAATGACAAAAGAGCTAGCGCGTAGTGTGGTTAGCAGCTAATGCTAATGCTGCTCCAGTCTCAAATCTGGGTGCTGGATAAACTTCACTGAAACTCCTGCATAACTACTGACTGGTAAAATTCATACATCATGTGTTTGGAAATATATATTGAGGTAAGAATGTGATGTGTAACAGTTTTGGGGGTTTGGAGGTGGCCTATTTTACGTTGTATTTAGGTCCTGTTGGATGTTCTTTTGAAGGAGGAATAGCAGTTTTGACATTATTTTACTGTAGATTGGAAAAAAAACACAATTCTACTCTCTAGAACTGATTCAAGGTCAATTTTAAGGAAAAAAATATATGTTTATTTCATCATTCTAAATTGTTCAAAACTAATTTCTCACTTCTTTAGCATGATAAAAGTTTTCTGCTCAATCAAGTGAGTCTGACTGTAGTAAGAAATTTTGAGTTGTGGATTATGATCAGTTGTTTAATTAAATTAATTAAGTTTCTCTTGACCCAAACCCAAACTGATCAGATTTCAGTCTGAAACAGCCGTGTTCTGTTATTCTGTGGTTATTACGTATGAAAATAGCATGAAGGCTTTTTCCTGATCTGCCGCATTCAGACCGCAGCGCTGGACCTTTAGCCTGAGTGAGGAATGTAAACACTGACCGCTGGTTCAGAGCCAGTTATGAAGGAGCAGTCTGTCTTCAGCTCTTTTGATGTTTAAAGTATTAAAGACCTCAGCACTTTTTCAGCTCCTGACAGTCTGTGCAGTGCTGTCCTGTGCTGCCCACTGTGTTTATATGTGTGTAAATTAAATATACCTGCTGGATTCTGGATTAACTGGCCAGGAGGATTTGATTAATGTCCAGCTCATCAAAGAAATTGTGAAAACTAGTCGTAAAGGAAATTAGTCATAAAGATTAGATGGGTACGATTCAATATGGCAGAGCAATAGAGGCTACTTTGGGCCCAGAACCAGGAAAAAGAAGGGAACAGTATTGGCAAGAGAACTCTGTAAAACCTCTATTGTTAAAGGAGCTGTTTGCAGCCAATCAGAAGCTTTCTCCAACACAAGGGCGTATATTAGGGGTGTCAACGCACGCTGATAATTTGGAATCAGTAGCGCGTTACTATTTTTTTTTACGCAAGTTAATTAAGACACCAAGTTTCCTACTTCTGCTATAATCTGCCCCGCCTCCACCCAATGCACTGATCTATTTTCTGGCTGAACGACTGAATGGCGCACTCATACGGTGTCCAGCAGTAACGCTCCGGTTCAGACTTCCAGCTCAGACCCGGTTAGAGTTCTCTCTCTCTCTTACTCATCTGCAATTTATCAGCATTCTTTATTCCAGCACCCTGCGTTAATTTGATCTCCCCTCAAACATATAAGTATATACCATTATTTTAATTGACACCACTAATATAAATATAATTGCATTTACATTTCTTACATTAATTCTTTTATTTACATTTAAATATCCATTATAATAATTTACGTCTGAAGAAAAACAAATGTGATTAATCGCAGTTAATCACAGAATTTTGTTGTGATTAATCGGATTAATTTTTTAATCGATTGACACCACTAGTAAATAAATATATATATATAGTTTTTTTAACAATATGTATCCTCATATATAATGTTTACCACTATAATGTGTAGTTATATCTTTTTTATTCAGTTAATTTAAAATGTAACTGTCACGGATGAGAGGGATGGACGTAGGTGCAGATATATTACAAATATATTTATTAAACAAACAAGATAAATAAAGCCAAAACTGAAAACAAAACACGGGTAAACGTAAAAACTCAGAAATATAAGACTAGGATATATTTTAAACTAAGACAAAGACAATGAAAACTAAGGCAACAAGAAACTCTAAAAAACTAACTTTAAACAAAGTATAACTAGAAAATACAAAAACAACAGACCTGGATCGTAGTAACAAAAAGATACTAAGGAACACAAAACACAAACTCTACTCACAAATATACAGTCACAAAGATACAAAACACTCTACAAGCAAACACTGGCTATTTATACACAGGGAGGGTGAAGACTGGTAACGAGGGGGCGGGGTTACAAACAATATACAAGGTGACAACACTAATGACTAGGGCAGGGCTAGGGCGGGGCTAGGGTGGAGACAGGACAATAACAAAACAATGCCATGTGCTCAAAAAAGCACATAGCTGGGAACACATGACAGGAAAACAGAGGGCAGGAGCACAAGGGACCAAATGAGGGAAAAACACAGGAGAGACATGGACTAAGGTGTGACATTAACAAAAGGTGCACAAAATCTGCAAAATAACTTTTGGTGACCTAAAAATAGTATCATGAGCTTTTACTAAAGGACATGGACCAGATATATTCCATCAGTAAATCCATTCCTTAATAAATGATGCATAACAGTACGTCAACAATACATTGCATGTAACAATGTAAACAATTCACTTGTTTCTAAATTGTTTTTTAGCTCCAACATAAACATAAAAATTATATCAGTCTATTAGTTTTTGAACTGGGCTCTGATTTGATTAAATCCCTGTGTGGTTCTATATGCTGTGAATTCAGCCCTTATAAACGTTATGCCACAGAATCCTTTTTTCGTCTGGACAGGTGATGTTCACACTCGTCAAACAAACACAGTCAATTCTGGGAAGAACTGCACTCCTCCTGTTTTTCCTACCAGGAAAAAAGACCAGCTTCCTGTAAGAGCACACTGTCTTTATTGAGTGGAGCTGAGGACTGATAAAGACTATGCTAAAGTGATAATAATAAACTTCTGTTGTTAGAAGAGCTATAGAAATAAACCTGTAGACCAGGAGTGTCCAAACTACGGCCCGCAGGCCATTTGCGTCCCGTTTCCTTTTTTGGAGCGGCCAACGAGATATTTTAGAAACAGAATGAAAGTTGGCCCGCTGTTAAGCAGGTTTTTATAATGTGAGATTCAAAGTTTGGACACTAGGTGTCAGAAACGGGCCAAAGAGTCTAAAAGTGGAGAGGGTGCGCATTTTTAGCGCAGAAAAACGGGCCAAAGAGTCTAAAAGCGGAGAGAGTGCGCATTTCTAGCCCAGAAAAACAGAGCAAAGAGTCTAAAAGCGGAGAGAGTGCGCATTTCTAGCGCAGAAAAACAGAGCAAAGAGTCTAAAAGCGGAGAGATTGCGCATTACTAGCGAAAAAAATCGGGCCAAAGAGTCTAAAAGCGAAGAGAGTGCACATTTCTAGCGCAGAAAATTGGGACAAAGAGTCTAAAAGCGGAAAGAGTGCACATTTCTAGCGCAAAAAAAACGGGCCAAAGAGTCTAAAAGCGGAAAGAGTGCGCATTTCTAGCGCAGAAAAAAGAGCAAAGAGTCTAAAAGCGGAGAGAGTGCACATTTCTAGTGCAGAAAAACAGGCCAAAGAGTCTAAAAGCGGAGAGAGTGCGCATTTCTAGCGCAGAAAAACGGGCCAAAGAGTCTAAAAGCGGAGAGAGTGCACATTTCTAGCGCAGAAAAAAAGAGCAAAGAGTCTAAAAGCGGAGAGAGTGCACATTTCTAGCGCAAAAAAAACGGGCCAAAGAGTCTAAAAGCGGAAAGAGTGCGCATTTCTAGCGCAGAAAAAAAGAGCAAAGAGTCTAAAAGCGGAGAGAGTGCACATTTCTAGTGCAGAAAAACAGGCCAAAGAGTCTAAAAGCGGAGAGAGTGCGCATTTCTAGCGCAGAAAAACGGGGCAAAGAGTCTAAAAGTTGCCGTAATTAAGGAGTTTAATATTAAGAGACATCATGAAATTAAACATCAATTTGAAAAATCTTAGTTTACACAACACTGTCAAAGATAAAGATAGTAAGTCAAGTAAAATGGTGTGTAAATGAAATAATCAGGAAAAAAGTATTATTTAAAGTGGTATATTTCATTATTTGTTTTATTACGGAGTGTGGCCCGTGACTTCAAATATATTTCTCCTTCTGGCCCCAACAAAAAGTTTGGACACCCCTGCTGTAGACAATTTGCACAAGAAGAACATAAATTGTATAGAAGGTAAGGGCATAAATGATATTCTAAACCAGGGGTGTCAAACTCATTTTGGCCGAGGGCCACATTGGCATATTGGCTGTCCTCTGAGGGCCAGATGTAACTTATAAATGTAATAAAATGTAACCAGATGTAATATAAAATTAATGTAATTACTCCTTAATGTTAAATAACTCTCAATATATTATTTATTCAATCAAATATTACAGTTGCATGGAAAAAAATGTTTGCTTGTTGCTCTATTAACATAAATCCTTTTAATTTGTCATGTTATGAAATCCAAAAACTCCACCAATCAAGAACCAAACTATTCAAGTGAATAGAAATGACATAAAATACAAGTTATATTAACTTTGATCAAAACGTTTAATACTGAAATAAGGCTTAATAAATATAAAATCAAAAATTGTGAGCTGTTAAGAACATGTGACAGATTTAGCATTTCCTCAGATTTAGCAGTTCCTCATCCAACCACTAGTGGGAGCTGCAGCAGCACAAGCCTGCAGTCTTTACTGAGTCAGAGCTACAGCCCAGCCACGGGCTACAGGGCTCAGCTGAGCCAGTCTGGAGCGTTTTTACAGTTTTTAAAGTTCTTCTGTATAGGAAATAAAGGTTTTAACCGCACTAACCGGATAATACAGCTCTCTACAGTTCATCTTTCAGCCCAAGCAGCTAACAGCAGCAGGTTAGAACAGCCATCCCGGAGTCACTGCTCGGATTACATTATAAACAGGTCAGTTAGCGCGCTGCTAACCTCAGGATGTTTATAACTACGGAGTTTAGAACACACCACGGCTGCAAGGTTAGACTATAGAAGGCTCCTGAAGACTATTAAAGGCTATTGGAGGTTATTGAAAGGGTATTGGGGGCAGAAATCAGTACAGGCTGGTTAGATAAGTGATTCACCTCCTCGTCCTTTGCTGGGTCACAGTGATGTTTATTAACATCATTAAAACAGATTTTGTCAGCTATTGTCTTATAAATATTTACACATAACTTATATCTCTCCTAAAAAGCGTTTATTTTGGTCAGTAACACTCTTCGTAACACAAAAGGCATACCGGTCTTTCGCCTTGAAGCACAGCCGTCCGTCTGCATCAGCTTCTTTTTTTCTGGACATTATGGGATAAACATTTATATGTCTCAATTCCACCCGCGAAGTTACACCTTCCCTCCGGCAGGGTTTCCACATCAATGACTACACTGCCGTGTAGTGGCAGTAAGCCGTAACTTTGCGGGTAATACAATCGACAAGCATTGTGGGAAATGTAGTTTTTGGTCAAAGAACGCTTCTGACCTATTTATTATAGACACTAAGATTTTACAAGCTCTCGCGGGCCACATAAAAGGACGTGGCGGGCCACTTTTGGCCCGCGGGCCTTGTGTTTGACACATGTGTTCTAAACCATACCTAAGCTTTCTCCAACATAAACAGTAATTATAGTAAGAAAATTATATTGAAATTACTCTCATTGTTTTCTCCATGTTGGCTATGCATTTATTTTATTTAATGTTTGCCTGTCATGTTAGTGTATGCTTTTAAACACACATGGTATTTAATAAAATTGAATTCCCTGTATTCTGTCCTTCGATTTTCTTCCTTCAAACTTCTATTCAGCTGTTTATAGGCTTGTCTCTGTGTTTATTGATAGATGATGTTAATCAACCATAACAAAGCAGGGGATAACTGATGCACTCTGCACTGTGGAAAACTATGTTAGCTAGTTAGCTAGCTACATTCTTAATGTTTTACAAATTATTTTTACAAATGATATAGCTATACAATAATATTCTACATCCAAGTTTACCCCTCTGAGTGTACACGTAGCTAGCTAAATGCTACAGACATTATGTATTTCAGACAATTGTAGTCAGCTGTATTGTTGAAAAATACTTTTAATTGCTTTCATAACAACATTGAAACTGCTTTTATGGCTGTGCACAGTTGTCATTTATTTACCTCCTTATTGCTGCATTCGTGTCATACCCTTGCCCTGTTTTCCCTGTGTTCCTCGTTTCCCAGAGTGATCCCCAGTAATTTTTTTTAATCACTTGTGTGTAATTTGTAGCTCCGCCCCTCGTTACCTGTTGCCCCAGGTGTTTCTACTTCCCTTGTGTATTATATAATCCTCCTGTGTCAGTGTTTGCTTGTAGGTCTTTGTTGCCTTAGTTCATATTTCTGTGTTTATTTCCCCTTGTTTATTTCTAGTTTATTCATTTGTTTATGTTCCTTAACCTGTTTAGATTTTTTTCTATCTTGTTTTAGTTTCTTGTTTTTGTTTATTAGCCTCCCCGTTGTTATTACTATTATCTCTCGTTTGTTTTTCGTTCCTTTCTCTGTTCCTTGTTTCTTTGTTTATTTGTTATTTATTTAATAAATGTACCACCTTACCTGCATTTGCGTTCGCCTCCACGTCTCCCTGCCTAGCACAACGTGACAATTAGCAACATGCAATGTACAAAATGAAAACTTTATTCTTATCAAAAATAAAGGAACAAACAGAGGAAGATAAATATAAAAAGGAGAACTGCTTTATGCTTAATCATTTTCTGTTAGTACTAAATGGATTATCATGTCAATATTCAGTGTACTAACCTGTCAAAACCACACTAATCAATAATCGTATTCCTCTGTTCTCAGCAAATTTCAACACTGAGTATTTCTAAATGTTTCCTGATAGGCTGCCGTGCAGCAGGTGGTTGCTGTGACGTTCCAGACTGCGGTTGCCGAAAACCACTGTGAGGATTTGGTCTGTGTTCAGGTATGAAACAGTGTTGCAGAAACTCTACAAACTAGAAGCACAGGAGCAGCCATACCTGTTTTATTCCCAATGATGAATATGAACGAGAGAGTTATACTTCTGGACAAACATTGTTCAGGGTGTCTAAATAATTCTGTTCGGTTCTTGTTTCTGCAGGAGGATTCAGGGATGGGAAAACAGAGTGGAGAACCTGTGCAACAGAACCACACCAGAAACAGTCTGGACCCAGAAGGTGCATCAATTACTGTCAGATTACTGGGCCTAATCTGACAACATTTTGAGGAGACATCTGATGATCTTATAATCTAAAGATGATTATGATTATCTGATAATCTGATGATGTTTTTGATGACGCTGTAAGAGCTGTCACACCCAGACAGGGTATATAACACAGTACATAACCAATAATAGACAGTTACTTTAAATTGTATTATACAGCTTATTGACATCCTGCTTTCAAGTAACTCCAGTGTGGGTGATGGACAAAAGATGGAGAATCTGATCAACAAACCAAACTTAAAAATCAAAAATCTTGATCTTGATGAAATTTATTGTTGTCAGATTGCTTTACCTGAACTTCATAAACAAATAATTTGTTACAGTGCTCTCGCTGCATAGCTTTATTGTGAGGCGGGGCATATTCTCTGTTAGTCAACAGTTACTCAATTGTGCTATATCTATACTAGCGCATCTCAAAAAATATCAAAGAATATAATTGAAAAGTTACTTTATTTCAGTAATTCAGATCAAAATGCGAAACTCATATATTATACGGATATATTACTAGTCCTGCTGGAAAATGAAATCCGCATCTCCATAAAAGTTGTCAGCAGAGGGAACCATGAAGTTCTGTAAGATTTTGTGGGAAAACACAGTCGAAACTGTGTATTTATTTCTGTTGGAAATTAAGGAAGGGACTGTGTGTCTCTCCACTCTGGAGGAAGAGTGGAGAGACACACAGTCCAAGCTGCTTGAGGTCTAGTGTGAAGTTTCCACCAATCAGTGATGGTGTGTGTAATACATCTATATAACATATGAGTATCTCATTTTAAACTGAATTACTGAAATAAAGTAACTTTTCAATGATATATATTTTTTTGAGATGCATGAGTATGTTTTATTATAACATCATCTGTTTCTAATAAGCATTACGAACCCCTGCACTTTGAGAGTCTTAACTGATCTGGGACTTTCTATTCAAGAACAGTTAGTCAAACATTGCAGTTCTGGTAACTCTATCAGTGGCTGTTTTTTCTCTTACAGCGCCCTCTAAAGGCCTGGAGTTAGACTCAAATAAAACAGAAGAAACCGGAACTGGTAGCAGTGCAAACTCTTCTACAACACCAGCGCTGGAACCACCTGAACCCACAGTGGAGGAGAAGTCGTCAAATATAGAACACCCTACAGAACAAGAAGCTGCAGATCTGAAAGAACCTGCAGCTACTGAGACTGAAACAATGGTTCCAGATGTATCCCCCACCCCCACAGAATCCAGAGAGGCTAGCTCTGTGGGTAATAAAGGAGAACCAGCAGGAAAGTTCAGAGAAGATCTCCAACCCGAGGAGGAGAGGGAAAGTACTGGTCACAATCAGAACAGAACAGAACCTGAACCTGAACCTAAACCTGAGCATGGCTCGACTGATACATGTGATCCAGACTCACAGTGCAGAACCAGAACAGAACCACAGACAGGTAAAGTAATGCTGGGCTAGAGTCATTAGTCCACTAATAAAACCTGTTTATTTATGTCTCTTTGTTTGTTTCTTTGTTTGTGTCACTGAGTGGTCAGGGGTTGGACATAGAGAGGAAAACACCAAGGACAGGTTATAAATGTATGCAAATATTTATGAAAGTATATATCGTTTGCTGTCCAATGAAAAGCAAGTATATCCATTTTTGTCAATGTTTAATTTTCTGCATATTTTGAACACAAAAATGGTCCCTAACACTGTGTCAAAATCTCTTGATGAATGGACCAATAGAAAGTCTCAGAAATTACTGAAAAATAAACTATTTTTACCTTGACTTCCATTGACAATTAAGAAGGTGTTATCTCTCCCCTGTAAAGTTGCTGCAAAAATATTTACATTGTATATTATTATATTAACTACTGGTGATATAAAAGGGTAAAACAAAAGAGGTAGGGACAGTGAATGAATGATTTGCTGGAAGCAGGGCTTGAACCAGTAACATTGTCAGTACTTGGCAAACACCCTACCACTGCACTACTGACAAGGATGTGTAAAAAAAGGAGAAAAAGATAGGAAAGACAAACAAAGAAAACACCAATATTGCCTTGTTTAAACAAAAAGAAAGGTAAAACCGAAATACAAGCAATTTTAACTAGGGGGGGGAAATATTATACCTTTTTTACACAGGTTAGAATAGGTCTATGTTCTATACAAAACATGTTTTAGATTTTTTTTTTGCACAAAATCACTCTCATATTGTTTACAATTAGAGTCTTTTTCTTTTTTTAATGAGTCGTTTAAGGGCTCGGTCCCCTATTATGCGTCATCTACTGACTTTTCACGGGCAGTAGGTACAGATCCCTCTCTCAGATGAAGTCTGCTGGCTATTTCTGTCAACCAAAATAACCGAAATGGCGAATCTTCAAGTGATCTACTGGGTGGGGTTCTGATGGGGCTTGACGGGTAAGGGGTGGTGCCAGGGTGGTTCTATGCAGGTTACCTTATTGTGGCAGCATACAGGATTCCTGAAACCAAACTGTTTCAAGTGATTCAACGGAAACTGGAAATTGAAAAAAAAAAGAAATTAGTAAGCCCTTTTTTTGTCTTTTCTCTTTCCTGTTTTTTTTTGTCTGTCTTTTCTTTTCTTCTCTTTTCTCCTCTTCTCTTCTGACAGCATACCTTACTACTGACAAATGTAGGATACAGGTGGGCACCTGTGACCTTTACAGATTAAATGTTCTAAGAACGTTCAGAATTGTTATTATGGGATTTTGAGTTTTCCTGGGTAACAGTGACTGTCATCTACTGGCAGCAAAGGCTGAGCCTTACAGTCTGTTTCTATATTTGTTTTAGGTTCTGTTCCACTCGGGTCCAACCAGAGAGAGGGAGTACACACACACAGAACCCAAACCAGAGGACCTCAGGTATTACACACACACACACACACACACACAGAACCAGAGGACCTAAGGTATTACACACACACACATGCACACACACACACACAGGAATGGGCCTCATAGAGTCTCAGGTCCTCGGCAGAAAATTGTGTTTGTGAAGATTTAATCGAATTAGAGAGAGAGAGAGAGAGAGAGAGAGAGAGAGATAATGATCTCACAGGGGGTGGAGTATATGCTTAAGTCATTTCAGGATGCGCATTGGCGCCCTCTAGTGGAAAGCAAAGGCCTTACAGTACTGAAAGGGAGCACAATGATCATATTAACAGAAATACACACACACACAAAACACAGGCACACACAGAACTGGGTGCAAAAAATGGTAATAAGAGGTTTTTGTAAGATAACATATAAACCTAACAGACATGCTCAGTGGTTAGTGTACATTTTACTGATACTTTGGTACTGTACACTTTAATTTATACATTACTGTATGCTTTACCTGTACACTTTACTGTACGCTTTACTTTACTGTATGCTTTACTATACACTTTACTGTTGACTTTATTTTACACATTACATTTTACTTTATACATTACTGTATTACTGCATCACTGATGCTTTACGGTAAACTTTATTGGTGCATTACCTTTTGTTTACTGTATGCTTTGCTGAAACAGAGATGTTCCTTCAGGTTCAAGAACAACTTTTAACTCTTTTATTTTACTGTTTGTTGTGTTCTCTCTTTCAGGGTCCACCAGGGTTGCCAGGTCTTCCAGGACCAAAAGGAGAAAAAGTACATGAGCTTGTTATTCTCGATAGACCACAGTCTCAGAGTAACACTGCTGCTACTGGAACACTACCTGTATTTTTTTTTAGTAATACTATTTGACTTTGTTCTCGTTTTCCGCAGGGTTATGCCGGAGTCATGGGCCGGACCGGAGTCACCGGATACAGAGGCCCAGTTGGACCCCCCGGGATGCCGGCAATTATAGTGTGGAAAACATCTGAGGAGGAATGGCAAGCCTTTAAAGTAAGGAAAATTAAAAATAAATTATTTAAATATATATATAAATAATGCTACAATAATACTGCAGACTTTAATAATCTTGTCCCACCCCAATCCCTTTCTGGCCCATCCCCAATCCCATTCCTGTCCCATCCACAATTCCATTCCTGTCCCACCCCCAATCCTGTCCCTGTCCCATCCACAAACCTGTTCCTGCCCCAACCCAATCCTATTTATGCCCCACCCCCAATCCCATTCCTGTACCACCCCCAATCCCAATCCTGGCACATCCTTAATCCCATTCCTGTCCCACCCCAATCCCATTCCGGCCCCATCCCCAATCCCATTCCGGCCCCATCCTCAATCCCATTTCTGTCCCACCCGAATCCCATTCCTGTCCCATCCACAAATCTGTTCCTGCCCCACCCCAATCCCGTTCTTGTCAAACCCCAATCCCTTTTCGGCCCCATCCCCAATCCCATTCCGGCCCCACCCCCAATCCCGTTCCTGTCCCACCCCAATCCCTTTCCGGCCCCATCCCCAATCCCATTCCGGCCCCATCCACAAACCCGTTCCTGCCCACCCCAATCCCGTTCCTGTCCCACCCCCAAACCTGTTCCTGCCCCACCCCCAATCCTGTTCCTGTCCCACCCCCAAACCTGTTCCTGTCCCACCCCAATCCCGTTCCTGTCCCACCCCCAAACCTGTTCCTGCCCCACCCCCAATCCTGTTCCTGTCCCACCCCCAAACCTGTTCCTGTCCCACCCCAATCCTGTTCCTGTCCCACCCCAATCCCGTTCTTGTCAAACCCCAATCCCTTTTCGGCCCCATCCCCAATCCCATTCCGGCCCCATCCACAAACCCGTTCCTGCCCACCCCCAATCCCGTTCCTGACCCACCCCAATCCCTTTCCGGCCCCATCCCCAATCCCATTCCGGCCCCATCCACAAACCCGTTCCTGCCCACCCCAATCCCGTTCCTGTCCCATCCACAAACCCGTTCCTGTCCCACCCCAATCCCGTTCCTGTCCCACCCCCAAACCTGTTCCTGTCCCATCCACAAACCCGTTCCTGTCCCACCCCAATCCCGTTCCTGTCCCACCCCCAAACCTGTTCCTGCCCCACCCCCAATCCCGTTCCTGTCCCATCCCCAAACCTGTTCCTGTCCCACCCCCAATCCTGTTCCTGTCCCACCCCTAAACCTGTTTCCGTCCCACCCCCAATCCCATTCCTGTTCCACCCCTACCATCCCTGCAGAACACTACATTCTACAAGAAGCTGGTGTCCTCATGGCCGGTAAGAGACACATGTATTTATTAGATTAAGAATTAATTCTCTATTTAATTCCCTCAGTACAGTAATTCCATCAGTGCAGGTTATACGGTTAGAGTTTTAGCACAGGAACAACCAGAAGACTAGAATTAAAGTTTTTGGGATACAGAGCATATTCTATTTGTAATGTTAAAAGTCATTTTTTTTTTTTAAGTGAGCTATTTCAATTTGAACAGGTTATTTTCTCTTTTTTATTTTATTCCCATCTGAAACGCCATGTACATGTTTTTCTCTGACGTACTCTGAGAAAATTACAGGCTGTTTTTTGTTGAACTCCATGGTTGTTCGGTTATTTTAGTTCCGTCCGGAAGCACAGTTTCGTCACCTCGCATATAATGAAATAGCTATTTGTGCATTGCCACCCACCTTAATGACACTTTGGGTGAACGTTTCCACGGAGATCCACGTAAACACAACAGCGAATGGAAATGGAGGAGCTACTGAATGCGATATCACATGACATCGCGTTCAGTAGCTCCTCCATTTTCATTTGAGTATTTCCATTTCCAGTAGCTCCTCGATTTACAAGAAAGCCAAAAAACTCACTGGTCCTCCTGTTCTGATGCAAGAGTTTTATCTAGAAGTTGTCCCCCTGAGAAACTAAAGCCGGATAGGGCTTTAAATGTAGGTTTCATTAAATCAGACGTTTAATGCATATCATTAAATTTTGTCGAGTTTACTTAAAGGAATTTTGTTTATCATTTTTTTTTACTTAATTGCATTTTGCCAACTAAAGTCATTTTTACTTAGACTGAGTATATTCTGAGCTGTTGTTTTTTTTTAATTCCCTAAGTGTGAAATTTGGTGTGAAATTGATTAAACATCACCGTAACTCAACCCTTGTGTTTAAATGTTAGAAATTTAGTAAAATTATAGTTATCTATAGTTATTTATGTTTTATGCTCTTTTGAATGAGTTGCATTGATTGTAGTTATTACAATTGTATCTCATGCTAAAAGTATGAGGAAGTCACATTTCTTTTCGTTGATTTCTGTAGAGGGTAAAAGGTCTGATGGGCCTAGTTGGACCACTAGGAGATCCTGGACCCCCTGTAAGTGATGACAGACAGATTCCAATATTGTACATGTTTCTATGCTTGACATTAAGCACAGTGTGACATGTGATCAGACTGTGATCTGATCTAGTTCTTTGCCTTCATTTGTAGGGACCGCCGGGAATTCCAGGGAAACAGGGAAGGAAAGGAGAGTCTGGACCAATGGTAGGAATCCACAGATTCCCTCTATACACTAACAGGTTCTGTCTACTGTACACACACACACTAAAGCCCCAGTGTCCAATATCATAGGAAGGAAGTATTGTTACAGAGTATCTCTGGCTTTTTGATAGCTCTGGATGTGGATGGTGGATCTTCTCTTTACAGCACCAGTCTTAGTACAAGAGTAAACAGCTGATCTGTATTTCTATTAAGGGCTTAAGAAGTGCAGTTAATAAGCAGGATGTGATACATCAGCTCACAGATGCATTGTGCTGATCGACATCACCCTAGGAGTGATGAGGGGAGAGAGCGCCATCTACTCACCCAGAGAGAGCAAGGCCAATTCTCAGTTTCTCCAGCAGCTGATGGCAAGCTGCATGACCAGGATTCGACCAGCAAACTTCCAAGAGACTGCTGGACCACTCAGCACTATTTCACTGAACTCCACCAATATCCCAAACATTGTGTTGAACAGCCTCCATTACTATCTGTTTATCTGTGTAGGGAGCAGCAGGTCCTGCTGGGATACCGGGACCTCCAGGAAGACCAGGACAAGATGGTTCCCCTGGAGAGGACATTGAAATGGGCCAAACCGGACCCAGAGGAGAAGATGTATGTCCTCTTTACTCAGTTTCATATTTATATACATTTATAAAATTCAGATATGAGCACTACTATAGATGATGAGGGGCACTAACTGTAGGCTGATATGTGGGCAGGGCCCTCAAGGATACAGAGGAGAGCAAGGCTGCAAAGGGGAGCCGGGTGAGTGGGTAAGAGTTCTTTATGAATCTGAGTAATGATAACAGGAAAACACGTGTTTAAACCTTTTTCTTTTTTCCTGAAATCCCTACTGATTAATACTGAAAGAGGGAGGTAATATAACTCCTGATTAAATGTCTTCATATCTATAATAATGATTTAGGATCACCGGATAGACAGCATGCTCAGAGGAAAGTGCAGTAACCCAGTTCCTATACAGCCTCCAACAGACGCCTGTGCTGACTGACATCACCTTGGGAGTGATGTAGGGAGGGAGCACCATCTACTTAACCAGAAAGAGCATGGCTATTTGAGCTCTCTCGGACTCCGGCTGCTGATGGCAAGCAGCGTGGCCCGAGATTCGCACCTGTGATCCTGAGTCTGAGTTTAAAAAAAAAAAAAACTTCCAGAGTCATCACAGACTACACTGAAAAAAATGATGCGTAAAATTTAAATTAAATTTAAATTTAAGTAACTTCAACTCGGTTTCAAGACTTAAATGTTACATAGAGTAAATAAGTGAACTGAACTTCAGTCAATCCTTTCTTTTAGTAAACTTTACTTCATTTATATTTGCTGAATAAATCCATTCTTCTAGTAACCTTTACTTAATTTCTGCATACAATATTACCTAATTATAGTTACTTAATTTATACAATATTATTATATATAATTTCAGTTAAAACACACATTCAAATATTTACATACTCTCAAAAATGTATTTTGTAAACATACCAAGTCTCACTGTCTCAACACATGGTTTTAGTATACTAGTATAAATAATGTATTAATTGCCATCCATGTGTTGAGACAGTGTAATATGTGTCTTTTAACTAAAAATATTTAAATTTCAGGAATTATAATATATTATGTATCATAAATTATTTGAGTAATATTGTATAATTTTGTCACATCCTGCTCTGTTTCCCAGTGTGTTTCCCCAGTTATTTTCCGTCACGTGTCTGTAATTTGTAGCTCCTCCCCTCTCCCTAGGTGTTCATTGTTTCATGTTAGTATATATAGTGCCATTTTGTCTATGTTTATCTGTCGGTCTTTGCACCTTTCCATGTTGTCTGTCTTGCCACGTTTGCCTTTGTTTATTTCACGTTTACCAGTTTATTCCTACGTTCCTTAGTTCTTCGTTTCTTTATACTCCTTGTTTATTTCTTGTATATATTTACGTATTTATCCCTTGCATATATCCCTATCTCTGTTTAGTTTGTTATCTGTTTAGTTTAGCTCCTTGTTGTTCTCCTAGTTTGTTTTATTAGCCTTCCTGTCTATTTATGTTATTATTATCTCTGGTTTGTTTTGGTTTGTTTCTTGTTTATTTGTTTATTTACATATTAAAGTCTGTCTTACCCGCTTTTACGTCCGCCTCCAGTCTGCTCTGCCGTCACAAATTTAAGTAATTGTAATTAGGTAATATTGTAT
Source organism: Astyanax mexicanus (assembly GCF_023375975.1). Taxonomy (NCBI): domain Eukaryota; kingdom Metazoa; phylum Chordata; class Actinopteri; order Characiformes; family Acestrorhamphidae; genus Astyanax; species Astyanax mexicanus. Next base: position 9,685,658 of record NC_064419.1, read on the forward strand.
GCAGAAATTAAGTAAAAGTTACTAAAAGAAAGACTTGATTGAGCAAAAATAGGTTAAGTAAAGTTTACTAAAAGAAAGGATTGACTGAAGTTCAGTTCACTTATTTACTCTATGTAACATTTGAAAGTCTTGAAACCGAGTTGAAGTTACTTAAATTTACATGAAATTAAATTGACTTAAAAAAAGCAAATGCAGAAAATTGCAAAACTATTTTTAAATAAGCTTAAATAAGGTTTAAATAAGATAGACTACATTCTAATGATACACAGTTTGTATTTAGTTACTATACTATATTATCTCTATCTCTCAGTATTGATCATATGAATATCAAATGTCTAGATTATAAAATATGTACAAAACATTAAAATAGGTTCTAATGTTTTGTCCAGTGATATGATTGCATACACTCTGGTTCAACACGTATGGGGGCTGAAGAAAGCTGTTATATATAGTTTTATGCAAAATTAAACAGGTATTGTTTGGTTTTTCAGGGTTATGTTGGAGAAGCAGGACCTCAAGGGGAGAAAGGGAGGAAAGGAGAGAAGGTATAATAACATTATTAATATTCATAATATATATATATATATATATATATATATATATATATATATATATATATATATATATATATATATAATTAATAACGTCAGAACTGCACTTCACATAAGTATTTTATGGCATTAAGTCTGGTGTTTCTTTTGTTTTATAGGGGAATAAAGGAGATGTTGGCCTGATTGGAATAACAGGTTATATTGTACGTGAATTCATGTATTTATTTTGTGTTTAATTGCTGAGCTAAAAGTTTTTGGACACAGCTCTGTCATCCAAAATTTGGTATTCCACAATTCAGCTGAAGGTATTTTGACTTTAGCATTTAATTAAAAGTTTTTGGACTTTAGAATTTAACCCAAATTTTTGAACACAACTCATTAAGCCAAAAGTATTGGTATTCCACTGTTTAGCCAAAAGTTTTTGGACACTACTTTATCAGACAAAATAATTACCATTCTACCATTTTAGCTAAAAGTTTTTGGAGACTACTTTAGCAGAAGAAATAACGTTAATTAGCATTCCACCATTTTAGCCAAACAATTTCGGACAGTACTGTATCAGACAAAAGAATTAGCATTCTACCATTTTAGCCAAATGATTTCGTACACTACTTTAGCAAAAAAAAGAATTAGCATTCCACTATTTTAGCCAAAAGTTTTAGACATTACTTTAGCAGAAAAAATAATTAGCATTCCACCATTTTAGCCAAAGGTTTTTAAACACTTCTTTATTAGACAAAATAATTAACATTCTACCATTTTAGCCAAAGGTTTTTGGACACTACTTTAGCAAAAAAAAGAATTAGCATTCCACCATTTTAGCCAAATGTTTTCGTACACTACTTTAGCAAAAAAAAAAAAAATTAGCATTCCACCATTTTAGCCAAATGTTTTTGGACACTGGTCTATCAGCCAAAGCGTCTGTATTTCACCATTTAGCCAATAGTTTTTGGACAATACTTTAGCAGAAAATGAATTAGCATTCCGCCATTTTAGCCAAAAGCTTTTGGACTTTAGCATTTAGCCAAAAGTAGCAAACACTCTCAACTCTTCAGACCAAAAGAGCTAAGCAACCATTTAAAAATTTTAACGTTGTTAGCACACTTTTCCAAGACATTTAAAGTTTGTTCAGCAACTTTCTCTTTCTACTTGCTTATGTTAATGAATCTTGCGTGTCTACAGGGAATACCCGGACCCAGAGGACAGCGGGGGTTCGTCGGAGCGTCCGGTTCTCCTGTACGTTGTTTTTATCTGTGCCTCATAGTGAATCATAGTGAGGGGCTCCGTTTGTCATTCTCTGATAAAGCTGATAAAGCTGTTTTTCAGGGGGATCCCGGGGGGGCTGGACCTGCAGGACGTCGAGGACCAGCTGTAAGTTACAAACTCTGATATCCTCAGATTCTGATCTTCTGTGATCCAGTTTAAGAATCTAACCTCAGAACTGGGCTTACAGGGCCGGACAGGAACCAGAGGCCCAAATGGAATGATTGGTGTTAAAGGACCCCCAGTAAGACCACCCACCCATCAGTCCTGTTCTTATTATTCTTATTATATATCTTATTCCTTCAATACAGTTTAACCAGTAAAGTGTGTTTCTGTACAGGGTCAGCCAGGTGAGACCGGACTGAGAGGAGCTGCAGGCAAACAGGTGAGAAACAGATCAGAACCTCTGGTTGAGAACATTTGATGGTTACCGTATTTTCCGCAATTTCAATAAACGTCTATTTTCTGGTCTATTTTCATACATAAGCCGGATTGTGCGACACTAGTAAGGAACAGGGGTATCGCCATGTTTTCCTTCTTATTCAGCAGGTCTCGCGGCTGGGTGAATTGCCTTAGTAAACAAACAGTGTAATTCTTTAAAAACACACTTTTTTGAAAGTCAAACAAGCACTGGATGTTAATCTAAACAGATTTCTCTCCTGAACAGCGTTTATTCGGGTGAGTAAAGCGCTTTCGTTTATTTACAATAAGCTTAGCTTTCCAGGTTTCCACTAAGGCTGGGTGCAGCAGCATTAGCATTAGAAGCTAACCACTAGCACTAGCAATTAGCAGAGTGTTCCAATAAACAAGATTGATACTAGTTTGCTAGTAGCTTGTTTTAACACGGTAAATGGGCAGGCTACAAGGCGATAATGCTCACCTCTGAATGGTGAAAGAGCTAGAACTTAACGGCTAATGCTAACTCCTCTGAATGTCGCAACAGTACAATATAGACAACATAAAGTGCAAACGTGCAACAGATTGCGCATAATAGAACTAGAACACTGCAATAAATACAATAAATACAGCAGATATGAGGCAGTTTAACAGAGAAGTCAGTTCAGAACTGATACAGTACAGTCTAAAAGTGTGTGGTGAGGATAAGGTGCATAGATATGTTACATACTGTAACATATAAATCATACATGATCACAGCAGTTACTGAGATATACACAGAGAATATAAAGATCTCAATGCAATATATAATTAGCAGCAAATATTGCTGATAGGGATAGAGACTGTTTTAGTCTCTGTGTGCTGAGTGTGTGTGTAGAGTGATAGCAGGTTTTAGTTCCGTCTTAGTGTGTTGAAAAGTATAATTGCCTGGGGGTAAAAGCTGTTGCAGAGTCTGGTAGTGGAGTCTCATGTGCTCCAGTATCCTCTGTTGTATCAGAGCAAAGAGATTGTGTAGGGGATGAGTGGGGTCGTCCACAATGTTGGTGGTCTTGCGGATGCAGCATGTGGTGTAGATGTTCGTGATGGAGTGGAGAGAGACTCTAGACTTCTAACTCTAGTTGCTGTGATTTCTAATTGTGAAAATGTGGTGATTGTGGTCTGTACAGACTGTATTATTTCTGTTCCACCTTAAAAAGTTCTGTGGTTTGGGATATTTGCTTGCACCAGAATGTGGCTAATGTTTCGTCAAAATTTGTATAATCATGAATTGAATGAGAAGCTGCCTAATAAGATGTCGACTTTAGCTTTGTATGGTGGGAGCTGAAACATTTCATCACGAAAGAATAGAGAATACTACTTCCTGTGTGTACTTTTGGCACTCAGCTTCCATTGGCCGTAGACAGGAACAGTTCAGACTTACATAAAAAACAAAAACTGAATCTGCACTGATCCACTTTGCTTTATTAAACACAGTGTAAATGTGTTACAGGGTGAGTCGGGTGCTGATGGCCTTGATGGTTTTCCTGGAGATCGTGGACTGCAGGTATTCACATTATTTCATATACTGCACATTGGTTTAAAAAAAAGACTGTGAATCTGTCAGTGAACACCTGAAACTAACACAATATGATTATTTCGACTAAACCGAAGACATAGGAATAATTGTCAGACTGCAGTTAGCTAGCTTTAGCTATTAATAGGACCTACTAATCTAACAAGCCTATTGCCATAAAACATCAGCCATTAACAACATCACCAGTTAGCTGTTTGCCAATATGGCTAATCTGCCATAATAGGTCTCATAATAAAAGTCCCCAGGCCAAATTATATAAATGAAAAGATATATACTACTAAAAATAAAAAAACATTTTTTTATTTGCAGTGTATTATTTTATTTGGATTTTGCTGATATTTGCATTTAATTTTTAAAAATTTTAAGCAGGGCTGGTATATTTTATTATAACAGAGCAACACATTTCAGCTATTAATGTAAAAATGTATTAGTGTCTCCCGATAATAACCTCTGGCATGTGTATCCTTTTATTCTTCTATAATTGTTTTGTAACATTTGATTACATAATGATGCATCTATAAAACTTTGATGTTCATTACAGAGAGCTTTTAAGTCTATACCAGTTATTCATTCATTAATTTGCTAGATATTCAATTAATCAAATAAACATGTAATTAATTAGATATTTTTAAATCAATGACTAGCACTATTATTTATTCCAGTTATATTATTATTACTTATTATTATATTATAACATATTATAACATAACATACAGAAACAGTAACATTTTCTCTCAAAAAATGTGTTTAATAAGGGTAACCCAGGAGCTGATGGACCTCCAGGAACCAAAGGAGATCAGGTAAGTGTGCTGCAGTAATTCTAAAGTAAACTCTACTCTCTAAACATCTTCATTCATTTTCTTTATCTCTTTTATAACAGGGAAAACCAGGAATTGAAGGGGTAATAGGGGACCCTGGTCTACCAGGACCTACAGTAAGTGTCACCAATGCTCTGAAGGATTAGGGAGGATACATGCATATATTCTATTCTACTTTTATATTTTGAATTCATGAAAAATCTATTGAGTTTTTTTTTAATTGAGTTAGCACACTATCTAAATTTAAGGAAATGATCTGTCCTGATGAGGTGTTTGAATGTTATTTTAGGGTTCCACTGGAAAAGCAGGAAAACCTGGACCCTCAGGTGATCCAGTAAGATTAAACTAAACTAAACTGTTTACAATATTACTGTGATAGAAATGTGTGTTTATTATAATTAAAACAGTTATTCCACTTTTCTGTCCATCTGTTTCTGCATATGTCACGTGGTTCAGGGAATCAAAGCAAACCGTGCTGATAAGGGTGATTCTGGGCAAAAAGGAGAGCTAGTGAGTTTTCTGTTTCTTAATAAATATTGCTTGTAGTTCTTATACCATTTCAAATATTTGTAATTTAATCATTATTTAATCATTTTATTTTGCCTGTTACCTGATGTGGACTGCACAGAAATTTTCACCTGTCATTAAAGGCACACTAAACAACTTTTGATCGGTTTTCTTACGAGGCTCCCCCTACAGGCTGGGAGTACCATATTTTAAAGACTATAAGGCACACTGTATTATAAGGTGCACTATCAATGAACGTCTATTTTCTTGTCAGTTTTCATACATAATACAGTGTATCTCTTCTAATTCAACAGGTCTCGTCGCTGGGGGCACCTAAGTAAACAAAACTGTAATAAAAAAAAAATCCTTCAAAATCAAACGAGCGCTGGATGTTAATTTACACAGATTTCTCTCCTGAAAGCTAACTTACTTATTTGGTTGAGCAAAGCACTTCTATTTATTTACAGTTAGCTTGATTTCCAATATTTTAGCGCAGTTAGCAGCAGCGCTGTCCGCACTGTGCCGCCCGACAGAGGAACCCTGAGTGTTCTGGTAAGCCATGGTGCTATCTACTAGCTGTTTTGTCCCAACTAGCTTGTTTTAACTCAGTAAACATTCAGGCTACAGTTCAATAATACTCACCTAGAGCTAGCACTCTAGGAGCGTAGTTAGCGGCTAATGCTAATACTGCTCCAGCCTCTGTGCTGGAGAAACCTTACTGAAACTCCTGTATAATATTGAAAAAAAAAATATTTTTAGTGTTTCTTACATTCAGCCTTTTAGCTTTCTCACTTCGGAGAAGGCTTGCCTGATGTTTGCCTGTTCCTCACTGCTCCGACATAAGTTTTTGCTGTTTTCTTACTGTTCCGCCATGATAAACTATAGACTACATGTCTATAACTATCATCATCTTGATTTTAGAGCAGCTGGCAACTAGCCTATCCCTAGTATTGTCCCTAGCGTGTCCCTAGTATTTGCTGTGATTAAGGTAGACTGACTCTCGCTATCCCCAATCATAGACTGTATATAAAGATGGACGCCGTGTCGCCGTTCCCATTCATTCAATGAAAATGAAGCCAAAATCTTCTGCCATTTTGGCGATTCAGAGACCAGAGTCTGCGCAGTAGAGACCAGAGGAGGGAGAAAGGCTGTGGAGAGACCGCCTACTCATTTAAATAACCCCGCCCCTGAGGGCTGCCTCGCGGTCACAGACTGCAGAGCGGGGCGGAGCGGAGCTGACGGTCTGTTATTGGTCCCGCCCATAAGCAGCCCTTTTACCATAACCACACCTTTTTTGAATAGAGCCGAATAAAGTTTTAAAAACCGAATTCTGTGGGGATATAAAAATTTGACAATATAAGCAGAGGTTACACTAGCTGTTGCATTTAAATAATGGAGGAAGAATTACAGTATATTAGAAAAAAACGTGATTGAAAGTTGTCTGTTTTGCCATTGAAACCTATGGGAATGGGTGGAGTTACACAGCTTTCTGCAGCCGAACAGCAGGGGGCGCCCGACCTGTGGTGGCTTCACTTTTAAGAGACGATGCTCTGTCCAGCTATATACAGTCTTTTGTCCCCAATACTTATTGGGAGCTGTTGGGTGCAGGCTGAGGACTCCTGAACTTGCAGGCGTGTTTTTTTTTCCCTTTTTACCTCAAGGGCGGCCGAGAGAACCTTCATTTGTCTTGTTACAACCCATTCAATCATCTCAAACAGTATAAAACACATTGATTACCTAGAAAATGTTGCTTAGTGTGCCTTTAATCTTTTATAAACCCAAAGCAATGAGAAAAGCAAGATTTCCTTCTGTATACATTCATAAATTATTATTATTATTTTTTTTTTTTAAGGGACCCCCTGGCCCACCTGGTAAACGTGGATTCAGCGGTCAAAGGGGTTCTTCTGGTTTTCAGGGAGAAACTGGGCCGATTGGACCTGCTGGGTTACCAGGACCTCAGGTCTCTGTTCCTTATTCATTATTTTTGTAACATGGTAGCCCACCTCAAGGTGGATTTGAACCAACATCCTTTTGGGTGGGAGACCAGATTAAACTAAGTGAGCTACCAACTGAACTATTTATAGAGAGAGCCAAGTGCAGAGTTGAACAGAAGCAAGGAACAAACTTAATAACTGAGGGCAACTGCAGAAAGTGTTCAAATAACTGGGAAGGATGGACAGGGGAATAATATATTTTTAATAGAGACTGAAAAGCTTAGGGCCAAAGGGAAAACTTAGACTGCCAGGGGAAGACTGGCCAGCTCAAATATCACAGAGCAAATAAAACTCAAGACTAAACTTCCCAAACAAATAAACAAGGGGCAAGCTAGCTAAATGAAAGGAGAAAAATTAGGGAAGACTATTTCTTTCCTTTTTACTTTTTCTTGACTGGGAAAGGAGAGGTTCCAGAGAAACAATGAGGGGGAGCCTCAAAGGGGTACGTCTAGGATAAACAATAGTGAAGAGAAAAGAGAGAGAGAGGAGAAAGAGAGAGAGAGAGAGAGAGAGAGAGAGAGAGAGAGAGAGAGAGAGAGAGAGAGAGAGAGAGAGAGAGACTTGTGTGTGTCAGGAAAACTCGAGACTGAGCACAGGGCTCCTTAAATAGGAGAGGAGTCTTGCTAATTGCCTGTTATCAGGGTGTAGTGGTTCTGGGTTTCCCTCTGGTGGCTGGGGGTGGCATAGCAGGTTGCCCAGCCACAGTCTGCACCCTTAAAATTTAGTTGTTTGCTTTTCATAAAACAAGCTTTCTATAAATTATAATATATGTTATTTCTCTGTTTAGGGTATAGATGGAAGTGCTGGCGATCCAGGAAAGCAAGGCCAGGATGGAGCAAAGGTAAAAACAGGGGAGGAGCCAGTCTCTAAAACCTACAAACCTAAAAACCGTTTCAACACCACTGCTCTACAGACAGCTAAACTAAACTAAATTCACATTTTCCATTAAATTATAATTTCCTAAACTTCAGGGGGATCGAGGCAGTGGTGGCATAGCTGGTGGTCCTGGACCCAGAGGTGAAAAGGTACACAAGCAGTGTAATAATAAAAATACCTGTCTTTTTAAAGCAAAATTTACAATATTCTTAAACATTATACAGAAACTGTGCAGCTAGCTGTAAATATAATGAAATAGTTTGAATAAAACTCTGTGGTGTTGTGCTTGAAAGGGTCGCCCTGGAAGGACTGGGTTTACTGGTTTGCCAGGATCTTTGGTAGGTGCACCATCATGAATAAATTCTGTAAAAAAAAACTGTAAAATATATGAAAATATGTTTAATATTATTAGATACTGATTCTCATGCTTTTTGTAGGGGGAGATGGGAAAGCCAGGAGAAAGAGGACCTGAAGGAGATCCTGGTATTAAGGTTCCAGTGTACACTAGACTATCTATCTTTGTAGTGATAATGTGTAGCTTTATAAACAATACTAGAAGCTTGATATAATGGTGTTTTAATTTGTTGTGTTTAAATCTTTTGTCAGCACAGTCTCAGAACAGTGTAATGTTTGGCTCTGTCTGGTTTGGGTTACAGGGTATTCCAGGACTTTTGGGAGGATCTGGATCTACAGGACTGAAGGTAAGACATGGTATTCTTTTTATTTTTGGATAAGGATTTTTTTTTTTTGCACTATAAGGCGCACCGGATTAAAAGGCGCACTATCAATAAACATCTATTTTATTGTCTATTTTCATACACAATGTGCACCGGATTATGAGGCACATTATTTTTAAAGTGCAATAAGTGCTATAATATTAATCTACACAGATTTCTCTCCTGAAAACTGTTTATTTTGGTGAATGAAGCACTTCTGTTTATGTACAGTAAGCTTAGATTTCCAGACTCCACTAAGGCTAGCTCGACAGTGCTACACTGTGATATTAGCTAGCGGTTCGTCCCACGTAGCTTGTTTTTGTTTGATATGCCTGCCTCTGAACGGCAAAAGAGCTAACTAGCACTTAGCACGGTAATTAGCAGGTAATGCTAACACTTCTCCAGCAGTGCTAGCCAGGGTTAGGAGCAGGCTACAGGCTGATAATACTCACCTCTGAACGGCAAAAGAACTACCTAGAGCTTAGCGCTGTTAGCAGGTAATGCTAATGCTTCTCCAGCAGTGCTAGCCGGGGTTAGGAGCAGGCTACAGAGTGTTTTTACTCACCTCTGAACGACAAAAGAGCTAACTAGAGCTTAGCGTGGTTAGCAGATAATGCTAAAGCTTGTCCAGCAGTGCTAGCCGGGGTTAGGAGCAGGCTACAGGCCATTAATACTTACCTCTGAATGGCAAAAGAGCTAACTAGCACTTAGCATGGTAATTAGCAGGTAATACTAATACTGCTCCAGCAGTGCTAGCCAGGGTTAGCAGCGGGCTACAGACTGTTATTACTCACCTCTGAACGGCAAAAGAGCTAACTAGCACTTAGTGCGGTTAGCAGGTAATGCTAATGCTTCTCCAGCAGTGCTAGCCGGGGTTTGCAGCAGGCTACAGGCCATTAATACTTACCTCTGAATGGCAAAAGAGCTAACTAGCACTTAGCACGGTTAGCAGGTAATGTTAATGCTTCTCCAGCAGTGCTAGCCAGGGTTAGCAGCGGGCTACAGACTGTTATTACTCACCTCTGAACGGCAAAAGAGCTAACTAGCACTTAGTGCGGTTAGCAGGTAATGCTAATGCTTCTCCAGCAGTGCTAGCCGGGGTTTGCAGCAGGCTACAGGCCATTAATACTTACCTCTGAATGGCAAAAGAGCTAACTAGCACTTAGCACGGTTAGCAGGTAATGTTAATGCTTCTCCAGCAGTGCTAGCCGAGGTTAGGAGCAGGCTACAGGCTGATAATTCTCACCTCTGAGCGGCTGAAGAGCTAACTAACACTTAGCGTGGTTATCAGGTACTGCTTATACTGCTCCAGCAGTGCTAGCCGGGGTTAGGAGCAGACTACAGACTGTTATTATTCACCTCTGAATGGCAAAAGAGCTAACTAGCACTTAGCACGGTAATTAGCAGGTAATGTTAATGCTTCTCCAGCAGTGCTAGCCGAGGTTAGGAGCAGGCTACAGGCTGATAATTCTCACCTCTGAGCGGCTGAAGAGCTAACTAACACTTAGCGTGGTTATCAGGTACTGCTTATACTGCTCCAGCAGTGCTAGCCGGGGTTAGGAGCAGACTACAGACTGTTATTATTCACCTCTGAATGGCAAAAGAGCTAACTAGCACTTAGCACGGTAATTAGCAGGTAATACTAATACTGCTCCAGCAGTGCTAGCCAGGGTTAGCAGCAGGCTACAGACTGTTATTACTCACTTCTGAATGGCAAAAGAGCTAACTAGCACTTAGCGCGGTAATTAGCAGGTAAGGCGAATGCTTCTCCAGCAGTGCTAGCCGGGGTTAGGAGCAGGCTACAGGCTGATAATACTCACCTCTGAGCGGCAAAAGAGATAACTAGCGCTTAGCGCAATTAGCAGCTAATGCTAGTACTGCTCCAGTCTCGAGTCTCAGTGCTGAAGAACTAAACTATAGAACTAAACTTTAACGCTGTACTTAAGCAGAGTGGCTTTACTGCTCCTTACAACCTGACTGGTAAAATTCATATGTAAGGTGCACCAGATTATGACAATAATTATGTAATTTCTGTAGTAATACATAGTAGCATGCTGCAGAGAAGGAGAATAAAGCAGTTTTAATCATCACCCATAGTCCTGTTAGATTTAAGATTAGAGCTATGGACCTTATTTTTTACAGAGTGCTCAGAAGAAGCAGGGCTGTACAGATTTCAGTGCACAGACAGCAGTATGAGTGTGAGTTCAGTCGGTCCAGGCACTGTGGGCATATTTAACCCTTGTGTGGTGTTCATATTTTTGTTACTCGTTTACTTTGTTACTTGTATTTAATTCAGCGAAATTAAGCAATTTTTCATTAAAATGCTTTACACATGCTTGCTTCACCTAAATTGCAAGCAATATAAACAGCTTACATGGTTAATATTTGCCCTTTACCTTTCTTAATTTAACTCAAGATATGAGTAGAAAATTTGTTTAGTTTCAAATTTACAAATGAAGCAATGTTTATGTTGGCAAAACATACAGTATGTAATATAAATGGTTGGGGGGGGGGGGGTGTACAGTGTTTGTTTATCGAAAATGTGTTTTGATATATGTTTTTCACAAAAAATGAGCCAATGCCAATGAGTTTGAGTTAGAAAAAATATTTTTTTAGTATCATTTGATGAAAAATGAAAACGGGTCCCACAGACCCGAAACACCACACAAGGGTTAAACAAACACTAATCTAATTTAATGTTCGTCTCTGTTTAGGGTCTACAGGGTTTTCCAGGCAGTCGAGGGCAGGATGGGATTCATGGAGCTCCAGTAAGATCAGCCACATAGTGGAGATTCTGTGGTAAATAAGGACAGCAGGTTAGATCAGCTGAGTAAGATTATATTGTTTTGTAGGGACCCACAGGACCTTCAGGAACCAATGGAGAAACTGGTCCTTCAGGTGCAAAAGTAAGTAACAGGTAGAGTTTATAGGAAATTAACTGATTTAATTTAATGAGATCTGTGCATGTGATATCACATAAAGATTCATTCTTTATTTGTATTTTACATAATATTTATTATCATTAATATTTTGCTTCTCTCTGTTTGTGTAAGTAGGGCTTGCCTGGGAAGTCTGGAGCTCCTGGTGTTCAGGGTGCTGTTGGACGTCGTGTGAGAACTATATTCATTATTTTATCAAAAGATCTTAATCAAACTGCTGTAGCCAAACATCTACATATTAATCAGCTCCTGAAATTAATAAGAAATGACTTTAAAATGAATCAGTTTCTCTGATTTTGCTATTTATAGGTACATATTTGAGTACAATGAACATTTCTGTGATATTCTATAAACTACTGATATTTATCCCAAATTGCAAATACAAATATTGATATTTGGACATTTATTAGCAGAAAATGATTAAGAGCTTTCAGACCTCAAATAATGCAAAGAAAACAAGTTCATATTCGTTTAAAAACAACAATGCTAATATTTTAAGATTTCAGAAATCAATGTTTGATGAAATAACCTTTGATTTTTACATCATGCTCACCTCCACCAGTCTTACACACTTTGGATGACCTTACACAAAAACTCAGACAGATCATGTTTGATGTCTTGTGACCATTTAGTGTAATCTCATAAAGCACTAAATATTACACTGAATATAATTACAGGGGTATCCTGGAGGTACAGGACTTACTGGGGAGCCTGGGAAGCCTGGAGTGAAGGTAAATAATAAAAGCAAAAAATATTAATTATTGTAATCAGGTAGTTTTGGTCATTCCTGCATGTTAAAATGTCAACTTTGCAAATAAAATATTGAAGTGTATAAGTATTAATAAGGAGAAATACAGTCATATGAAAAAGTTTGGGCACCCCTATTAATCTTAATCATTTTTAGTTCTAAATATTTGGGTGTTTGCAGCAGCCATTTCAGTTTGATATATCTAATAACTGATGGACACAGTAATATTTCAGGATTGAAATGAGGTTTATTGTACTAACAGAAAATGTGCAATATGCATTAAACCAAAGTTTGACCGGTGCAAAAGTATGGGGACCCTTATCATTTTATTGATTTGAATACTCCAAACTACTTTTTACTGACTTACTGAAGCACAAAAGTGGTTCGGTAACCTCATTGAGCTTTGAACTTCATAGCCAGGTGTATCCAATCATGAGAAAAGGTATTTAAGGTGGCCAATTGCAAGTTGTGGCATCATGGGCTCATCAAAACAACTCTCAAATGATCTAAAAACAAAGATTGTTCTACATAGTTGTTCAGGGGAAGGATACAAAAAGTTGTCTCAGAGATTTAACCTGTCAGTTTCCACTGTGAGGAACATAGTAAGGAAATGTTAAGCCCAGAAGTGGCAGGCCAAGAAAAATATTAGAAAGGCAGAGAAGAAGAATGGTGAGAACAGTCAAGGACAATCCACAGACCACCTCCAGAGCCCTATAGTTCTCATAGTTCTTACTTACATTTTGGTTTAATTACATTTTTGCATTAAACTGTAAATAAAACAGCAAAGAGCTGATGATCAGTTGCTTGGTAACAGAAAGGACTATTGATTATTGACTTTGAGTTATTTATAGCATTATCTGATCTGTTGTAAGTTAAGCAAACCTACATGTTTTTTTCAGGGGGTGAAAGGCAGACCTGGGTCAGAGGGGCTTCCAGGCAGCGCTGGTCTGAAGGTGAGATACAGTCCTGGAGAGTCAGAGTTCAGCGTTTGATTGAACACGTCTCTTAATGAATCATGCTCTGCTGAACACAGACCTGCTGGATTGGAGCTTAACATTTGTGTGACTAGTTATGATCTAAATTTGACTATATCTGACTATATATGATATATAACTAATCACTGATCTGCAGGGGGTTCGAGGACCAGAGGGTCCTAAAGGAAAACCTGGACGTGCAGTAAGTTCTTACTCGATTTCCACACAGTTACTTATTAGTTTTTATTAGTTTTATAGTGTTTTATTCAGCTCTGATCTTTATTTAATCTGCAGGGGTTGCGCGGCGTTCCAGGACAGAAGGGTTACCGCGGTTCCATGGTGATTAATTACTCACACATTATTATACAGTAATTATTCTGCATTCAAATCAGTTCTAATAATATAATATTATTTTACAGGGGATTGAGGGAAACATCGGCCCATGGGGAAAGGCTGGTCGTCAGGGGCCGCCGGGTGACAGAGGGCCACAAGGTCCAGCTGGACCCGCGGGTGTGGCCGGTTATTCGGTACTGTTGATTAAAGTTTTTTTTTACAACACCATTTTCAATGGAATACACTACAAAGACAAGATATTTAACCTTAAAACTATAAAAACTTTATTTGTTTTTGCAAATATTCACTCATTTTAAATTGTTAATGCTGCAACACGTTCCAAAGAAGTTGGACAAGGGCATCAAAAAATTAGTTCTCCTTTAAAATAGCATCAGAGTTAGTAGTTATTAGGAATAAATCTACATTGATGTGCGTGTTGGTCTGGAAGTGAGGTGTGTTCAGGTAAATTTCTGGTGTGTTGCTATTTTGGCAGCCGAAAACACAGGTGCTCCACTGACTGAAATAAACCTAGACAACAGTTAATCATCAGTCCATTCCTATTGGTGCTCCCAGTGCCCGTACACCCCCACTCGTTAAATACACACACGGACGCACTGCAGAGCACAAACCCGTATTTAAACTCAACAATAAACAGAATAAAGAATAAAATATCATCTGATCATCATGACTGTGCTCTTTATACAATTTTTTTCTGTTTTAGGGTAAAGATGGACCAGCAGGAGATACTGGACCTCAAGGAACCAAAGGTGATCAGGTCAGTTAACCAGCAGTCTGCTTTGATCACCTGTCAATCAACAGTTTCTGCACATCGTGTATAATAACTCTCTGAATGTGTTTGTTAATGCAGGGATTTAAAGGAGCAGCGGGGATGAAGGGGGTCGCTGGTGTCGATGGTGAGGAGGTAGATTATTTATATCCTGTTATTTTATGTTGTTTGTTTTATATTCATTCTGGGGTCAAACCTACTGACCTTTTTAATGAAATGCAATTTTAATACCAGACTCTAGAGCTGAGTTGACTGAATCTTAGTAATTTAATTATCAAAAGGAGTGTTTAAGTACTATTTTTCACTTTCTGGTTCTGTTCTGTGTCTCTCCTGTCTGTCTTTGTTTTTTCCTGCCCTCCTGCCTTGTTTCCCTTGCCATGTGCTCCCCAGCGTATCTCACCTTTAGTGCATCTTTGCGCCCTCGTTACCTGTCCCCAGGTGTTTCCTGTTTCCAGTTCCCTCCATGTGTATTTAAGCACCTTAGTTTTAGTGTCCACTGTCGGTTTTAGTGCGTGTTTAACGTCTGTCAGATGCAGCAAGAAACGGATGGGGAGAGCAGACGCAATTGCAAGTAATATATATTGAAAAAAAACAAACAAACAAAACACATAACCAAACAATAAACGTAAACTAAAGCAACATAGTGACGCAGAGTACATTAAAGATAAAAAAAAAAGGAACATACAACCTGCCAGATGTTAAACACGCACAAAAATCGACAATGGACACTGAAACAAAGGGGCTTAAATACACATGGAAGAAACAGAAAACAGCAAACCTCTGGGGACAGGTAACAAAAGGGCGGAGTCACATTGAAAGTGAAGATAGAGCACATGGCAAGGGGAACAAGGCAAGATGGCAGAAAAAAAAAACACGAATTTTACTACACTGATATTTACTTTACTTTATTTAGGGCGGAGTCGGTGGGAGTGGTCCAGTCGGGCCTGTGGGACTTAAAGGACTTCCTGTAAGTTTTTAGGTCTAAACAAAAACAATATCAGGTTTCTGTGGATAGAGCAAATATTACCCAAATTAAACACCTAAGACACAAACTAAAAGGTACTTAACATTTACTTAACAAAGAGAACTTATTTCCTATTGGCTCCTGGCATCATTTATTTTCATACATAATAGGTGTAAGCCCCCAACTATGGCGTCACATCAATGTCAAAAGTCAGGGGTGCAAAAATACCAGGTGAAAAAAATTAGCCTGCATGTTTTAACATTTTGTGTGTAAATTTATCTTTTACGAGCGCAAATGTGAAACTCGTGAGAGAGAAAACTGAATCATGTGCACGCTGAACTAAATATCGCTCTCGAGCTTCATTTTTCTCCTCTCGGGTGTTTTTTCCTCTCACATTCACAGTTCTCCATAGATCTGAAGTTTATATTTTAGCATAGCTAGCTAACTTTCCAGCTCTCCTTTTTTCTCACCTCTCTGTTGGTAGTAGGCTTCCATCACAAACCCTGGAGATATCAGACAATAGCATTCGCTGAGGGAGGTGACCCTGACCCCGCCCCCAAACTGTCAATACCACCCCTATCTACAATTGAGTGTAAAAGCTTCATTTGAGCAAAAAGAGCAGCCTCAGACGATTTGCATAGCATGCGAGAACAACTGTGAATTTGAGAGAAAAAAAAACAAGATGGAGAAAAATTAAGCTAAACATTATTCACTTTTTTCGCTCGCAAATTTCACATTTGCACTCATGAGAAGTAAATTTACAAACACAAAATGTTAAAACATGCAGGTAATTTTTTTCTCTATTGTGTGTAGTCTTGCCAACCAGGGCGACCTTTCCTTTGAGTATTTATTTAATACTTGAAAGAGCATTGGGGAGCATGGTTGCCAGCATTCATTTCATCCACTATATGATATTACTTATTAATCACACTTTTATTCAGATGAGTTTAGCTTGTGTTCTTGTTTCTTAACACTGTTCTGTAGGGGGGTAGGGGGAGTCCTGGACCGCCAGGTTTTTCTGGACCTAAAGGAGTCAGTGGAGCTGCAGGTCCCATAGGAACACCAGGTGTAAAAGGTTCTACTGGACGAGAGGTGAGAGAGGACAAAAAGTGACAGAGGACAATGCGGGGGTATAAGAGGGGCAGTAGGTGTAGGAGGACAGTGGGTGAGAGAGGACAGTGGGTGAGAGAGGACAGTGGATGAGAGGACAATGGCTACTAAGAGACAGTAGGTAAAAGAGGACAGTAGGTGAGAGAGGACAGTACGTGAGAAAAAAACGGTACACAAAAGAGTGACAGTGGGCGAGAGGGGACAGTGGGTGAGAGGGGACAGTGGACGAGAGGGGAGAGTGGGGGAGAGAGGGCAGTGGACGAGAGGGGAGAGTGGGTAAGAGGGGACAGTGGACGAGAGGGGAGAGTGGGGGAGAGGGGACAGTGGACGAGAGGGGACAGTGGGGGAGAGAGGACAGTGGGCGAGAGGGGAAAGTGGGGGAGAGAGGACAATGAACGAGAGGGGACAGTGGGGGAGACGAGAGGGGACTGTGGGCGAGAGGGGACTGTGGGTGAGAAGGGACAGTGGGGGAGAGAGGACAGTTGGTGAGAGAGGAAAAAAGGTGAGAGTGGACAGTTGGTTAGAGAGGACAGTGTGTGAGAGAGGACAATAAGCGTTTACAGGAGGACAGACATTTGAGAGGATTAAGGTTTAAGGTAATGATGTTTTTTTGTGGTTTAGGGACAAAGTGGATCTCCTGGACAGAAAGGACATCCTGGACCCGCTGGAGAAAAGGTGGGTTAAACATTTACACTTACATTAATACTAATAAAGACCCCCAATAATGTGTGTGTCTGTGTGAATGTGTGTGTGTGTGTATGTGTGTGTGTGCAGGGTCAACCAGGCACCAGGGGGCGCTCAGGTTTGGCAGGAATATACGGCCCAGGAGGCGACATGGGGGCAGCAGGAGGAAAAGGTCCCAAAGGTGAAAGTGGACTCACAGTAAGTGAACACATTGTTTACTATACATCACACACTCTCCACTACAAGTAACTTTCCCTATACATTACATACTGTGTACTGTTCACTTTTCGTTTTCAGGGAGAGCCGGGGATTATGGGGCGTCCGGGTCCAGCAGGTCCAACTGGGCTGCCAGTAAGTCTTTAGATTCTTCAGGTTTCAGAACTTTCACAGATTCACATCACTAATCCTGATCTCTGATACTGCAGGGTTTACCAGGAGGCAGGGGTTTAGTGGGTCAAAGTGGACATCAGGGGCCAAAGGTCAGTTTTATGTCTTATAATGAAGCTCTGAGTTATCATTGGTGTTCCAGTTCCAGATACACTAGTTAACTGGTTCTAACCAAACTGGTTCTAACAGGGAGATTCTGGAGAGCGAGGAGATCCTGGACCACGTGGCGAGAACAGACCAAAAGTAAGATTGGTACAAATCTGTGTACAGTAACAGGGGTTGGACAATGAAACAGAAAAAATGGTCTTAGACCACAATAATTTACTGTCCCGACGGACAGTTCTGGTGGAAACAGGAGAGTTGTGGTGCACATTGAATTCTGCCGTGATTTGATCAGCCGTGGTTTTATGTTTTTTGGATACAATCCGGGTTAGCACCCGAACATCCCTTTCAGACAGCTTCCTCTTACAGCGTCCACAGTTAATCCTGTTGGATATGGTTGGTCCTTCTTGGTGGTAAGCTGACATTACCCTGGATACCGTGGTTTTGATGCATCACAAAGACTTGCTGTCTTGGTCACAGATGCGCCAGCAAGATGTGCACCAACAATTTGTCCTCTTTTGAACTCTGGTATGTCACCCATAATGTTGTGTGCATTGCAATAGTTTAAGCAAAACTGTGCTCTTACTCTGCTAACTGAACCTTCACACTCTGCTCTTACTGGTGCAATGTGCAATTAATGAAGATTGGCCACCAGGCTGCTCCAATTTAGCCATGAAACCTCCCACACTAAAATTACAGGTGTTGCAGTTTCATTGTCCAACCCCTGTAATTACACAATGCTTTCCGTTCTAATGTTTTGCTTTGTTTCCAGGGCTTTGCAGGTCAAAGAGGAAAGAAAGGAGAGACTGGAGGAAGAGGAGGAGCGGTAAGATCTTTTTCTGGCTTAAGCCTAAGGCCCCTAAGTCAGGTGACCACAACTCACTTCTATTTGATTCTGTAGGGATCAGTGGGGCCGCCAGGATCTAAGGGTACTACT
Source organism: Astyanax mexicanus (assembly GCF_023375975.1). Lineage (NCBI taxonomy): Eukaryota > Metazoa > Chordata > Actinopteri > Characiformes > Acestrorhamphidae > Astyanax > Astyanax mexicanus. The sequence continues at coordinate 9,704,317 of NC_064419.1, forward strand.
GGAGGAAAAGGCAGACGAGGAGTTGCTGGACCCCCAGGGGATAAAGGGATACAGGGTCAACCAGGGTCAAAGGTGAGCGACCAATTGTGTTTGCTTAGTAAGATGCAAAAAAATCATCAAAATGTTATTAAATGTAATTTTTTTTTTTTTTACGGGGTTTTTATGTTTTATGTTTTTCAATAAGGGGAAGAAGGGTACTCCAGGGAAAAATGGCAGCAAGGGTGTTGCTGGAAAAATGGTGAGTTTAAAAGCATTTTTTTATTTCCTCATTATAAAATAAGAAGCCAAAAAATGTCTGCCATGTTGTAAAATCTGCAAAGTGGGTCTGTGCAGGAGAGACCAGAGGCGGAGTCAGACTCATCCTACCCATTTGTTTAGGTCCGCCTATTCTTCCAAGCATCTCTCATCCTGCTTCAGGATATATATATATATATATATACATGCCTCCAATACATCAGCTCACAGACACCTTGTACTGATCGACATCGACCCTAGGAGTGATAAGCTGAAAGAGCTACATCTACCCATCAAGAGAGAGCATGGCTAATTGTGCTCTCTCAAGGCTGATGGCAAGCTGCATGCCCAGGATTCGAACCCAGTATTAAACAAAGAGAGAGATCAGGTTATTTCTGACCCTGGGTTTACAAACATTTTGTTGTTGGACCATTTGTTGGACATATTTCCATCATATTAGAGTACAGGAGCTCAGCTCTGTTTGCTGTTAAGGTAAAAAAAAAAGCTAGTATGGTCCAGTTAAACCACTATGCTGCTGTGAGAGAAAGTCACTGGTATCCATTAAAATAACAAAAAAGAATGTTCCATTTTGCTTTTTCACAGCTTTTTAAGTCGATCTATTGTTTATAGATTGTTTTAATCAGAGTGAATGATTTAAGTGAACTGTCAAATATTATCATGACTTTTGTTTTGGAGGGAGCTCGAGGTCCAAAAGGCAAACAGGGTGCTCCAGGAAAACCAGGAAAACCAGTAAGAGGACAATAATCCACTACACTACACACACTGCTGATTATACATTACATAACTGTCCACTATACATTACATACTGCCCGCTATACAGTATACACTGTATTCTATACATTACACACTGCCCACTATACAGGGGTTGGATAATGAAACTGCAACACCTGTAATTTTAGTGTGGGAGGTTTCATGGCTAAATTGGCACAGCCTGGTGTTCAATCTTCATTAATTGCACATTGCACCAGTAAGAGCAGAGTGTGAAGGTTCAATTAGCAGGGTAAGAGCACAGTTTTGCTCACAATATTGCAATGCACACAACATTATGGGTGACATACCAGAGTTTAACGAGGACAAATTTTTGGTGCACGTCTTGCTGGCGCATCTGTGACCAAGACAGCAAGTCTTTGTGGTGTATCAAGAGCCACGGTATCCAGGGTAATGTCAGCATAACACCAAGAAGGACCAATCACATCCAACAGGATTAACTGTGGACGCTGTAAGAGGAAGCTGTCTGAAAGGGATGTTCGGGTGCTGAACCGGATTGTATCTAAAAATCATAAAACCACGGCTGCCCAAATCACTGCAGAATTCAATATGCACCTCAACTCTCCTGTTTCCACCAGAACTGTCTGTCGGGACAATAAATTATTTTGGTCTAAAACCAGGTGTTTCAGTTTCATTGTCCAACCCCTGTACAATACACACTGTAATCTATACATTATGCACTGCCCACTATACATATCACTATCACTATCTTCTGTCCTGCGGGTTATATTATTTATTTCTATATATTTCTTTCTAATATGTAATTTTTTTTTTTATGCTGCTTCACTGCAGGGTGTCAGAGGGACAGACGGTCTGCTTGGAGTTATTGGGAATGAAGGATACCCTGTGAGTTCACATGCGGATAGTAAACTTCTTGATATGTTTGGTTATTTATCAGTTTTATTTTTCTCCAATATCTCTGTTAAAAATAGATCAGTTTCAGCCTAAATAATTGATTACTGTCTGTAAAGATAACTTATGACCATCAGCTAAAACTAAAGTCCTCATATGTGGACATCATTTTTCTCAGAAACTACATCATGTAAAAAGATCATTCTTTGTTTTTACACTAATCTGGTGCCAATAAGCCCAAATAGCAAAGAAAAATAAAAATGCATGCCATGCAAGGGTTTGGGTCTTGGGAGATTTAACAGTTATATAGGAATTATGATTAAGTTGATTATGATTATGATTTTGTTTGGCAGGGTGATCAGGGGCACAGAGGGGCCGCTGGCAGAGCAGGACCACCAGGCAGTCCAGTGAGTGGGTGAATGTTTTACACACTTTTATGCAAATATTTTAAGCATTAAAGAATGTTAAATGTATAGAAATGTACCATGTGAAAGGTCTTAAATTATTATTAATTGACAGTAGTTAAGACATTATTAAATGTTTAACCAATGCCTCAGTTGATTAATATTTACAGCATTATTTAGTTGTAATGAAATATTTAAATTTATCATATTTAATAATAATACTTATTGTTAAAGAGTGAGTTAATAATTAATGAAGACATTATTTAACTATTCGACTTATGTTTATTAATGTTTATTAAGTATTTTGTGACATTTTATGTCTGTTGTTAAGTGTTCTATATAAACTCTATATAACACACAGGGTCTGGCTGGAGCTCCAGGGACACAGGGCATGCTGGGATTGGCTGGTCTAAAGGTACGGTCAGCGTTCAGCACCAGAACAGTTCTGATTATTTCTTTACTGATATTTATTTGAGTGTGAACATCTCTACAGGGTTCCTCTGGTCACATGGGAAATCCTGGCCCGCCGGGACCACTCGGACCTGAGGTTCATACCTGATTAAAACTAAATCTGCTGGATTAAATGTAATCCTTTTATATCAGACATAATCTTCAGTGTGTTGTTTTAATGCAGGGAATTCCTGGAATACGAGGAGGGAAAGGAAGTGCCGGTTCTCCAGGACAAAATGTACATCTGCTTCCTTCAGATTATATATATATATATATATTAAATCTAGTATCAAATGTTTAAATTAATGATTGAACTTGAATGACTCAAATCTCTCAAATCAGGGACTTCCAGGTGTTCGAGGCTCACAGGGGCCGGCTGGAGAACAGGGACAGAAGGTATTTTTAACTTCAGATCCAGAATCAGAGAACAGATTGTGTATTGTTCTCCTCTGACTTTGTTTTTTGACTGTTGTTTTTTTTTAAAGGGAAAACCAGGCGTTCCTGGACCTGTGGGCCCACCAGGACGAAGAGGTGCTCAGGTACCAACTCTACTACTGCTTCAATATCAGTTATTGTGTTTTCAAAAAAATTCAGCATTGCTGATTGGTGTTTATTGGTAAATTGATGTTTATTGGTAGATTGGTGTTTATTGGTAGATTTGTGTTTATTGGTAGATTTGTGTTTATTGGTTGATTGGTGTTTTTTGGTTGATTGGTGCTTGTTGGTAGATTGTTGTTTATTGACTGATTGGTGTTTATTGTTTGATTGGTGTTTGTTTCTTTGGTGTTTATTGGCTGATTGGTGTTTGTTTTTTGGCGTTTATTGGTTGCTGTGTATTAGTTGATTGTTGTGTATTGGTTGATTGGTGTTTATTGGTTGTTATGTATTGTTGATTGGTGTTTATTGGTTTATTGATGCTTATTGGTAGATTGTTGTTTATTGACTGATTGGTGTTTATTGTTTGATTGGTGTTTGTTATTTGGTGTTTATTGGCTGATTGGTGTTTGTTTTTTGGTGTTTATTGGTTGCTGTGTATTAGTTGATTGTTGTGTATTGGTTGATTGGTGTTTGTTGGTTGTTATGTATTGTTGATTGGTGTTTATTGGTGATTGGTGTTTATTGGTTTATTGGTGCTTATTGGTAGATTGTTGTTTATTGACTGATTGGTGTTTATTGGTTGATTGGTGCTTATTGGTAGATTGTTGTTTATTGACTGATTGGTGTTTATTGTTTGATTGGTGTTTGTTTCTTTGGTGTTTATTGGCTGATTGGTGTTTGTTTTTGGTGTTTATTGGTGATTGGCGTTTATTGGTTGCTGTGTATTAGTTGATTGTTGTGTATTGGTTGATTGGTGTTTATTGGTTGTTATGTATTGTTGATTGGTGTTTATTGGTTTATTGATGCTTATTGGTAGATTGTTGTTTATTGACTGATTGGTGTTTATTGTTTGATTGGTGTTTGTTATTTGGTGTTTATTGGCTGATTGGTGTTTGTTTTTTGGTGTTTATTGGTTGCTGTGTATTAGTTGATTGTTGTGTATTGGTTGATTGGTGTTTGTTGGTTGTTATGTATTGTTGATTGGTGTTTATTGGTGATTGGTGTTTATTGGTTTATTGGTGCTTATTGGTAGATTGTTGTTTATTGACTGATTGGTGTTTATTGGTTGATTGGTGCTTATTGGTAGATTGTTGTTTATTGACTGATTGGTGTTTATTGTTTGATTGGTGTTTGTTTCTTTGGTGTTTATTGGCTGATTGGTGTTTGTTTTTGGTGTTTATTGGTGATTGGTGTTTATTGGTTGCTGTGTATTAGTTGATTGTTGTGTATTGGTTGATTGGTGTTTATTGGTTGTTCTGTATTGTTGATTGGTGTTTATTGGTGATTGGTGTTTATTGGTTGTTGTGTATTGTTGATAGGTGGTTATTGGTTGATAGGTGGTTATTGGTTTATTGGTGGTTATTGGTAGATTGGTGTTTATTGGTTGATTAGTGCTTATTGGTAGATTGGTGTTTATTGGTGATTGGGGTTTATTGGTTGTTGTGTATTGGTTGATTGGTGTTTTTTGGTGATTGGCGTATAATGGTTGTTGTATATCGGTTGTTGTTTATTGGTTGATTGGTGATTATTGGTTGTTATGTATTGGTTGATTGGTGTTTATTGGTTGTTTTATATCGGTTGTTGTTTATTGGTGATTGGTGTTTATTGGTTGTTGTATATTGGTTGGTGTTTATTGGTTAATTGGTATTTATTTGTTGTTGTGTATTGGTTAATTGTTGTTTATTGGTTGTTTTAGGGGGACGTGGGCCCCCGTGGTCCCCCAGGCCGGACTGGATTCCCCGGTGTTCCGGTGAGTCACTTGTAAAGATCAGTGTTTTCACTGCTTTCGGTGGAAGTGAATCTGATCTAAAGTTTTGGTATGTTCTTTTTTTCCGCAGGGTCTCTCCGGAAAGAAGGTTAGTGAGTTTCTTCTGGCCAGGAGGAATTTCCATTTATTTTCTCAATCTGATAATCTGGTGGATCAGCTGAGTAGAAATGACAGTGATTTAGTACTGAGGACATACGCAGTTTGTAATAATTTTTTTTGTGAATTCTTTTTTAATACATTAAAATTCTTCCTTTAGCCATGGAGGTGATATTTACAGAGTTTTGAAATTAACAAGAAGTTAAAACAATGATGCATTTTATACTGAAAGGATGTTTAACGTACCTTCCTCATCTCTATATGAATTTTGAGCTCATAAATACCATAAAACACTTTTCATTATAGACATCACAGAATAAAGAAAAACATTTTCTATTTCTGTTTTCTAACATGCATCAAACATGCACCGGTACTGTAAATATGATTATAATATCAAAATGTTTGGACATCATTGAACACATTAGATTCTTTTTTTAATGATTGTATTTATTTTGTATGATGAGTGTGTAGAAATTGTTAATTTTCCTAAAGCAAGAAATAGATATAGAGATAAAGACAACAGAGTTACACACACACACACACACACAAAAAAATATATATATATATATATATACTTGTACTAATTGATTGAACAATGAATTCGGAATTGTATTAGGGAACTCTAAAGGAAAATGTCAGGGCATCTGTCCATGAACTGAACCTCAGGTAAAGTGGGATCATGCAGCAAGACCATAACCCCAAGCATACAAGTCGTTCTAACAAGAAATGGTTTTAAAAGAATTATGAGAATCTTAAATCATTTAAGCCAGTGTGCAGAATTGATCGACAGTTAGGAACAGTTCAACAGTTTAACATCTAAAAAATCTAAAATTATTTCTAAAAAAGTTTGGGTTTCTGACATTTTAATTCCACAAACAGGGAATGAAGGGAATTGGAGGATTGCCAGGGCCAAAGGGGAAGCGAGGACAGAAAGGGGAACCGGTATGCAGGTCCAATATCTAGAACTTATGTTAGATATTAAATATTAAATATCACTGATGCTCCACTGATATGATCTTTCTTACCATTACTTTCTCTTAAGGGGAAGCCCGGTGTTCCCGGTCCAAAGAACCTGAGACAAAAAGCTCCACCTCCACCAACCCGGAGACGAGGGCCAAAGCTTGTGAGTCTGGGTTAAGTTCAGTTTATTTATATCAGGTTCCTCTCTCTGCAATCCTACAAATAAAAATGCTATAAAAGATTCTATTAGCGATGTCATGAAGAACCATTTTTATTTTTATGAAGATCCATGTTTGTACGAGAAATGAGATACAAAGAACCACCACTTAACGTAAATGTTTTCCCATTCTCGTGTACAAATTCATTTATAAGCTGAGATTTACTAAAATACTTTCAGCCTTTTCTTCTGAAGCGTCTCTTGTATCTTGTTCTTCCTCAGAAAACTAAGCTCCAGCCTCTGAGAACAGCGAGGACTAGAAATTTTCAGTCTGATGAAGAAAGTCCATTGGCGCCCGACGGCTCTTGGGGCAGCAGAACCAGTTCTGCCTCCACCTGCCGAGAGTTAGGCCTTGTTCTTCCAGGCTTGACTGATGGTGAGTCTGAATGGTCCACACTTTCACTTCTACTTAGAACTCATTATATATATATATATATATATATATATATATATATATATATATATATATATATATATATATATATATATATATATATATACAGTGAACATGTGCCCAATTGTGCCCAATGTGTGTTTATGGTCAATGGATGTACAGCATGGCACTTCATGGCAAAGAACTTTCTGCGGATGTGATAAACACAATTGTTGCTCTCCACAAAGATGTAAGAATATTGCTTACACCCAGAAACTGATCTACAGCACAGTGGTCGAGCTAATACTATGGGTTTCCATGATAAGTTCTGCTCAAAACAGGCCTTGCTGGAATAAAAAAAAAGTTGAGTCCACATGTTCAGCGTCTTATCCAGAGGTTGGCTTAGATCGTAAAAACATAGATGCATGAGTGCTGCCAGCATTGCTGCAGAGGTTGAGGATGTGGGAGGTCAGCCTGCAGTTCTCACACCATTAGGCTACATATCAAACCTCCTCAATTTTCACTTCTTGGTCATTTTTTATTTCATTGTTTTATTAGTTTCATATTTTCTAAGATTATGAATATTTTATACTATGGTTCTATACTATTGTTTATCTTGTTTTTCTTTGAAGAGTACATTGGTTGACACTTGATGTTCTTTAATTGTTAATTGTTACATGGTAACAATGTCCTTTAATTTCTGTCTTCCACTTCTGTGTTCTTTGCAGGGCTTTATTACGTGGATCCGAATCAGGGCTGTCCGTTTGATGCCCTGAGCGTATTCTGTAACTTCACTGCTGGAGGTCTAACCTGCATCTCACCTGTCCAATCACAGGTAATATAGACAGATACGGACATCTCTGCCCAGAACAATTATCACACACCACTAGAGATGTCTACCTGACACATCACTGCCATATCACTCCTGTCGTGGGTCCAATAAGCTGATTGACACATTTCACACCCAAAAATTATAAACGCATTATTATTTCATGTGAAAATCTGACCCGATTGTTGCAGATTGAGGGAGAATGGCCGGCTACCAGATCAACCAACAGCAAATGGTTCAGTGAAATACAGAACGGAGTCAAGGTAAGAACATCTTCACACTGAAATCTGATCTCCAGCCCTAAAAACTAATCCTGTTCTCCCAATGTTTTATTTATACTGTCAAACTCAAGTTTGCAAAGTTATTTTAGCAATTTTAGTAAATTAGTGTTTCTGTATCTTTAGCACCATTTTGCAGAGCAGACACTGAGAGGGTTCACTATTGTACAGGAGCTTCTTAGTGTGGATCACTGATAATCTGGCACCATATAAATAAAATAGTAAAAAAAATAAATATATATATATATATATATATATATATATATATATATATATATATATATATATAGTGAAAAACATCACTTAAATGTAAAGGTCAATAATAGTTTCAAATTCAGCAGGACTAAAGGCAATTAGGCCATCAATCCTCAATCAGTGTTTGATCTGATTACTTTTACTTGTGTGTGATTTTTATGTTTAGGTCCTAAATAAATGACTAATAATTTAATGTTAAAAGTGCTATTACAAAAAACTTGTTATGAGTGTATGCTGTTGTACCCTTTAACTGTGATTTGGTGTGTCCAGGTGGAATACCCAGGGCTTGATGTCGTCCAGCTGAGATTTCTGCGTCTAAACAGCAACTCCGCCTACCAGCAGATCACCATTTCCTTTCCAACCAGTGCCAATCTGACAACCAGTCAGAGGAAGAACACACCCAACATGGTTTACTTGCTGGGGGATTCAGCCAATGAGATCAGATCTGCACATGTTAAAGTATCAAGATCTGACTGTGAGGTAATAATCAAATTACTCAAAAATCTGCAGTAAATCAACATGTACTTACTAACCAACCCAGATTCACTAACTAACCCTGATTCACTAACTAACCCTGATTCACTAACTAACCCTGATTCACTAACACATTTACTAACTAACCCTGATTCACTAACTAACACTGATTCACTAACTAACCCTGATTCACTAACCCAGATTAACTAACTACTTAACTAAGTAACTACAAATTAACTAACTGACTAACTAACTAATGTGATTCATTAAGTATCCCTGATTCACTACCTACCCATAAACCCCAGCGCTCATCATACTCATCATACTCACTCATGCCTCTTCTGTGACCTTATGACCTAATTATCTCATAAAATAATCACGTAATGACCTTAATGACCTATTCATCTAATGACCTAATCACCTTGACCTAATCGCTTAATGATCCTAATGACATTTCTGATTCTGTGCTTTCTGCATTCTGGTAATAATTTCTTGGTCTTAAACAGAATATAAAGGGTAACATGAATCCTCGTATGCAGCTGTACTTCTGACTTTTGTTGACTGTTTGATTGACAGGTACGTGTGCGGGTGAAGATAAAGCAATATTCTGAAATGGAGCTGCTGCCGATTCGAGATTTCCGTGTGGAGGGCGGGGACAGGCGCCGGGGGCGGGACTTCAGAGCGGTGCTTGGACCCCTGTGCTTTTTATAGCCTTCTGCTCCCTCATATCGAGACTCAGCACTTCATGGACAGAATTATGCGTGTTTGTGGCTCTTCACCGGTTCTCGTCACACTAGAATGAGATGAGATCTGCTACTATTCACCAGTAGACCAGTTTCACTCACTGGTTAACTGGAATAACTGCATCTGACTGGAACATTGTCTGGAAAGCTGTTCATCTGAACAGTACAGGTTATTTAATTAAACATTACAATAAAAACTGGACAGTATTTTTGGGATTGTTGTCTCCTGAAAAAATCCAGAAGCCCCAGTTCCCCTCCAGTCCTGTTTATTTAACCAGTGCCTTGTTAGATGGAATTAGGTGATCTGCTGGTGGAACCGAACTAATCCATACTGGGTCTGAAGTTCACAGAGTTCTTCCAACATATTAATAGCTTTACAGACCAACAGCACTTTCTTACTCTATTCTATTCTATTCTATTCTATTCTTCAGTAGTGTTGTGTAGTCTAGTCTATTGTATTGTAAAGCTTTCACATTTGAAAACTCCAACATTTATTTTAAATATTTTAAACAGCTCTGAATGTCTCCTGGGCTGAAATGTTTCTGTATTTATTATGGTTGTTTAATGCTGTACAGAAAGTGGTGAACCTGAGTTTCTCTGTCAGCATGATAATGATGTTTCTAAATGTATATGGATGTTATTTTTATGTGTTGTGTGTGTATTAAGATGTATATGTTGTTGTATATGTGTTTTAAAATCAGTGCTTTGCTACTGATGTAAAGTCTGGGATGTATTAGTTCTGAATAAAATTCAACAATTTTCCTTGATCCTGTCAGCCGTGATGTTAAAAAATCACCCAATAAATGAAATAATAAAAAGGTTTCTTTAATTGTATCTTAATTAAACCAGTGGTGGGGGTTAAAGGCCTTATATATTTCCTAGAATGGTACATTTCCTGAACGAGGTCATGGTATGCTGTTGCTAGGTGGTTTTGGTGTTGCTAGGTGGTTGCTAAGGTGTTGCTAGGGTGTCCAAAGCACCCCATCAGACTGCACAGTTTTGAGCTGGAAATGTGTCGATATCTCTAAAGTAGAAGCATTTTGAAAGAAATGACCATAATAAATAATATGCAATGCGCAACCATAATAATGCCTGATACCATATTTTTTGCTCTATACGGCGTAGTTAAAACCCTTTATTTTTCCCAAAAACTGTCAGTGTGCCTTTTAAACCAGTTCGTCTTATGAATTAATTCTACCAGTCAGGTTGTAAGGAGCAGTAAAGTCTCTGCTGAACTCTACTGAAGTGCAGCATTTTACTGGAGTTTCAGTTTAGTTCTCCAGCAGTTAAAAAACGAAAGGTTTATTTTGCCCAAAATTTTGCACTTCAAGAGAATGAAGCAAATCAGACACGCATTCGGTGAGTGATGTTTTTATCCCATTAGAACCGTGAATCATACTAGACGTTTACGTTTTAAACATTTTTAAAACTAATTGCTAATAAGCTGAATAAACAATATTTCTGACAAGATTTTGATGCAGTTTAGGGGTGTGTGAAATCATATTACACGTTTTTTCCCCCAGAAATGGATACTGTAAAATCTATTATAATATTTAACATTACAGGTAAAATGGTAAATCCATGTTTTTTGATTCCCCTCATACTATTGTTTTTTTTACTCTTTTGGGAGTTTCAGTATTAATTAGGGGGCGGTCAGACCATAGACACACATACATAGAGGCGACGGTGAAAGGTGTTTAATACACCTATAATAATTACAACTCTTACCAATTTTTGTTAAAAATGGCAGAGATGTAGTAATACTTTGTATTATGCTCTTTAACAAAAACAGACATAAAGTATGGCATATAAATAAGTGTATAAATGAATTAATTTACACACATATGTACATATAAATATAAAATAATCATTTATATTTTTTTAGTATGCTATACCATATGTCTGTCTGTGTTAAAAAGCATAATACAAAGTATTTCAGGATAAAAGCACATATTTGTAATGTGTGACAGCGTCCTGTATTATTAATACATCTCTGCTGTTTGTAACGAACCAAACCGCGTGTAAAATTGGTAGAGTTGTGGTTATTATAGGTGTAACACCTTCCGCAGTACTAATAAATGCACCGGGGGCGCGGGGTTGACTCACCCAATATGGCGGCCACGATGACAACGTATGGGTCAGACCCCCACGCTCACAGCGTCTCACTGTGTGTGTATTTTCACTCCTCCCCGCGGGGCGGCGCTACAGACTGAGAGTGGTGAGAGCTGGCTGGAGCTGTGGGGCCGCTGTGGTGTGAGGGGGCGGGGCTGTAACGGGGGAGAGCGAGAGAGAGCGAGCGAGAGAGTGAGAGAGAGAGAGAGAGAGAGAGCGAGCGAGAGAGAGAGTGAGAGAGATGGTGTTTAAAGGTAAGAGTTGATGTTCTATCGTTGAGATTCCCTTAATATATATTCATAAAGGTTCTAGATAGTAGAACACAGCTCACACTGGGTTCTAGTTCTAGATTAGAGGAGGAGGAGCCGCTGGAACCGTTTTTTTTTTTTTCCAGAGAATCTGATACAGAGATAAGGGGTTTATACTGGTGAGATTTTTTTTTGTACAGTGGAATGTTTTTAATTTACCTTTTTATGAGCTGACGGTATTCAGTTTTTGAAACAGGATGGGAGAGAATTGTGTAGTCTGTTATACCAAGGAGAACTCTGTTATAAAATTGAATTTGCCTGTAGTAAAACATGATAAAGAATGAATAGCACACCTCGGTTCTTCAAGGGGGCACAGTAATTTATTGTCCCGACGGACAGTTCTTGTGGAAACAGGAGAGTTGAGGTGCACATTGAATTCTGCCGTGATTTAATCAGCCGTGGTTTTATGTTTTTCTGATACAATCCGGGTTAGCACCCGAACATCACTTTCAGACAGCTTCCTCTTACAGCATCCACAGTTAATCCTGTTGGATGTGGTTGGTCCTTCTTGGTGGTATGCTGACATTACCCTGGATACCGTGGCTCTTGGTACATCACAAAGACTTGCTGTCTTGGTCACGGATGCGCCAGCAAGACGTGCACCAACAATTTGTCCTCTTTTGAACTCTGGTATGTCAGCCATAATGTTGTGTGCATTGCAATATTTTGAGCAAAACTGATCTCTTACCCTGCTAATTGAATCTTCACACTCTGCTCTTACTGGTGCAATGTGCAGTTAATGAAGATTGGCCACCAGGCTGCTCCAATTCAGCCATGAAGACGCCCACACTAAAATGACAGGTATTTCAGTTTCATTGTCCAGCCCCTGTATATATGTCTGTAGCTATAGGAGCTGTAGCTAACTCAACGGGTTGTAAACAATGGTTTTAAATACGTTTTTTGTGCAGTTTTAAAGTTTTTAACCTCTAGTTTAAAATTTTAGGGCTCTCCGGATTCTACCAAGGAGATGTGGAGCTACTTTGAGCCTGGATAACACTGTAGAAATTTAACAAGCGAAGCGGCTATTGTAAAGAGTGCTGGGCCAAAAGCACAAAATTACTGAATCTCAGAAAGCTGTAAGAGAGCAGAGGTGGGCTATACAACAAAGTACATTTTTTATCATGTTTTACTACACCCAAAGTCAGCTGTTTACACCAGAGTTCTCATTTAATGACATTCTTATTTTTGAGATGCACTAGTATATCAGACAGCAAGACTTTACTCTATCTGAAGATTTACTCTATCTATAAATCTGTTATCAAAAAATTTAAAATTAGTTCAGCTCAGAAAACAGTTAGCATCAGTGCTAACATACTCCGAAACAACATCATTTTTTTACCATTTTAAAAAAGATACAAACCTCACATTTTGCACATTTGTAATGAAATAAAATGAATTTATGCTTAAAACATGCTTAAAAGTCATGTAGACCAGCAGGGGACTTCAATTATGACAGTGATGTATTTGTTATTTTGCTTTATCTTTGTTAACCGTTTATAAATGTGATTTCTTTTTTTTTTCCAGATCTGAACTACATTATGTCGCTCCTGCTTCCAGGCTACACCTGAGCTCGAATTGATCTTTTATGATTACATCCACAAAGATGCTGTAGGAGGAGTTTCAGTACAGAAACATGGAATCCAGAGGAATCTTCAGTACTCAGGAAACAGACTCTAGTCCTTCGGGTGTAAAAACAGGCAGGGAAAGAAAACCTCACCACTGCTCTGATTGTGGGAGGAGCTTTACTCTGGATAGTGCTCTCAGAACACACCAGCGCATTCACACTGGAGTGAAACCCTATCAATGTTCTGAATGTGGGAAGAACTTTACTCAAAAGGGTCATCTCCAGCGACACCTGCAGAGTCACACCGGAGACAGACCCTATCACTGCTCTGACTGTGGGAGGAGCTTCACTCAACAGAGTGTCCTCAAAACGCACCAGCGCATTCACGCCGGAGTGAAGCTGTATCACTGTTCAGACTGTGGGAGGAGTTTTAATCAACAGAGTCATCTTCAACGACACCAGCGCATTCACACTGGAGAGAAACCGTATTGCTGTTTAGAGTGCGGGAAGAGTTTTAATCAGCAGACTCACCTCCAAATACACCAACGAGTTCACACTGGAGAGAAACCGCATCAGTGCTCCGAGTGTGGACAGAGTTTTAGTGTTCAGACTACTCTCCAAACACACCGGCGCATTCACACTGGAGAGAAACCGTATTACTGCTCAGAGTGTGGGAAGAGTTTCACTCGAGAGGCTCACCTCCAGCACCACCTGCTCAGTCACACCGGAGACAAGCCTCACAAGTGCTCAGAATGTGGGCGGGGCTTTCCTACGCAGAGTATTCTTTGGCGACACCAGCGCATTCACACCGGCGCGAAACCGCATCAGTGCACAGAGTGCGGGAAGAGTTTTAATTTGTGGACTAATCTCCAGCGACATCAGCGCATTCACACTGGAGAGAAACCTTACCAGTGCTCAGACTGTGGAAAACAGTTTAATCAGCAGAGTCATCTTCAACAGCACCAGCACGTTCACACCGGCGAGAAACCCTATCCATGTTCAGAGTGCGGGAAGAGTTTTACTCGACAGAGTAATCTCCAAACACACCTACTCAGTCACACACACACCTAAACGTAAAGTAAACGTAAACGTATTGTTAAAAAAGTGTATGTGTGAAATTGTAGCACATTATGCTGCAGACTAAAACATGCATGTTTTATTGATATTGACCCTGTTAAAGTATTACTCGATTAGATGACTGCTATTATATACAATTGGTAGCATGTTTTTTTATTTGTGTAAAAAAAAAAATCACCACCCTAATCCACAATCCCCATTCAATAAAGAGTAATTAAACTCTAAACCATATTTTGTTAATTATTAGCTGAAATAGATGTGTTCTTTTGAATTAGAATAAGACATACCAGTCCTGCTATTTTTTTTTTTATAAACGATTATTTTGGTTCATTTAAATTTTTGCCTCTGCAGCACCCTCTCAGGTTCAACTGTGCTATAGGTGAGAATGATGTGTCTGTGTACGTTGGTGCCAGTGTTCTGTCAAGTTGTGCTACCTTGTCAAACCGTGCTACCCTAGTAGTTTTTTTTTGTTTTTTTTTGGTTAAAAAAAAAAAAAAAAAACGCATCATGTTAGAAACCTTTTAAGAAGTTCTAGGTAGGATATGTGGATAGGCTAAATCACTGTATCAGGTAAAGTTTAAAAAGTTAAGGTCATATACGTGATTGGACGTTTTATAGTTTATTATTATTTTTAACTGCTATTTACAGTGTATATTTTTTTTTTTACAAGCAAGCATGTTGTTTAATGCTCCCAGTAAAAACTAATTGAATCATCATGAAAATATATTAAAGAATGTTGGTTGGAGCATGCGCAGTGTAAAGAGGCACACATCAACTGGTAGGAAAACTCGACAGAACACCGGCTATCAGTAATCCCCCAAACAGGCTCCAGAGAGGGGGTGCTTTTCTTGGTGGGGGTCCTAAATTTAGCACCACACCGCAGTGTTTGTTTAAAGAAATGTTGCATTACCGACATTATCTTGTTCCATGCTTGGGCATAATGCTCACATTGCTGCGCACACCGCGCTTGACTCCAAGTGAACCATGCTCTGGCCCACTTTTTTCAAGCGGCCAAGGGCATGGCACCAGTTGCCTAGTGTGGGTTAGAGTTGCGCGATGCACCAAACGTTCAATGCTTTTTCAATACTATGTTGACACAAGTGATTCAGTTCTTTAGCGTTCATTGCTTTCAATTCTGTATACAACCCAATTATTAGCTTCAAAGGAGTCAAATTAATATGCGCAACTTCAAAAGAAAACAAAATTTAGGATTTGCAAAATTAGGATAAACCTAGTACTCGGAACAAATGAATCAATTCGCAAGTATTTATTTGACTCGGTTGAGCGCCATGCACACGCAAGCCAGCAGCGAGAGAGCATCGGCGCGAGAGCAGCAGCATGCATAGAATAGCAACAGCCAAGATAAAATACATCCTCTCTTATCCGCGACTTGTGTTTCCTTATATCGCTAATGAAGACGGGAACCCGTTAAGATACACTCTGAAGCTTTACTAAGATTTACTAGCGACTGCTAATCCAACTGTTTAAGCGGCAGGGATAAGCTAGCCAATCGTCTTGCTGTGTGCAACCGAACAGCAGGGGGCGCCCAACCTGTGGTGGCTTCACTTTTGAGAGATGATGCTGAAATCTGAAACGGCAGTTAGACTGAAAGTATGACATGCCTTGCATAAATGACTTTATGTTTTGACAATTTTATTGTTGTGTTTTTTTTTCTTCTAAATATTATATCATTTTGGTATCGAGAATCTCTCTCTCACACACACACAAACACAAACACACCAAGAAATTGTTACAATTGTCTTTAATGAACATATACCCCTTGCAATTGGTAACCAACAAACTACATAAACTACATCAATGTACACGCCTGGAGCAGAACATAAAACATGGCTAACATACTTCAGCAGTTGTGTAGACAGACTCTCTCACGTCCCAAGTCTCTCCAAATCTTTCACTCACCAATAAGGAGGAGGGGCAGCTCTGCAGAAGTGGACGGTTACAGAAGGAATGTAGGTAAGAACAGCAGTTCTTAGTTCAGCTTCTACTCGGATAACTAGCACTAACTGTAACATACTCATACTGTGTCGTTACGTATATATATATAACTATCTTTTTAAGAGCAGTAAAATCAACTTTCCTCAATCGCTCATGTCTATCTTCTGATAAAATATGATATAATATAAGTGAGACAGTATACACACAGACCAAACTGATATTCAGGAGCGAGAGGGAGGGGGTGGAGTAATGGACTGGAAGACGACAGGCATAACAGACACACGTCTCTAAATGTCTTGAGAATCTCCAAGAACCCACTTTTGGTTTACAGAACCAACAACAAAACAACATAGTCAGCAGACGTTAACCCAACACTCCATTCTCTATTCTTACGCTTCATGCATGCAGCACACACGAGGTTAGCAGACCTTGCGTTTAAACGTGCTGAAGAGCAAAACTCACTCAGCGTAACACACTTTTTTTTCACACTTCCAATCGTTCTTTTCCTTTTCTCCTATCCTGATTGGCTGATCAGGATATCACTGGAGAAAGCGATTCGACCCGTCCAGAGATTCATCCAAAGTGATTCATCAAGATACCCAAGATAACCAGACTGGGTTTAACAATAAAACCCAACTTCAGTCCATTGAGATAAGCTGATAGCTCTTGCTGCGGATGCCAGATATAATATTATTACGATGCATGATTTTTTTTTTTCCATATTAATCCTGATATGACTGAACGTAACTAGATGGCTTTTTTAATAGCATTTTCACAATGATGTTAGAGTATCTGGAGGTAGTCAGTACATGGATACAGCGTGTGTATCAAAATGTGCACAGCAACACATGCACGCCTGCAGCTTCATATGATTCAGTAATATAGAGGCGTGCAAACGAGCGCGCACACACACACACACACACACACAGATCTGCATGATGGTGGTGGGTGTGGACAGTGGCTATTTTTAAGGCTCAGCAAAAGACTACTACAGGGGAGGAGTCTAGAAGATTCTCCAGTGGCTGCAGCTGTTTTACGTTTCTGGTTCAGATTCACCAAAGGCTTTAGTACATGTTAAAAATGCACATTTCCTATTTTTTTTTATTTATTCATGTACTAATGCAGCTTCAGCATATCAGCTCCAAAAAAGTATATGTATATGTGTGTCTAAATATATAAATTATGCTGTTTCTTTTAAACTATACAGAACAGACATGCAGAAGTGCAGTGAAATCTACAAGACAGGACTATAAGAGAGAGAGAAGAGAAGGCTGGAAACAGTAGGCAGGTGACATGGAGAGGAACCACTGAGTAATAATATACAGTATAAGACAGGACAGAGCAAGGAAGTCTGGGAAGTGGAGTTCTGCAAGCTCTGAGTCGGCGAAGGAAGCGGACAGCATGCAGAATATCGGAATCTGCAGTGAAAGAAAGAAGAAAAGAGGAAGGGATGTACAAAAAGAACAGGAAACGATTAGACTAGACAAGATAAGCAAGATCAAATACAACTGACAAATAAGCTGACAACAGACATTTGTAAATGTATTATTATTGTATGTTGTACACCTTATATTAAATGTATATATGTTTTCTTCCAGATTTATTGTTTAGGCTTAGCCATGTATAGGATTATATATTACAGACTACACCTGTGTTTTGAATGTGTTTCAGGTTTGTATAATCTGGGTTTTATCAGGAAAAATTCTATACAAGCAAAGCAAAAAACACAGTTTTCTTTTCATCAAAGTCTTGAAAAGCTGTTTATCATTTAACACTATCTCCTACTGATTTAAATAAATACATAAATAATACATTTTTTTTTATCATAGTCTTGAAAAGCTGTTTATCATTTAACACTATCTCCTACTGATTTAAATAAATACATAAATAATACATTTCTTTTTTTATCATAGTCTTGAAAAGCTGTTTATCATTTAACACTATCTCCTACTGATTTAAATAAATACATAAAAAATACATTTCTTTTCATCATAGTCTTGAAAAGCTGTTTATCATTTAACACTATCTCCTACTGATTTAAATAAATACATAAAAATACATTTATTTTTTTATCATAGTCTTGAAAAGCTGTTTATCATTTAACACTATCTCCTACTGATTTAAATAAATACATAAATAATACATTTTTTTATCATAGTCTTGAAAAGCTGTTTATCATTTAACACTATCTCCTACTGATTTAAATAAATACATAAATAATACATTTATTTTCATCATAGTCTTGAAAAGCTGTTTATCATTTAACACTATCTCCTACTGATTTAAATAAATACATAAATAATACATTTCTTTTCATCATAGTCTTGAAAAGCTGTTTATCATTTAACGCTATATTCTACTGATTTAAATAAATACATAAAAAATACATTTCTTTTCATCATAGTCTTGAAAAGCTGTTTATCATTTAACACTATATTCTACTGATTTAAATAAATACATAAAAAATACATTTCTTTTCATCATAGTCTTGAAAAGCTGTTTATCATTTAACACTATATCCTACTGATTTAAATAAATACATAAAAAATACATTTATTTTCATCATAGTCTTGAAAAGCTGTTTATCATTTAATACTATCTCCTACTGATTTAAATAAATACATAAATAATACATTTCTTTTTTTATCATAGTCTTGAAAAGCTGTTTATCATTTAATACTATCTCCTACTGATTTAAATAAATACATAAAAAATACATTTCTTTTTTTATCATAGTCTTGAAAAGCTGTTTATCATTTAACACTATATCCTACTGATTTAAATAAATACATAAAAAATACATTTCTTTTTTTATCATAGTCTTGAAAAGCTGTTTATCATTTAACACTATATCCTACTGATTTAAATAAATACATAAATAATACATTTTTTATCATAGTCTTGAAAAGCTGTTTATCATTTAACACTATCTCCTACTGATTTAAATAAATACATAAATAATACATAATAAAAATCTGTAAAGGCTGGTTCCAGGCAAGTTTTGCATTCTTCTGGCATCATGTGTTATTTTTAGTTTTTAAACAGATTTAGACTCTAAATCTGTTGAGAACTTTGTCCTTTTTCCAGTTCCTACATTAGTACAGGGGTGAAGCACTCACCCCTAAGCACAGTGGCCATGCAACATCATTTTAATGAACACATTTATTGATAATTGAGTGGAAATTGAGTTGAAATCTATGAACTGTGTTTTGTGTGTGTGTATATGTACAACATTGTACATTATTGTGTTTACCAGTATAAGGTGATTAACTGGCTGCAGTCTCCGGCTGCATGATGTAGTGTCTGGATGGATCCTCCACCATACTTCCACAGTGTACATCGCTCCTACAGCAACACAATATCAAACTGAGCATACCACCAACAGAACTTAGTGAAAATATTAAGTAAAATAAACATGTTTAGCAACAAGTAATACCTGTTGTCATTAATGTCTGTGCTGTTCCCTGATGATAAAACAGAAAATAAATGTTAGTGGCTGTGCACACCAAGAGATATAAAGGTTCTTACAGGTACACACACACACACACACACACACACTGTTCTGGCAGTCACACTAACCGTTCTCAACATCCAGTGGGTAGGAGCTCAGAATGTCTATGGATCTCACAGTGCTGTAGCCAACTCTGCAAAACACAAGAGCAATGATGTTAATAAAAGGAGAGAAGAGAAAAGCAAAGCTTAGATAAGAAAAGATTAAATTTGAGGAGAGAAGCGAAAAGAAAAGAAGAAAGATGAAAAGTAAAGAGTAGAAAAAAGACAAATGAAAAAAGATCAAATAAGTAAGAACTAAAATAAGTGGAGAAGAGAAGAGATGGAATATAAGAAGTAAAGTAATAAGAAGAAAGGAGAAAAGTAGTGCGAAGAGAAAAGAACAAATATGAGAAGTAATAAAAAGAAAGGAGATGAAAAAAAATAGAACAAGGAGAAGAGAAGAAAAGACAAAACATGACAAGAGAATAGCAGAGCTGAGAAATTAAGAGATACTACAACTAAGAGAAGATAAGAAAGAAAATATGAGATGAAAGCAGAAGAGAATCATAGAGTGAATAAATAAAAAAGAAAAAATATAAGAAGGAGAAAAAAAGAGTTGAAAGAAGAGACGAGAGGGGGTTCCGGTGACGTCATCCACCTGAATGGCAGCCTAAGATCTCGGCTCCTCCGAAAAACTAGCATTTCGCCCCTTTAAATCAGCTAAAACAATTGCAAGTTCATATTACTAAGTGGGGCAAGAATGGGGAAAAGGGACGTGAACAAAAAAAGCACTACAGAGGAGTCGACAAACGAGGAAAATGCAGAAAACAGCTCCGCACAAGCACAAGGTAACGAAGCTAATGCTAATCCTCAAGAGAGTTCTGGAGGAGATACGGGACTTTCGCAAAGATGCGAAGCAGCAGTTATCTGATATCAAGTCGGAGCTTAACAATATCAACCATAAAATAGCTCAGGCAGAGACACGGATTGAAAAGACGGAGAGTCGCGTACAAAATGTCGAACAAGTTCTGGACAAACTGATAAAAGTAGTGACCCAGCAAGAGAGCAAACTGCTCGATCAGGAAGGCAGGTCTCGGCGAGAGAATCTGAGGATATATAATGTCGCAGAAGGAGAGGAGGGATTGTCTATGGTGGAGTTTATCGAGACTTTACTACGGCAAACGCTGGAGCTACCCACGAGCACCCAGCTGGAGATTGAGAGAGCACACCGCTCCCTCGCTCCGAGACCCTCCGGGAGCAACGAGGATAATCCGCGGTCAATAATAATCAAATTTCTCCGCTACAAAACCAAGGAAGAAATCCTTCGCAAGGCATGGGGCCAGAAAAGAGTGCTTTGGAAAGGGAGACCAATATACTTTGACCAGGACTATCCTCCAGCAGTATGGAACTGCGAGTATTTTACAAGGACGGGACACAACTATATCACACAGTGGAGGAAGCGACTAAAGATATGAAGGACAGAGGATTCCCTGTCAACGTGACTACACCAAGAGAGAGCCTGACCGAGCAGCTCTCCCGCTCTGCGCGGGCAACAATGGGAGAACTGAGAAAGCAGAGGCAGGTGGAGGAGCGAGAGAGCAATATCCGAGAGAGGTTACGAACCTTCAGAAGGCAGACTTCACCTACTTTGGGCGAGTAAATACGAGTCCATTGACTTGGAAAATGCGGACAAGCTAAAATACAGCGCACAAATATGTATATATGACGCTGTCCTGTCATTGCCATGCATAAGATACTGCATTTCCTACGTACAGTAAGCCATTATATTGCTTTCTGATATAATATAATTTCTGATATAATTTCCCCTACTAATATCGTAACAAATACATGGGAGGAATACATGGGAGTTAATGGACAGTTTTTTTTCTCTTTTTGTTGGGACTGCTTCGGTGGGGGCCCTCTACACACAGATGGTAGAGGCCTTCCCCCACGGCTGGATGTTTTTTCCAGCCCCATATAGGGTCTATTATTTGAGATCCCAGCCTTGGAACCAGACTCAAGTTCACGTTCGAGTTTCAATGTTATTGGTTTTCTTTTTGTTTTTTTATTCAGGGCGTGGATCAACCAAGTTCTATATCTGTGAGTATAATTGGCCACCAGTCTGTAAACACATATGGCTAGTAATAAGGTAAAGATTATTTCTTTCAATGTAAATGGGCTGCTAAACCCTATTAAACGGAAGAAAATTATATCTAAAATGAAGAAAGAACAAGCCCATGTAGTGTACCTACAAGAAACTCACTTAAATGATAAGGAACATGAAAAATTAAGGGGGATGGGCTTTACTCATTTATTTTTCTCCTCATATAAATCTGGACATAGGAGAGGAGTTGCTATTCTTGTCTCAAGTAAGTTACATTTTGAGAAAAAAATGGAAATGGGGGATAAAGAGGGCAGATTTATTTTAGTACAGGGAAAAGTAGAGGGACAACCAGTCACCTTACTAAATATTTATGCACCACCAGGAAGTGACTTTAGTTTCTTCCAGAAGGAATTTTAATATGTGGAGGAGACTTAAATACACACCTACAACCTAAGTTGGATTCTTCTAGTGGAAAAACCAATGAACCAAAGACACTACATAAGAAAATAAACACTCTTTTTAAGGAGGTTGGTTTAATAGACGTATGGAGAGAACTATTTCCGAACAGACGGGATTATACTTATTATTCTGCTCCTCATTCCCATTACACAAGGATAGACTATTTTATAACATTTGCAACAGACAAAGATAATATACACTCCTGTGGAATTGGAACAATAGACCTAAGTGACCATGCGCCTATATATCTGTACGTTGACCTTGGTACTCGGCAAAAGACTACAATTTGGAGACTAAATTCAAGTTTACATAAGGACCCTTGCTTTAAGGAACAAATTAAAACAGAAATTACAAACTATTTGGAATTTAATGATAACGGGGAGGTTTCCCCGCCTATATTATGGGATACCCTAAAGGCAGTTCTACGGGGTAAAATTATAGCAACAACAACTTATAAGAAAAAAATAAAGAACCAGAGAATGGAGGAGTTGCAAAGGAAACTGAAGGAATTAGAAAAAAAACACAAGTCACGCGGGGCACAAAACATATTTGAGGAAATTAGGAACATTAGATATGAAATTAATAGCTTGACTACACAAGAAATTAAAACAAAACTAAAATTTCTAAAACAGAGATATTATGAAAGCGGGTCTAAATCAATGAAAATATTGGCTTGGAAATTGAAAAAAAAGATAGAAAATACAGTACATAAAATTAAGGATCCAAGAACGAAGAAAATAAAACACAAGCTAACTGAAATTCAAGATGCCTTTGAAACATTTTATAAAGCGCTATATTCAAAAATTCCAGGTGGAAGTGTGACCCAGATCGATGCTTTTTTGAACTCATTGGAGTTACCTACTTTAAATGATGAACAAAACGAAGTGCTTATTAACGACATAACTGAAGACGAACTAAATGCGGCAATCAGTAAACTCAAATTAAACAAATCACCAGGACTGGATGGTTTCACAGCGGAATGGTACAAGGAATTCCGTAAAGAACTGATTCCGGTTATGCTTCCTACACTGAACTGGGTTTTGAAAGAGGCACAAACACCACCTAGCTGGAAGGAAGCAGTAATTTCAGCTATATTAAAGGAAGGCAAGGATAATACAGAGTGTGGGTCATACAGACCAATATCTGTTCTAAATGGAGATTATAGACTCTTTACTTCTATTATGGCTAAACGACTAGAGGAGTTTCTACCCAGATTAATTCATAATGATCAGACTGGCTTTGTAAAACAACGCCAAACACAAGACAATATACGAAGATCCCTACATGTCATAGATCATATACAAAAAAACAACATAAAAGCAATAGTGAGGAGTGTTGATGCTGAAAAGGCATTCGATTCAGTTAACTGGATTTTTCTTTATAGAGTTCTACACAGATTTGGCCTACACGAAACAATTATTACAACTATACAGGCCCTATATAATAACCCAGTAGCCAGGATTAAGATCAACGGACATTTATCAAATAGCTTTACAATAGAAAGGGGTTCTAGACAGGGATGTGCATGGTCACCCCAGTTGTTTGCTCTATACTTGGAGCCACTGGCCCAATTCATTAGACAAAAGGAGGACATTATTGGAATTACAATTAAAGGGGTAGAACATAAACTAGCTTGCTATGCCGATGATATCCTCGTATACCTAGCACAGCCAACACATTCTTTACCCCACCTGATGCGGTCGTTTGAACTATATGGTCAACTTTCAGGATATAAAATTAATGTAAGCAAAACCCACCAGAAACAATTACAAATAGGTACCCTCTGACATGGCACACAGAATCTCTGAAATATCTAGGGATTACAATACCAAAAGATCTTGCAAAATTATCAGAATATAATTATCAGCCTATTAATGAAAGAATTAAAGAGGATATCACAAGATGGAATCTAATTCCTTTTTTTAGTTTTAGTTCAAGGATTGAATCCATTAAAATGAATGTACTACCGAGATTATTATATTTATTCCAAACCTTACCTATAGAAATTAACCAAAACCAATTTGATGAATGGGATAAAATGATATCGAGATATTTTTGGCAAGGAAAAAGACCTAGGGTTCGCCTTAAAACCTTACAACTAATTAAAGAAAAAGGGGGCTGGGGTCTACCCTCTCTGAGAGATTATTACCTTGCAGCACAAATGAGGGCTGTTATATATTGGTGCAACCCAATATATAATGCACACTGGAAGAATATTGAAGAAAAAGTCATCTCCATCCCCATACAGACAATCCTAGCAGATGACAAACTACAAGACTATATAAATACCATTGATAATCCATGGGTGAAATGGACCCTTAAAGTGTGGAAAATGATTATAAAAGAATATAAATTAGAAGGAGACATTGCAATTCTTAAATGGTGTGCATATGATTCTAACTTTACGCCAAATAAACTGGACTCCAGATTTAAGGACTGGACAACCAAGGGAATAACAGCACTGTGTACAATCCTGGAAGAAGGAGCACTACCTAGTTTTGAAAAGTTAAAAAAAAAATATTTGTTAGAAAAACAAGATTTTTATCGATACTTACAGATGCGAAACTTTATTACAGTTTTTCCCAAATGTTTAAACGCATTTCTATAAAATTGGCTCAATTTCTCAAATCTCTAAACACAAACTGCAAATTATTAACTGCTTTGTTAAAACTCCACAAATCTCCAGCAAAACTGATTCCTTCCACCAAAACACCTCACACAGCTATTTTATGCTTATCTCTTACAGAGCATCAAATAAACACTGACAAGATAAATTCAAAGCACTGTTATCAGAAGTATTTGGTTATGTTTTTGACTTCATGAGGCCTCTATTGGTTTGAGAAATGGGGAATATGGTGGAAGGTGCAGCACAACAAACTGTGGATTTAGAGAACCAATCACTGACCAGAGCTGCCCAGTGGAAACTTACATTATCCCAGATGGCAACATAGGAGGGCTGTATCAGTCACATGAGGCCTCTTTTATACTCTGACAAATGATTGAAACGTTCTGCTAATTAAGTTTACATAGCTACAACTTGTGTGAGACTACTTGGTAATTAGAGTTTTGTATTTGAAGCTCAGTGATTCTTAGGTGACCAAGGTGTTCTAAATGATGAAATTTGTGTTTAGCGATTTGCAAAGCTGTGATTTAGAATGATATTTGAGTGAGAACATATAAAATTGTGTTTAGAGTTTAGCAGTTTGGAGTCACAATGTCGACACATGAGCTTCATGTTTTTGGATTTGTGTGCATAGTTCCACATTTTTTGTGTAAACATTTGGGAAAAACTGTAAAACAAAGGCACAAAATATAACTGAGTTGAGTGCAGGTCTAATTGGATTTGTTCAGGAAAGAATATAATGCAGATACCGGTGGCAGAATTATTTCGTGTCTGTATGGAGCCCTATCAGATTTAAAACCACATTCAACTCTATATGTTAAAACTAAATGGGAGAGGGAAGGAGGGATAACTATATCAGATGAAGAATGGAAAACAATATGGAGATATCAATGGAAGTGCACTAGGTCCCTGTATTGGAGAGAGTTTGGTTGGAAAAACCTGATAAGATATTTTGTTACTCCCTCTCAGAAGGCCCATTATGATAATAACCCCCCAGTGTGCTGGAGGAACTGTGGAAATTTAAATGCTACCCATTACCATATATTCTGGGACTGCCCCGGTATTAAGGACTACTGGAAGAGGATACATGAATCCCTACAAGAGATACTTGAATGTGAAATTTCCTTAGAAAGTAAGACTTTATATTTTGGGCTCATACCCCAAAAGTGGGAGAAAAGGGATAAATATCTAATGAACATATTGCTGGTGGCTGCCAAGAAAACTCTTACTAGGAAGTGGCTATCACAGGAGTGTCCTACTATAAATGCATGGATGGATATTATAATGGATATATATGAAATGGAGAAGATAACTGCTTTTGTTAATCTTACAGTGAGACAATTCCTCTCAGACTGGAAAAAATGGGTCGAATATGTCACACCCCTTAGGCCTGATTTCATATTCACAAACTAACTATATCTCTGTACAGATAAGATCACCCCCTGTATGTATATAGTTTTGATATTGTGGGCACTATTCTTTTTATTATATTTAGGGAAAAAAAAAAAGTTTTAAGTATGGGGACTTACAGAAATGTTTGACCACTGTCTGTTTTTGATGTATGTGTATGCGTACATACACACACAAAGATTTAAATGTCCCATAATGACATGTATGATTCTGTATGACAATAAAAACATAATTAAAAAAAAAAAGAAAGAAGAGACGAGCAAAAAAAAGCACAGAAGAGATAAGAAGAGCAAAAAAGAGCAGAGAAAAGCAGAACTAAAAGAAGAGTTGAGAGATGAAGAAAAGAGCTGTGAGGAAACAAGAAGAGCTGAGACGAGAAGAGCTGTGAGAAGAAGAGAAGAGTTGTGAGGAGAAGAAAAGAGAAGAGAAGAGATAAGAAGAGCTGTGAGGAGAAGAGAAGAGTTGTGAAGAGAAGAAAAGAGAAGAGATAAGAAGAGTTGTGAGGAGAAGAGAAGAGCTGTCAAGAGAAGAAAAGTGAAGAGTTGTGAGGAGAAGAAAAGAGAAGAGAAGAGATAAGAAGAGCTGTGAGGAGAAGAGAAGAGTTGTGAGGAGAAGAAAAGAGAAGAGAAGAGATAAGAAGAGCTGTGAGGAGAAGAGAAGAGTTGTGAAGAGAAGAAAAGAGAAGAGATAAGAAGAGTTGTGAGGAGAAGAGAAGAGCTGTCAAGAGAAGAAAAGTGAAGAGTTGTGAAGAGAAGAGTTGTGAGGAGAAGAGAAGAGTTGTGTGAAGAAGAGAAGAGCTGTGTGGAGAAGAGTTGTGAGCAGAAAAGAAGAGTTGTGTGAAGAAGAGAAGAGCTGTAAGCAGAAGAGAAGAGTTGTGTGAAGAAAAGAAGAGCTGTGAGCAGAAGAGAAGTGTTGTGTGAAGAAGAGAAGAGCTGTGAGCAGAAGAGAAGTGTTGTGTGAAGAAGAGAAGAGCTGTGAGCAGAAGAGAAGTGTTGTGTGGAGAAGAGAAGAGCTGTGAGGTAAAGAGAAGAATGGTAAAGAGAAGAGAAGAGAACAGCTGTGAGGTAAAGAGAAGAATGGTAAAGAGAAGAGAAGAGCTGTGAGGAGAAGAGAAGAGAAGAAAAAAGAAGAGCTGTGAGGAGAAGAGAAGGTAAGAGAAGAGAAGTGCTGTGAGAAGAAGAGAAGAGAAGAGCTGTGAGAAGAAGAGAAGAGAAGAGAAAAGAAGAGCTGTGAGGAGAAGAGAAGGTAAGAGAAGAGAAGAGCTGTGAGAAGAAGAGAAGAGAAGAGAAAAGAAGAGCTGTGAGGAGAAGAGAAGAGAAGAGCTGTGAGGAGAAGGTAAGAGAAGAAGAGAAGAGAAGAAGGTAAGAGAAGAGAAGAGCTGTGAGAAGAAGAGAAGAGAAGAGAAAAGAAGAGCTGTGAGGAGAAGGTAAGAGAAGAGTAATCACGTGTTGGTTTTCTGGTGAACGGGTTTCTCCTCTCTCTGGAAGAGGACGTTACTGTAGGATGTGACGGGCTCGCTGGCTCTCACGGATACGGAGGTGGTGGGTGATGTGGCGGCTGCGTAGTGACCAGGCCTCACTGGCTTTGCTGAGAGAAAACAAAATACATAAAACATGAACCTCCACAACTTTCAAGAGAAAGCTAAGAAACAGACCCATCAACTGCAATCCACTGAGCTGCTGTACCAATCTGAGCTGTGTGTGGACGGCGCATGGAGTTGCTGACGCGCATGGCGCCCCGGATTCGCTCCACCTCCTGCTGGTAGCGGCGGCGGTCATTCATGGCACCTTGTTTAGCGTCCTTCAGTGCTGTCTCCAGCGCCCGAACGCGCTCAGCCGTAGAGCGAAGACGCTTCTCCAGCTTCGGAAGCTCACAGCGCAGATCTGCATTATCACGTACCAGCTAAAAGGAGATAAGAGAAAAGAGAAGTGCTTAATTTATAACCTCCTGAAATTCAATTAATTCATGCAGAACTAAAAATTATTGAACATTTTTGCATTGTGGGAATATATATATTTATTTGGTACCCAAAATAATCATGTCAAAATTAAATTCCACTCCACTTAAATTCCTCTCTCCAGCTACTGCACTATGAAACTTTGGTAAAACATGTACAAGACCAAATGTATATGAACTGCATGATGCAGAAGTCATGTATCTTTGAAACCTCGCAATATTATTCTACTGCCTCAGTTTACATTTTTTTTCACTTGCAATTAAGGCTAAGTATTGGCAAGATGGATGGATGGATGGATGGATGGATGGATGGATGGATGGATGGATGGATGGATGGATGGATGGATGGATGGATGGATGGATGGATGGATGGATGGATGGATGGATGGATGGATGGATGGATGGATGGATGGATGGATGGATGGATGGATGGATGGATGGATGGATGGATGGATGGATGGATGGATGGATGGATGGATGGATGGATGGATGGATGGATGGATGGATGGATGGATGGATGGATGGATGGATGGATGGATGGATGGATGGATGGATAGATAGATAGATAGATAGATAGATAGATAGATAGATAGATAGATAGATAGATAGATAGATAGATAGATAGATAGATAGATGGATAGATGGATGGATGGATGGATGGATGGATGGATAGATAGATAGATAGATAGATAGATAGATAGATAGATAGATAGATACTTTATTGATCCCTGACATCCAGCTGCAGGTATGTATAGTACACAAAGTTACAAAAAGATAAAATATAATGATACATATAAATACAACAAAAAAAAAAAATGAAAAGTATAAAAGTACAGTCTTTAGTGTGTGTGTGATGTAAAATGGAGGTAGTGCAGTTGAACACAATAGACAGTGAACACCAGTTGATGTGAAAAAAGTGAGGATAACTGATGTCAGCCATACAGAAAGTGCAAATACACAGTTATATAATAATTTAAATTTAGCTGTGCAAAAGATACGTAAACAGTAGATGAATGAACTAGTGAATGAACTACTAGTGCAAAATGGGGTAGAACTATAAAACTTGGCAATGATACAGGAGTTACGACTCAATATATTGCATCATTTTGCAATACTGTAACCAAGGAGATAGAAAAACTCTTATAAAAAATCATATATATAAAATCTGAATAAATAAAAATTGTCCTTTTTTTTTCAATCAGTTCAGTAAGATCTAACGACAAAGTACAACACTGCTATTTAGTGGGTGGGGTTTAAAGACACCACAAAATGAATCACTGGTCTGCCACCAATCTTTACATATAAACTAATATAACAGTACTTACAAACAAAATATTAGAATACTTTGATCTAGCGATGCATTTTCTGTATTTCTCAGTTTGTAAACTGCCTTTCTTTACTGCAGAGGAGGAAATTTATTTACTCTCCGCCTCTTTTTTTTCTTACACAAGTGTTCAGCAACGTACCTGTTTGTGAACTTTTGTAAGCTGGTCCAGGTTGTTTTCAAGAAAGGAAATCTTCTGTTTCTGGGTGTTAGACCCCCCACTATCATCAGGTCCAATTTCTGAACTCTGGACAAAAAGCAGGTTTAAAAAGAAGGAAAAAATGTATTAACCCATATTAAATGTATTGTTTTATACAGTAAAGTACAGTTAATTCAGTGTTTTATCATTATTTAAAAAAATTCTGCATGGCAGATTAATACTACAGTCATCCAAACTATGAAGAAAAATACATGAAATTATTTAGTAAATAAAAAAGAGGTTAAACAAACCAGAACATGTTTCAGCTAATTTTAGTTTCTAGCACTTCTTGCTTAGATGAAATACTTTAAGAAATGAAGGTCAGTCAATCACAAATCCAAATTCAGTCCCAAGACCATCAGAAACGTTATGATGAAACTGGCACTCATCAGGACCTCTCTAGGAGAGGAACAGCAAGAGTTCCAGCCTGAGAAACCACAAGTTAACAGCTCCCCAGATAAGAGTTCCTAAATGCTTTACTGAGTATTTTGGTTTGTTTTTAAGTTACTACATAACTTAAAACTTTTAAGTTAGTACATGATTCCTTATGTGTTCCTTCATATTCATTTCATGGATCACTTCAGCGTTAATTTACAATGTAGGAACATAAATAAATAAATAATTTAAAACATTGAATAAAAAAAGGTGTGTCCAAACTGCTACTGTACTCACCACCTGTACATACTGTATGTCACAGATAACATGCAAAAATACAAATTCTGTACCTTTCACACCTTCAATATTGCTTTTATTAGCGTGCGTTTTCTGCAGAGACATCAGGTGCTTACTTTTTTAACTCGAGTCGTGAGGTCTTGAACGAACAGCTTGCGCAGGTTGTGGAGGGTCTGGAGCTCACGGGCCTATCAGCAAACAGCCAGACAGAGATGAGAGAGTGTGAGAGAGGTAGTATGATGTGAGAGAGAGAGAATATAATAATATGTGTTTCCTGGAGATGCTTTTTTGGCAACTACTACTACAACACTGCTACTATGTCCACTTTATGTCCAAATGTTTGTGAATACTTCTTCTAATGAATTATTATTATTATTTACACTACTAGCAATAGTAGTAGTATTGTTGTATGTGTATATATGTATATACATATAGGTGTGTGTGTGTGTATATATATATATATATATATATATATATATATATATATATATATATATATATATATATATATACACACATGTGTGCATACAGGGGTTGGACAATGAAACTGAAACTCCTGGTTTTAGACCACAATAATTTATTGTGGTGACGGACAGTTCTGGTGGAAACAGGAGAGTTGAGGTGCACATTGAATTCTGCGTGATTTGATCAGCCGTGGTTTTATGTTTTTTGGTTACAATCCGGGTTAGCACCCGAACATCCCTTTCAGACAGCTTCCTCTTACAGCGTCCACAGTTAATCCTGTTGGATGTGGTTGGTCCTTCTTGGTGGTATGCTGACATTACCTTGATACATCACAAAGTCTTGATACATCACAAAGTCTTGATACATCACAAAGACTTGCTGTCTTGGTCACAGATGCGCCGGCAAGACGTGCACCAACAATTTGTCCTCTTTTGAACTCTGGTATGTCACCCATAATGTTGTGTGCATTGCAATATTTTGAGCAGAACTGTGCTGAGTGCTCTTACTCTGCTAATTGAACCTTCACACTCTTACCGCTCTTACTGGTGCAATGTGTAATTAATGAAGATTAGCCACCAGACTGCTCCAATTTAGCCATGAAACCTCCCACACTAAAATGGCAGGTGTTTCCGTTTCATTGTTCAACCTCTGTACATGTGTACATATGTGCTAATTTATAGATATACATATAATGTGTACTTTTTATTATTGGTCACGCTCGACTTAGTTTTGGCGGGTAAAAAGCAGATTTTAATAAAGAATGAAAATCAATAAACAAATGATTGAAAAAATAAAAGACCATTTTGCTTAATAGTGTAAGTTTGTATTAACTGCTAATCCTTAGCATTTTAGCGCTATACACCATACATACACCAACTTTAAATTAGAAGAGTATGTGTCCTTCCATCAAAAGCTCAAGTTGCAAGATCAAAGAGAAGAAGAAGCAACAACACGTGAGAGATAAATAAAGGAGTTACTCACGACAGTCTCCTCCAGGCCCTTGAGATCCTGTTTAGACTGCTCATGCCTCTCCTGCTGGAAGCTGCAAGGGTGAATGCAGAGTTCCATTATCCATCCATTAATGGGTTAACGTAGACACACACATGACTGCACACTAAAAAGCAAAAAGCAATGGCCTTCTCTACATGTCTTTATAAAGTGGTGTGCAGTGAGGCCCTTCTAACCCTTCAGAGAAGGGGTGACAATAAATGCATGTAAATAATTACATAATTTTTAAGCAGGAAATATATATTATAGCTATTGTAAGTGTAATAATTTATGTTATTATTTTATTTTATTTTAATTCAAAGCATTAGCCTGTGTTTTTTTTTACTAGCTACATGACTCTTTTTGATCGGTTTTAACCAATCAAAGCTTTTTAAAATGACTTCTGCCCCCTTGTGACTGCGTGGACCCTTCTCCTGATTTTGAGAAGGGTGTAGTAATGAATCTATTAGCAAAGTCGAAGGACAGTCTAACCAATCAGATTCATGATATTCACTCCGGGGGCGGGGCCATGGCTGTGTAACCCCTTCTCAGCGCTGTGGTGATGCTGTTTATGCTGTTAGTCATAAACGGAGCTCATGCTGGATTAATTCAATAGTTAGAGAACTATCATGGAATTGCGGCTGCAAATGAGACAAATATTGTGTCATATTATATTAAAAAGCCTTTTTAAAGGCTGTCCTTCAATGTGCAACTAAATCACAATAATAGACCGCCTGACTGGTGAGTTTTTGTGTGTACTTAGAGTTTTGGCTGCTCTTGTGTACTGTAGACATACAAATGAGTGATATTTGTTGAACGGTTGTACTTGTAGGTAAATTAAGCGTTGATTGTTGGGTCTATTGTATACTTCTGTAGTTTGTAGCTGTTGTATTTGTGGGCTGTTGATTTGTATTAAGTTAATATAACTAAGTCAAGAGAGAGAATATGTAGTTATTATAATATTTATATGTGTCGGTCGGCCGGCGGCGGGGTGGGGGGGTATGGGGTGTGGTTGCAGAAGGGGTACCCACTATATTCACTGCACGCCACTGCTATAAACTCACAGCATATTCCACATCACATACTACCCACAATCCTGCAGTTAACCACATATCCCTCTGTTATCACTCTATTTGTGTGTTGATGTGGAGAAATACAGTCATGATTTAATCCAGATTTACACAATAACAGACATGTAAAACACTTATGGTATGTTTCTCTGACCTGATTGAGTCTAAGACAGGAATAACAGGCAGCAGAAAGTAGTACTCAGGAACAATTCTTACCTCTGTGTAACATATGAGCGGAAAAACCTGAATAAATATTATTTATCTCACTATGCTTCATAAGAAACTTACGATAGCTGCTCCAAGCGAGCACTCTTGGTGTCCTCCTGCATCTTCAGGTTGCTGAAGTCAGATCGCACATGGGCCAGCTCCAGCTCCAGAGCCAGGTTCTTACTGCAGGGAGAGGATACACATGGTTTACATTAGTTATATTAGTGAATGAAGCACTACACATATAAGCGATTTCCTGACAGTAATTAATGGTGGGGGGGAGGACCTTCTAACCCTTTAGAGAAGGGGTCACAATAGGTGCATGTAAATCATTACATAATATTTAATCAGGAAATATATTTTAGAGCTATTGTAAACTATAAGAAATTATTTTATAAATTAACTAAAATAAAAAACAGCAACTAATTCAAAGCATTAGTCTGTGTTTTTTTTAGTTGCTACAGGACTCTTATCTGACTGACAGCTGTTCTAACCAATCAAAGCTTTTTAAAATGGCTTCTGCCCCCTATGTGTCTGCGTGACCCTCCTGCTAATTTTTGGAAGGGTGTAGTAATGAGTATATTAGCAAAGTCCCAGGACAATCCAACCAATCAGATTCATGATTTTCACTCCGGGGGGCGGGGCCATGACCGTCTAACCTCTTCTCAGCGCTGTACTGAAGGGGCCACGCATTGTGTGATGTTTGTTGGCCGGCTGTACTTGTAGGAACATTAAGCATTGATTTTGTAGTTTGTAGTTGTATTTTTGGGCTGTTAATGTGCATTAAGCTCATATAACAAAAAATTTGTAGTTCTAATATAAATCTATGTGTGGGGTAAGGGGTACCCACTATATTAACTGCATGCCACTGACAGTAATATATGTAAACTAGGACTGTCAACATTTAAGCATTAACTCACGTTATTAATCTGTAATAAGTAAGGCGTTATTATTTTTTTTATGCAAGTTAATTATGCCACCAATTTTGACCCCAACTTCTGCCATAATCTGCCCCACCCAATGCACAGTTTCTCAATCCGATCTATCAAATATACTTCTTTTTAATTGAGCTAAACCGCTGTTTATTCTGATATATTAGCTGGATAATATACTGCTATGAAAAAACGCAGTCTCTGCTGCTCCATGCTGTTCACACACTGAGCACAGCATGTGCAGCATTCACTGCTCGCAGCTGCGTGACTCCGTTTACAGAATATTGTTGTGATTAACCCCTAATAATAACCCATATGTGTTTAACCCTTGAGTTGTCTGTTTAAACTGACTTGTACACATCCTACCCTGCAAAAACTAATTCTAGGGACATAGCTCCTTCACATTTTCACCTGCTTGTTAACGCTCCTTTATTCTGTTTATTGTTGATGTAAAAGTTGGGTTTGTGCACTGCTGCATGTCCATGTGTACGTAAGAAGATACACTGCCAAGATAGCAATGAACATCAGTCAGGGGTGCACCTGTGTTTTCTGTTGTCAAGATAGCAATATGCCTCTTTCAGTAAACTGCGATAATAGAAGCGTGGTATAATCTGAATAATACATTCAAGGTTCGTGCTATAACGTGTAATATTTGCGCTGCTGTGCTGGGTTGTAGGAATATAGTAATATAATAGTAGCATTATTACATGTTATACCACAAACCTCGAGTGTATTACTGCTAAAATATGCTAACTGTTTAAAGATACCAAACACATTGACTGATCATCTATGTTTGACACAAGGGAACGTTTTCTAGATGTAAATTTTACATTACATTTTTTGGTTCTCTTACTCAGTGAGCTCATCAATGAGGCGTTGTTTCTCGTTGATCTCATCCCGAAGACGGCTGAGCTGAGTCTGACGAGGCTCACGATGGCCTGAAGGACGGCGCGCTGCCTTCTGGGAAAACACAAACACAGGAGGAGAGACAAAGAAATTCATATCATCGTATATCTCAAGTAGACATCAAATTACATTACGGAGATACAGAGACTCAAGCATTGAATAACAAGCATCATGCAATCCTTCCATGCAGTAACTAACAATTTAACTTTCATATTCTAAAAGTTTGAAGCCACTTTGGACACTGGAATCTATACAGTGACTTTCAAAGCTTTCAGTGTTCGTATCAATGTTGATATCAGTCCGGCTTTTCCAGGTCAGTTAACCAGAAAAAAGCATAACAAGCACTTACCTTTCCATCAGTCTCCTCTGGCTCAGGCTTTTCTTCTCCGTCCTGCTGCTCTGCAGTGCTGCCTGTTGCAGAGTAGCAATATATTAACCCCTTACATCTCAAACTGCATGCTTGTTTCTGAAAATTACACGTTGCGTAAAATATGTAAACATGCGTAAAATGCATGTACTAATTCTCATTAGTAATTAATAATTAATTATGGGTTTGTTTTGAGCAGAACATGAAAGAAACCAATTAGTGTGCAAGACGTCATTTTCTTTAAGAGGCAGGTGTGTTCTGACTTTGGCGCATTGGTATCTTAACAGTGCGGTGCTTTTGCGCATCTCAGCGAAGGATACTAACCTGCACGTTCCTGCTGTGAAGATACACCAGCAGCTCATTTAAAGGAACAGCAAAGTGATTTTATTCTTTATTCTGTTTATTGATGGTTTGATTGCTGGGTTTGCGCTGCAGCGTGTTTAATTTGTGTGTGTAACGAGGGAAGTGTACGCACACGGCGCTCCTTTACAAATGAAGCAATGTTTATTAACCCCTGGCCAAACATACTGTATGTAATATAAATGTGTAGGGGGGGGGGGGGGTGTAAAGTGTGTGTTTATCGAAAATGTGTTTTGATATATATTTTTCACAAAAAATGAGCCAATGCCAATGAGTTTGAGTTACAAAAAATATTTTTTTAGTATCATTTGATGAAAAATGATAACGGGTCCCACAGACCAGAACACCACACAAGGGTTAATGTTATATAATAATCCTATTTAATAATAGGATAATAAACTTTTTTTTTAGTTTTTTAACTAAATACAGTCAATTTCTTGTCAATATAAATAATAATAATAAATATTTTAAAAACATTGTACCCAATTTAATTTATTTATAATTTATACAATCAAAGGGATGTCTAATAAACTGAAATCTGATTGGCTAAGCCATCTTAGAAACTGTAAACATTTCAGTCTTACTTGGATTCTGCAACAGAGACAGCTCCTCACTCAGAGCATCATAGTTATCCTCCAGCTGTCTCTTCTTCTGCTCCACATTCTGCATGTACTCGGTGAGAGAGCGGATCTTGGCCTCATGCTACACACACCAAAAAAAATAAATAAATAAAAGGGTGGTAAAACACTAGCAAAGGAATTAGTTAGCAATTCTATGAACCAGACAAAACAAAATATACATACATATAATGTATTGATCTTACATTTTAACACTTTAAAATAAAACTGAAAGTTACCAAAGCTCCACATAAACACACACACACACACACACCTGCGAGATGAGCAGCTGGCAGGAAGACAGTTCACGGCTGGTTTCCTCCATCTTGCGATGGCACTCCAGCTGCATGCTCTCCAGCTGCCTGCACCGCTTCACCATCGACTTCACCTCCGATTTGATCTTGCTGATGTACAGCCTGGCCACGGTGAACTCCTCCTCTATAGCCCCACTGATCTCCACCGGCTAAAACAGAGAGAGACAGAGATAACTTAATAATTATATGCTTATGATTACAATCAAACAATAAGATCAAATATTACAAAAAACATAAATTGAAAAAGACACAGATAAAATATCTCCGGCCAGCCTTTGTTTAGATGCCTCCCCTCTCTCTCTGTTGCGCTTGGTGAGACTTTAGTTTCGGCCCTTTTTTTCCGTCTGTTCATGGGCTCCTGATCTTCTTATAAGGACATTTTTTTTTCTCCACAACCTTGACGACATGGGTTCGATCCCCTTGTGAGGACTGGTGTGTTTATTTATTTATTTTTTACATTTTTACATTAGTTTACGTGCGTTGAGATCAACTGTTCTGCAATTGGGTTCAACAACCCTCTGGGCTGGAGAGCTACTAGTCTGTAGCAGCACTCCATCCCATTACACTTCATTTTCCAAAACAGATTTTTTATTTTTTTGGCCCCTGTAATGGCTCAGAAAATGTCTAACCCGCAGCCAAACTCAATTGTCGACCCCTGCCTTTACACTGTACCAAACATCGTACCTAACACGTACCCTATGCCGCACCTTACACTGTATCCTACACAGCTCCCTACATCATACACTACACCGTACCAATGCCTTACCCAAGCTGCCCCCTACACCATACCCTACACCGTCGACAGTTGCGCACCTAATTGGTCCACAGAGCCTCGTGTTCCCACCCACACATTCCCACCATCATGCAGAGCAACAAAGACAAACCAATTAATAATGT
Source organism: Astyanax mexicanus (assembly GCF_023375975.1). Taxonomy (NCBI): domain Eukaryota; kingdom Metazoa; phylum Chordata; class Actinopteri; order Characiformes; family Acestrorhamphidae; genus Astyanax; species Astyanax mexicanus. The sequence goes on from NC_064419.1 coordinate 9,742,014, forward strand.
GGTAGGGAACTTGTGAAGGGCCCTGTGTTGAGAAGTAGTATAATTTAACCTTGGACGACAAAAGTAATTTTTTAAGACGGATTGATGCTAATTAAAGTACATCTGATTTTGTTACTGCACATACCCTGTTTAAGAAGTAGTTTGGAAGTGATAATAAGTTAATATTTTGTTCATTTCAGGTCATAATTTTGGTCTAAAGACTATAGCCTGGAGTCTATACCAGTTATCATCGGAATCTCTCTTCCCTCCATCACCGAGATCTACACCACAAGCTGCATACGCAAATCCACCAGCATTGTGGACGACCCCACACATCCCACACACGGACTCTTCGCTCTGATGCCATCTGGCAGAAGATACAGGAGCATCCGAGCCTCTACTACTAGACTCTGCAATAGCTTCTTCCACCAGGCAGTCAGACTCCTCAACGCACAGAGACAGAGCTGAACCCCACCCCACCCAACACACTCACTCAAAACTGAACTGAACCCCCCCCACCACCCTTTACACACACAAAGACTGAACTTCACCCACACACACAGACACCCACCCACTCAGCACACAGAGACTGAAATGTCTTTATTCCTATCAGCAATATTTGCTGCCACTCTCAAAAAACTATAAACGATCTACCTCAAAAACTGCTGTGATTATATATGTTCTATATGTCACAGTATGTTACACATCTCTGCACCTTATCCTCACTATACACTTTATTATACCGTATCGGTACTGCACTGTCCTGTCTTTTAAATTGTCTCGTCTTTTGTAATTATTGTATTTACTGTTATTTAGTGTTATCATTTTTTTGTTGCACTTTCGTCACTCCTGCATTTTATGTTGTCAATTGTTTGTTGTTCCATGTTGCACCATGGTTCCGGAGGAACGTAATTTCTAATTGACTCATTCATTAATTGAATTAAACAGTTTAAAATACTTCCTTAGCAAAACGTAATAAATTAGATTCATTTAGACGACTTAATCACAGAGCATGTGACAAAAAGTGTCACACTGTCATCATCTCTTTGAATCTCTTTGAAAGAATTACCAGCTTGATTTCTCCATTGCCCACGATGTTGCTGAATTCACTCAAGTCGCGCATGAGCCCATTCAACACATCGGCGATCCGCTTCCTCTGCTGAGAGCTCACTTCCTGCATCTGAGCCAGTTCAGCCTCCAGCTCGATTAGACAGGCCTAGAAAAATAGAGGAAAAAGAATAAAGAGAAAATATAAAGTAATGAATTTGTCACAGACATTCCCTCTTTATCCCTTCAGTCGTAAAAATGATTGCACAGTTAGCATGCACTCTAAAACTCTGGAGAAATTTCAAATACTTACAATTCTTGAATAAACTGTGAGGTAATCGAGGTCATAAATATTGACACATTATTGCTGACAGTATTTTAAGAGCTTTAGGGCCTTATATCTCTTAAGGTACTGTAATTAGCCTCAAGATATTCTCATTATAAGATGATTAACGAAGTTCTCTAAGGTACTTATGACAAGAAAAGGGTTAAAACGTCCTTAAAACATAAGCATCACATTTCTGTGATCGGCCCAATCTGGATCAGTGATGGGATCACGAAGGGATAAACATCTGGATTATACACACAGGCACACAGAAGCCCCACAGTGAGAATGTTACCTGGGATCAGAAACATGGTAAAAACATGTATTTTTTGTTTAAAATATTGTTTAAAGTAGCTTAACTGGAACGGCTGCAATTACAATAAAGTGTTATGTGTGATTTTTAAGCAGTATGGGTATGTGTACAGTGGCTTGCAAAAGTATTCATACCCCTTTGAATTTGTACCCATTTTGTCACACTTCTAAAGTTAAAGTTTGGTCTCATCCGAACACAGCACCTTCTTCCACATGGTTTCCGTGTCTCCTACATGGCTTGGGCAAACGAAAAAATCAGCGTGAACGAGTTCCAAAGAACGCGTTCATTGAACACGCTCATTTTGTCGTGAGCGTTGAACTGAACGCAACACATTTTTTAATAAAGAACTTGAACGTGAATTAGTTCACATTATTTGTCATGAACGGCAGACATCACTGTAAATGAACGTTGGCTAGTTAATAACATACTGGCAACGACGCGGAGAGCGCGGAGCGTGAGAGAGCGATACAGAGAGAGAAAGGAGTAACAACGCGGAGAGCGCGAGGGCGAGAGAGAGAGAGAGAGAGAGAGAGATACAGAGAGAGAGAGAGAGAGAGAGAGATACAGAGAGAGAGAGAGATACAGAGAGAGAGAGACTTTTGACTTTTAAAACCCCTTTTATTTAAACAACTAGTTCACATGCTAAGAAAACCCAAAACAGAAACAAAACACTTATACACCAGCACAAACACACACATAGTTCACCAGTGAAATTGTAACACACCTGTATCCTCAACAGCTGCTATGCTGCCATTTATACACCATTTCTCCTCAAAACCAGAAACATTATAAGAGTCTTTATAAAACACATACTCCATCCTGATACGCGACTCCACTAAAGCCTGGAACAGCTGAACCACCTGCACAGACCGACCCTCAGACTTCAGCCTGAAAGATTTCCACACAGCAAGTTTCGCTTGTCCAGCTAGAAAATTAGCCAGTGTACATTTAGCCCTGTTAGCCTTTGAGTATCTGCACCCAAAAATAAATAAATTTTTTTTTTCAGAGAGAGAGAGAGAGAGAGATACAGAGAGAGAGAGAGAGAGAGAGAGAGAGAGATACAGAGAGAGAGAGAGATACAGAGAGAGAGAGAGAGAGAGAGATACAGAGAGAGAGAGAGATACAGAGAGAGAAAGGAGTAGCAACGCGGAGAGCGCGAGGGCGAGAGAGAGAGAGAGAGATACAGAGAGAGAGAGAGAGAGATACAGAGAGAGAGAGAGATACAGAGAGAGAGAGAGATACAGAGAGAGAGAGAGATACAGAGAGAGAGAGAGATACAGAGAGAGAGAGAGAGAGATACAGAGAGAGAGAGAGAGAGAGATACAGAGAGAGAGAGAGATACAGAGAGAGAGAGAGAGATACAGAGAGAGAGAGAGAGAGAGAGAGAGAGATACAGAGAGAGAGAGAGATACAGAGAGAGAGAGAGAGAGATACAGAGAGAGAGAGAGAGAGAGATACAGAGAGAGAGAGAGATACAGAGAGAGAGAGAGAGATACAGAGAGAGAGAGAGAGATACAGAGAGAGAGAGAGAGATACAGAGAGAGAGAGAGATACAGAGAGATACAGAGAGAGAGAGAGAGAGAGAGATACAGAGAGAGAGAGAGATACAGAGAGAGAGAGAGATACAGAGAGAGAGAGAGATACAGAGAGAGAGAGAGAGAGATACAGAGAGAGAGAGAGAGAGAGATACAGAGAGAGAGAGAGAGAGAGATACAGAGAGAGAGAGAGAGAGAGAGAGAGAGCTCAAGGGGTATGAATACATCTGCAAGCTACTTGAGTGTATATGTGTGTATGTGCGTGTGCGTGTGTGTGTGTGCGTGTGTGCATACGCACCATCTTGTGGCTGAGCTGCTCAGCGAGCTGCTTGTTATGCAGGCTCTTCTCCTCCACCTCCTGGCTCTTCTGGTCGTAGTTGACGGCCAGCTCCTCCAGAGCCTGCAGCACCTCCCTCACCTCCGCCTTCGCACTCTCACTCTCCGACTGCAGCCGGCCCAGCTCCGTCTGCACCTTATCACTGTCCCCACGCGTAGAGGCCAGCAGCTACAACACAAAAAAAGACATATACATTCAGATATATACAGTCATATGAAAAAGTTTGGGTACCCCTATTAATCTTAATCATTTTTAGTTCTAAATATTTGGGTGTTTGCAACAGCCATTTCAGTTTGATATATCTAATAACTGATGGACACAGTAATTGTCCATCAGTTGGCTGTAAAGTTCAAAGCTCAATGAGGTTACCAAACCAATTTTGTGCTTCAGTAAGTCAGTAAAAAGTAGTTAGGAGTATTCAAATCAATAAAATGATAAGGGTGCCCATACTTTTTCAAATGGTTTAAGGCATAATGCACATTTTCTGTTAGTACAATAAACCTCATTTCAATCCTGAAATATTACTGTGTTCATCAGTTATTAGATATATCAAACTGAAATGGCTGTTGCAAACACCCAAATATTTAGAACTAAAAATGATTTAAGATTAATAGGGGTGCCCAAACCTTTTCATATGACTGTATACATTGGGGGGTTACTCCCTTCAGTCTCCTTTTAAGCAGGTAAAATGCAGCTCTATCAGGTTTAAATCTGTATTCACTGTAGGGGTGTGCCATATTTTTTTAATATCGTGAACGATATTATACCCTAAAATATTGTGATACATCACCCATCCAATTTCCCATTATATATCTACTAGAGACTAGAGATTATATCTGTCCAGAATCATTTATTTTACTGTAATTCTGTATATATGGAGATGTTTGGAGTGCATTATTATTAGTATCGTGACATTCTGGGTCATTGACTTCTGTTACAAATCTGATAAAATTATTATATTTTTTAATATCTCACTTAAGGGGGGGTGCAGTGTTATATTGTATGTAATAATAAAATGTATATTTTTTATTTTCTTGCAGAGTAGAGTGTATTTTAAAATAGTTTTTTTTTTTTCAAGGTGTTTTGTCATATCGCCAAGAGTATTGTTAACGCGAAAATACCATGAAATATCATGATATTATTTTAGGCCCATATCGCCCACCACTAATTCACTGGGTCAATCTAAAACCTTGAGCAACACATTAAAGACCACAGTTTATTGGTAGAGCAAACACTATGAGATATTTAAAATGATCTTAATGCAAAAAACTGGGCTTTGGCACTATATTCTGATCACTACTCCTTTTTGCATTTTTTATGGGTGCAGACATTTACCTATCATAACCTTATCTTCATGAAGCTCCTACCTAGTCTCCTACCTAGCAAGTTAACTCTGTTAACTAAACTGAATCTACTGTGTATTATATACAAATTAACAAAAACACCTCCAGAAGTAAATACCGTATTTTTCGGACTATAAGGCGCACTTAAAAACTTTTAATTTTCACAAAAATTGACAGTGCGTCTTATAATACGGTGCGCCTTTTGTATGGATTTTACTCGTCAGGTTGTAAGGAGCAGTAAACACACACTCCGTGCAGCGTTATAGAGAGTTTCAGTGCTATACAGAGTCCAGAGCCGTGCAGCTCCGAGGCTGGAGCAGCAATAGCATTAGCTAGATGCTAACCGCTAAGCTAGCTAGCTTATTCACTGAGATCAGTATTATCTAAATTTTACTCGTCAGGTTGTAAGGAGCAGTAAACACACACTCCGTGCAGCGTTATAGAGAGTTTCAGTGCTATACAGAGTCCAGAGCCGTGCAGCTCCGAGGCTGGAGCAGCAATAGCATTAGCTAGATGCTAACCGCTAAGCTAGCTAGCTTATTCACTGTTCAGAGATCAGTATTATCTAAATTTTACTCGTCAGGTTGTAAGGAGCAGTAAACACACACTCCGTGCAGCGTTATACAGAGTTTCAGTGCTATACAGAGTCCAGAGCCGTGCAGCTCCGAGGCTGGAGCAGCAAATAGCATTAGCTAGCTTATTCACTGTTCAGAGATCAGTATTATCTAAATTTTACCCGTCAGGTGTAAGGAGCAGTAAACACACACTCCGTGCAGAGCCGTGCCGCTCCGAGGCTGGAGCAGCAATAGCATTAGCTAGATGCTAACCGCTTAGCTAGCTAGCTTTTTCACTGTTCAGAGATCAGTATTTTCTAAATTTAGTACTTTTAATACTGCTGGAGCAGTATTATTAGAGTTAGATGCTAATCGCTAAGCGTTCACCGTTCAGAGGTGAGTTATCGGCCTGTAAGTCTGTGCTGCTTTGCCTGGCTAGCATTAGCTAGATGCTAAGCGCTAACTCTCTCAGAGGTGAGTTTTATCAGCCTGTAATCTGCTTGTTTACCGTGTTAAAACAAGCTACGGGGGACGAATCGCTAGCTAATATCTCACTGTCTTACCAGAACACGCAGGATTACTCAGTGTAACGCTGTCGTTTAAGTTTGGGTTAACTTTACTAGTTTAGGTGACTAGCTAGCGTGCTAGCGGATAGCTATGCTAACGCTGGTGCAGCAAGCCTTAGTGGACATCTGGAAATCTAAGCTTACTGTAAATAAACTGAAGCACGTTACTCACCCAAATAAACAGTTTTCAGGAGAGGAATCTGTGTAGATTAATATCCAGCACTCGTTTGACTTTGAAATAGCTAGATTTGTATACTGAGACGCTCCACCGGCAAGAGACCACCCCCGGTGGGGGAAGGGAAACATGGCGCCACCCCTGTTCACTTTGATATAGGCACCCTTTCTAGTGTCACTTAACGCGCCTTATAATGCGATGCGCCCTATGTATGGAAAAATAGCAGAAAATAGGCGTTCTTTGATAGTGCGTCTTATAATACGGTGCGCCTTATAGTCCGAAAAATACGGTAAGTAGTTTGGTGCTGCATTACTCAGCTCATATCTTATGTAATATGAAATTTGACAATTTTCTATTATTGGCCCATACATAAACCAACATAAACCAACCTGTCTTATTGTAAAATTAAATTAATTTAACCCTTGTGTGGTGTTCGGGTCTGTGGGACCCGTTTTCATTTTTCATCAAATGATACAAAAAAAATATTTTTTCTAACTCAAACTCATTGGCATTGGCTCATTTTTTGTGAACAACATATATCAAAACACATTTTCGATAAATACAGACTGTACACCCCCCCCCCCCCCCCCCCCCCACACACACACACATTTATATTACATACAGTATGTTTGGCCAAGGGCTAATAAACATTGCTTCATTTGTAAATTTGAAACTAAACTAATTTTCTACTCATATCTTGAATTTAATTCATTTTAAATTTTATTAAAAAACTAATAAAAAAAAGAGTAGCAGTTTTGGAAAGAAATGTAACATAAGAAAGGTAAAGAGCAAATATTAATCATGTAAGCTGTTTATATTGCTTGCAATTTAGGTGAAGCAAGCATGTGTAAAGCATTTTAATGTAAAATTGTAAAATGTAAAGTAACAAAGTAAACGAGTAACAAAAATATGAATACCACACAAGGGTTAAATAAAAAATATTCTTATGCTTTTCCCCCACCACTTCCCGCATGAGCCCAACAGTTTAAGCATCTGTGATCTGAGGCCTTACCTCATCTTGAGCCAACATCTGCTGCTTCAGCTTCTCAACCAACTGACACTGCAGATTGATCTCATCATCCTAAACACACACACACACACACACGTGCACACACATACACATATGATAAGACATCAGCTTAATAAGTAAAATCGAGTGGAGCAGCACAAAGCTGATTAAAAATTAAGCCTAAGCTACATTTTTATATCCAGACCATGCTGATAACACTGTCTTTGTGTGAGTGTGTAGATGTGTGTAAGTGGATGGGTGAGTGTGTGAGCGGATGTGTGAGTGTGTGAGTGGATGTGTGAGTGTGTGAGTGGATGGGTGAGTGTGTGAATGGATAGGTGAGTGTGTGAGTGGATGGGTGAGTGTGTGAGTGGATGGGTGAGTGTGTAAATGGATGGGTGAGTGTGTGAGTGGATGTGTGAGTGTGTGAGTGGATGGGTGAGTGTGTGAATGGATAGGTGAGTGTGTGAGTGGATGGGTGAGTGTGTGAGTGGATGGGTGAGTGTGTGAATGGATAGGTGAGTGTGTGAGTGGATGGGTGAGTGTGTGAATGGATAGGTGAGTGTGTAAATGGATGGGTGAGTGTGTAAGTGGATGTGTGAGTGTGTGAGTGGATGTGTGAGTGTGTGAGTGGATGGGTGAGTGTGTGAGTGGATGGGTGAGTGTGTAAATGGATGCGTGAGTGTGTAAGTGGATGGGTGAGTGTGTGAGTGGATGTGTGAGTGTGTGAGTGGATGGATGTGTGAGTGTGTGAGTGGATGGGTGAGTGTGTGAGTGGATGGATGTGTGAGTGTGTGAGTGGATGGGTGAGTGTGTGAGTGGATGTATCCGTGGTTTTACATGAGAGGTAACCTTGTCATCCAGCTGGCGGTAAAGCTTGCGGATCTCCTCCTCATACTTCTGCCGCTCCTCCTCTGAGATGCGCACGACGATGGAGGACGTATCCGAATCCCTCTCTCTCTCCCTCTCCTTCTGTCTCTCCGTCTCTCTCTCATTATCCAGAGACGGCTCTTCGCTGCTCTCCAGTTTCGTCACGTCAGCAGTGGTCTGCTCCGTCTCCGGCACTTCCTCTCCTGGGAAGAGACGGGGAGAACAGACAGCAGCGTAGTGAAGAAGCTATTCGATTTTTATTAACGGTAGTGCACTAGAGGCTCCTGTGGCACCACCTAAGCTTTTGTACTTAATGGCATTTTTTCTTTTACATTACTTTTACTTTTATACTTTAAGTAGTTTTGAAACCAGTACCTTTAGTATTGATACCTATACTTCTACTTGAGTAATGAATGACAGTATCTCGTCCAAACAATAACAGTTACAGTGTCTCACAAAAGTGAGTGCACCCCTCACATTTGTGCAGATATTTAGGTATATATTTTTTTATTGGGCAACACTGACAAAATGACACTTTGACACAATGAAAAGTAGTCTGTGTGCAGCTTATATAACAGTGTACAGTTTATCTTCCTTAAAATAACTCAATATACAGCCATTAATGTCTAAACCACCAGTAACAAAAGTGACTAAAAGAGACTAAACCACTAAAATGTCCAAATTAAGCACTGCTTGTCTTTTTCCCTCCAAAATGTCATGTGACTCGTTAGTATTACTAGATCTCAGGTGTGCATAGGAAGCAGGTGTGTTCAATTTTGTAGTACAGCCCTCACACTCTCTCATACTTGTCACTGAAACTTCCAACATGGCACCTCATGGCTAAGAACTCTCTGGGGATCTTAAAAGATGAATTGTTGCGCTACATGAAGATGGCCAACACTCTGAAACTGAGCTGCAGCACAGTGGCCAAGATCATCCTTCATTTAAAAAGAGCAGAGTCCACTCAGAACAGACCTTGCATTGGTCGTCTAAAGAGGCTAAGTGCACGTGAAGCTCAGTGTCACGTCCAAATTCTGCATCGCTGCAGAGATTGAAGAGGTGGGGTGTTAGCCTGTCAGTGCACAGACCATCCTCTGCACACTATATCAAATTGATCTGCATGGCTGTCAACCCAGAAACCACTGCTTTATTGAAGAGGCTGAGGGCAAAGGTGATGGACTGGCCAAGCATGTTTCAAGACCTAAACCCAATAGAACATCTTTGGGGCATCCTCAAGCGGAAGGTGGAGGAGCGCAAAGTCTCGAATATCTGCCAGCTTCGTGATGTCGTTATGGAGGAGTAGAAAAGCATTCCAGTGGCAACCTGTAAAGCTCTGGTAAACTTCATGCCCAGGAGAGACACTTTGGAACCTTTCACTAAGGGGTGAACTCACATTTGTTGCTGTTGGTTTAGACATTAATGGCTGTATATTGAGTTATTTTGATGGAAGAATAAACTTACACTGTTATATAAGCTGCACACAGACTACAATTCATTGTGTTAAAGTGTAATTTTGTCAGTGTTTCCCATGAAAAGATATACTTAAATATCTGCACTCACTTTTGTGATACACTGTATCTCAACAGAGATGACAGGCAGGTATTGGTTATTAAACCTCAGTCAGCCTTGAGATATAAGGGTAGCAGCTGATACTAAAGAAAAGGGGTGGAATAATTCCCTCTTGATATGGCTAATTTCAGAGGAAATGCTGGAGGTTAAGATACACACTGTATATACTGGACATGGCCTCTCACCATTGCGCCAGCGTTTCAGCTCAGCCTCCAGGCTCTGGATAGTTTCCCTCAGAGTCTTGTTCTTCTCCTTCTCCTTCTCATACTTCCTCTTCCACTGCTCAGCCGTCAGCTCCAGGTTGATGGAGGCCGTGTTCTTGATTGTCTTAGCGCTGAGGCACACAGAAAAACAACAATGATCACACAAGAGAAATCTCACTGATCTAAAAAGAAATCTAACTCTAGTAAATCTAGTGATTCACACATTCAACTTCATATCACATAATGAGTGCAAGCATTATGTAATGCTGCGTAATCACCCTGTAATATTACTGTACAGTGTCAGTCCACACAATTCTACTTTTTAAAGTCTTTCTAATGTTCTGCATTTCTTAGTTCTCCAGATAAATGCCTGTGTTTTATTGGTGGCTCATGGAGCAAATTACTCTTGCCCAAGTAAAAGAAATGCCAACTTTCATATAAGGCCTCATTAAAGCTCTCATTTCATCATTTTTTATGTATTTTAAAATATCTAGTTGTGGCCTCAAGTATGAAAGAATGCCATGTGAGCTTTTTATTGTAAAAAAAAAGTGCTCAGGTGTTTCTATTTAGCCCTGTTTTAGATCACTGCATTAGAGGTCTCTGAAGAAAGACAGGTTCTGGCTCTTGGTCATGAATATTCATACATTCAAACACATCACCTCTGATTGGTTAAGAGCACTGAAGCAGAGGACGCATAGCTGCCTTCCACCCACAGTCAATTTTTCAGCTCTAAAACTCATAGGACAAAATGTTTTTGATAAATGAGATACAGCCTTGGTTAAAGATATACAGTCATAAGAATCAGTTTGATATATCTAATAACTGATGGACACAGTAATATTTCTGGATTGAAATGAGGTTTATTGTACTAACAGAAAATGTGCAATATGCATTAAACCAAAATTTGACCGGTGCAAAAGTATGGGCACCCTTATCATTTTATTGATTTGAATACTCCTAACTACTTTTTACTGACTTACTGAATCACAAAATTGGTTTGGTAACCTCATTGAGCTTTGAACTTCATAGCCAGGTGTATCCAATCATGAGAAAAGGTATTTAAGGTGGTCAATTGCAAGTTGTTCTCCTATTTGAATCTCCTCTGAAGAGTGGCATCATGGGCTCATCAAAACAACTCTCAAAAGATCTAAAAACAAATATTGTTCAACATAGTTGTTCAGGGGAAGGATACAAAAAGTTGTCTCAGAGATTTAACCTGTCAGTTTCCACTGTGAGGAACATAGTAAGGAAATGGAAGAGCAGAGGGACAGTTCTTGATAAGCCCAGAAGTGGCAGGCCAAGAAAAATATCAGAAAGGCAGAGAAGAAGAATGGTGAGAACAGTCAAGGACAATCCACAGACCACCCCCAAAGAGCTGCAGCATCATCTTGCTGCAGATGGTATCACTGTGCATCGGTCAACAATACAGAGCACTTTGCACAAGGAGAAGCTGTATGGGAGAGTGATGCGAAAGAAGCCATTTCTGCAAGCACGCCACAAACAGAGTCACCTGAGGTGTGCTTTTGTGCTTTTGCACAACTATATTGAACAATATTTGTTTTTAGATCTTTTGAGAGTTGTTTTAATGAGCCCATGATGCCACTCTTCAGAGGAGATTCAAATAGGAGAACAACTTGCAATTGGCCACCTTAAATAGCTTTTCTCATGATTGGATACACCTGGCTATGAAGTTCAAAGCTCAATGAGGTTACCAAACCAGTTTTGTGCTTCAGTAAGTCAGTAAAAAGTAGTTAGGAGTATTCAAGTCAATAAAATGATAAGGGTGCCCATACTTTTGTCCATCAGTTAATAGATATATCAAACTGAAATGGCTGTTGCAAACACACAAATATTTAGAACTAAAAATGATTAAGATTAATAGGGGTGCCCAAACTTTTTCATATTACTGTAGCACTGAGAGCTAGGTAAAGTTAAAACCTAAACTTTACTTCTGCAAGTAGAGACTGCCCGTTGCGATGCTGGGCCCCCCGTGGCAGCGTAAATAACCCCCTCCTCGAGGTCGCAACACCACTATCCCCTGGCAGCGCGGATAAACAGAGCTGCTAGCTCCACCTTAGCTATAGCTCCTACTGCTGTAGCACGAGTTTAGCACTGCCTGTGGGCGGTCCCGAGCCGAGGTGGGTGAGGCCATAAAGTCACTGATTGGCATAAACACCTAACATCAGTGATTGAATTTGGTTTTTGTGTTCCTGGGCCAAATACACTCCAGTCTGGCTTTACTCCAGTACACAAATTCCTAAAAAAAAAGAAATTACAAAGTAAACACTATGAAGGTATGTGTGTGTTACCGTTGTCCAAACATGAGAGTAGATTTGGTTTCAGCTTCGTTGTAGCTGGAGGGAGAGCAGCAGATGAACATGGTGGTCCTGCAGTTTCCTCCCAGAGAGTCCTGCAGGATCCTCGTCATCTTGCTGTCACGATACGGCACGTGGGTCTTCTGCTCACACATGAAAACAAAAAAAAATGATTAAGTAAATAACCAAAGGGTTCTGAGATCTGATTGGCTGAGGCTTGGTGAAGGCCACTCTAAAATACAGGAATCCAGATTCATCTTGGAATCTGTAGATAAATCTGCAACTGAGGACATTTTTAGTCATTAGTCAACTAGTCTATCAATATTCGTGTTCTCTATTGGTGAGGCTCCTGATATAATGCACGTTTTACTGCACCTAGACAAACTATACAAAAAATATACAAACTATAATTAATATTACAGGAGATATTCACACAGGCAGGATGCTGTTATTTTTTTAGGAGATTCAAGGATACTTAAAGGTACATTCTGTAGGAATTGAGAGCTAGTGTGTGAAATGGCTACAGCAGTCCAATTTTAAAACGCCACAGAGAGTAGTCCCAACCCTCCCCAGCCTTGAAACTACCTCGGGTTGCCAAATTCAGCAGGCTAAATCTACACAACCATACAAAGTTTAGACTGGTAGGAGAGGCAGAGAACTTAGATTACGAGTGAGAGGAAAGAGGAGAAATACAACAATTCTAAACTATTTTCACTACTATCACCCGTATTTAGTGCTATATTGACGAGGGAGGCTGTGCCCCATGGGAGGGAGACAGCTCCAGTCTCGAGTAAGCACATCGGCTGTGCCCCACCCGAGGGAGACAGCTCTAGTCCCTAGTAAGAACATCTAGTGGTGGTGATAAAGGACGTGACTGAATTAGCTAGCCAGTTAGCTTACCTGTTCAGAAGAAAAGTAGAGCTCTGGTTCGGGCTTGTAGTCTATTTGAGCTCTAAGTCTCAAACTCACTGCCAATATTCACTCTTGTTATATTCCTTCTTTGGTCACTGAGCTTTTTGAGACATGCTGAGGCCTTTATAAGCTGTGTAGCAGCTGAGGTTTAACTGAACCAGCTCTGCTAGCGTAGCAGAGCTGTAGCTGTAGCATAGTGTTACGTGCTGGTAACCTAATATCTGATGATACATCCTGATTATTTTATCATTTACTACTAAAAATTAGTTACATATTGGTTCTTTAAGTAGGAAGTCAGTTGAAATGTAAATATTGTCAGAATGTATATATTAGTTTGAATCTCACCATGTTTTGACCAAAAATTTAATGAATCTGCTCTATTGTGAGCAAGTTTTTTTGTATTAATATAAATGTATAAAAAGTGCTTAATAACAACTGACACGAACAGTATTATCTTGGTTGTCCTTGGTTTATTTAGTTTTCTTCTTTGTATCATGTTGTGATAATAACATTCCTTTATTCCTTAACCTAATAACTCGGCCAGTCATGTGATCAGCCTCTCCTCTCTACCTGCTCTCTCAGCAGCAGCAGCAGCAGCCGTTACTCGCAGTAAATTCACTCTCTGCTTTTCTTCATCAATTCAGAACCAGCAGAAGCCACTAAACGGATTTAAACACTGAGAATATGTTTAAATGTATAATACGATGACATACAGTGAGAACAGCTGTTGTCTTGTCCTTTATCTGGCTTGTTAGACATTTTTTGAGACACAGAGAATGAGGCGAGTGTGTGAGCCCATTACCCCTCCCCCATGTTTTTTTTCCCCACAGCTTAATCCCATAATACTGACACGTCGACTATGAAATTTTAATATAAATTCAATACATAGTTTTAGCCTTTGTTAAAGTTGTTGAGTATGCCGACACTGCAGCCCTAATCTGTGGATAATTGCTAAAAATATATCATTTATGTCACGCCCTGCTCTGTTTCCCTTTGTTTTCTGCGTTTCACAGTGTCTTTCCCCAGTTATTTTCCATCATGTGTCTGTAATTTGTAGCTCCGCCCCTCGTTTCCTGTCTCCCCAGGTGTTCATTGTTTCCTGTTTGTATAAATAGTGCCCTTTTGTCTATGTGTATTCGTCGGTCTTTGCACTGTCCTCTGTCGTTTGTCTTGCCACGTTTGCTATAGTTTGTTCACGGTTTTCACTTCGTTTATTCATTCGTTTTTCTCTTGTTTATTTCTAGTTCTTTGTTTATCTCGTATATTTCCTTGCATATATCCCTTTTCCTGTTTAGTTATTTTTCTGTCTAGTTTAGTTCCTCTTTGTTTTCCCTGTTTGTTTATGTTTACCTATTTTCTTGTTTATTCCCTGTTTGTTTGTTTATTTGTTATTTAATAAATCTGTCTGTCTTACCCACTTTTACATCCGTCTGAATGATAATAGATGCTAAAAAATCTGCTTTAAATCTGTTTTACAATCATTAGCTTTCATACCTGCACACTAAGAAAAGTAAGTACAGATTTGTTCTTAAAAGAGTACAAAGCTTATCGCTGGGGCTGTACCTTATATTGAGGTACAAAACAGTACTGTTCAGTGAAAGTCCTTTTTTGTACCCATGTTTTTTGTGCCAGTAAAGATTATAAACATTATCATCAACTGAATATGTGCTAAGAGTTGATCATCCAAAATTGTCTGGCTCTTTAAATAAAAAACTGTGCAATTAAAATATATATATTGTTTGTTAGTACAGTGATACAGAATACTGAATGTACCTTTTGGCTGGTTAAATGGTACAAATCTGTACTTATTGCTGTTTGGAATGACTTTGTGCTTCAGAGGGAACAAATCTGACCCTGTAAAGACCATTATAGCGTACCTCTGTTTTTTAGAGTGTGTCTTTAAATAATGTTACATTTTGCTATAATGAACCCCGCCTACGCGATGCGGGGAACTGTGATGAGGTTACTTGGGGTACAGTTCAGAACAGCTTGAGACGGTTCTCAAGCCAGGTCCCCCCCACAGCTAGGTGAGTGATTAAGATGAGGGTGGTGATGGGGTGGAGGTGGGTGCGAGGTCGAAAGTCACAAAGGTGAGGAGCACCTGGGAGGTATATATATATTGGACCAGGGGGAGGAGCTTGGGAACTTGAGGCGTGGTTCATATCCCAAAATTATGTTAATTCTTAACAACACTTATCTGTAAAGTAAATACAAATATTCTTAAATTTCTGCTTTTTTTTATACAAGTTTATGTTAACTTATTTTTAAGGCTGTGTATGTAAATGAGCTTACCGTTCCCTCAGCCAGAGCAGAGATGACATTTCCCAAAGATGAGAGAGACTTGTTGATGTTTTTAGCCTCGTCCAGCACAGCTCCAGCAGCCCCCGTCTTACTGACCTAAGAACAGAGACAAGGCCAAGGAAAAAAGATTAATATTAATGTTAACGTAAAAGTTAAAATATATGAACTGCCTCATGATTATAGAGGCTACGCTGTAGGACCTCACATTCAGTGCTACCTTAAGTACCTTAAATCTATTACTACCTTAAAACCCCTGCCACCTAAAACAAATGGCTAAATGGTGAAATGTATACATGTTGGCCTAAATTATCTTTATTTAAAAATCGTTTGACTAAATGTTGAAGTAAAATACATTTGGCTAAGTAGGCCAAATGGCCAAAAGTTTGGACACACCTTCTTATTCAATGTGTTTTCTTTATTTTCATGACTATTTACACTGTAGATTCTCACTGAAGGCATTAAAACTATGAATGAACACAAATGAGCTGTCCTCCACAGTCACCAGACCTGAACCCAATCCAGATGGTTTGGGGTGAGCTGGAGCACAGAGTGAAGAAGACAAAAGGGCAACAAGTGCTACTAAACACCTCTGGGAACTCCTTCCTTCAAGACTGTTGGAAAACTTTTCATTTCAGGTGGCCACCTCTTGAAGCTCATTGAGAGAATGATGCCAAGAGTGTGCAAAGCAGTAATCAGGGCAAAGGGTGGCTATTTTGAAGAAACTAAAAAAAAAAAAAAATATATATATATATATATATATATACATATATTTATATATTAGTTATTTTTTGTTAAGTACATAAAACTTTATATGTGTTCATTCAAAGTTTTGATGTCTTCAGTGAGAATCTACAATGTAAATAGTCATTAAAAATAAAGAAAAAACAATGAAAAAGAGAAGGTGTGTCCAAACTTTTGGCCTGTACTGTACGTCAGATTCAAGCCATCTTAATAATACACTTTTTATTAAACACACAGATCGTACTAGCAATGAAAAAACAAAACATTAACCTAATAATTACATTTAGTCTATTTAACAAGTGATATGATTATTATAAGACTGTTATAAAATAACTATTTTAACCTATAACTAATTATAGATTACATTAATTAAAAGGAAAACTTGTAGCAGTTGGTTTGCTCATTTGTTGTTGATGATTCAATGTCATAATTAGATTAAGGAATTAATACATCAGCACATACATATAAAAACAAATCTTATCTTATACAGTAAAACATAAAGTATTTAACTAAACATAAAGTATTTTTCTTCATGCCCAGTTATCTACAATTCTGTTTATGTAATTTGCAGATGGTCTGGCAAGACGGAAGTAAGAGGAAATAAATGCAAATTTTGGATTTGTGAATTATTCAACTATTAATACACAAAAGTAAAATGTAAAACTCATTAGCTTGTGGGGGGTTTATATATTTCTATTTTAGGGTATATAAGACTAAAGTAATGTATTATCAACATAATGAAATAAATGTGGCATTATGTAGAGAGTTATTAAGAGTGTTTAAAGGCTTAAAGCAGCTGAGCAGTTTTGTCCAGCAGGTGGTGCCGCCTCTTCTAATCAATGCAGATCAGGAGGCCATTTTCTAGCCTGTATAGAAGAGGGTTGGCTGAGGGAAATGTTTATTTGTATTTAGGAACCCTGTATGTTTCTATACTGGTAGTAGACAGTAATCTCGTCATTGTTGCATACGCCATATCCTCATCTTGCACCATCATTTTTGACCAAAAATCTGTAAGTAGTTTCAATTTTCAATTTCATGATTAATGGACCAATAGAAATCCTCTAAAATAAAATGCTCCCAAATCATTTTATATTGACTGACTTTGAAATGTAGAAACATTTTGGATACACATCATTTTTGTGCGATTATGACAATAGTTGACAACAGATAACATTCAAACATGCATGTGGATCTCTCTTTAGCTACACACCTTCTCACTGCCAGCCAGATCCACCAGGTACAGCTTTCCACACAGTTTCTGCTCAGTCTCAACATGCTCCTGCTTGATGTTGATCAGAAAGATGCTGTGGCTCCGAGAGCTATGCTCATTCATGTCTGATAGAGAAAAAGAGATATTTATTATTAGCAATTTAACCCAAAAGAAGCCTTTAAAATATGTCAAAGCTGCTGACAGCATGTTGTCCTTCACTTTAACTCTTAATGAAGTCCTTAATGTGTGATGTATACTGAACGTCCTGCGAGCATCACTACAGCACAGTGTGTGAAGACATGATCATGTGACCTTACTGACAAAATGTTTGTGTGCTTGGTTAGTGCTTGGGTTCCCAAAAGGTTCACAGTATTAAGATGATTGATTATTAGATGGTCGAGCGAGCTCCACACTGAAAACTCTGTCTAAATGCTCGTACACCCCTGCACAAACCCAACTTTTACATCAACAATAAACAGAATACAAAATAAAATAACATTGCTGTTCCTGTAAATGAGCTGTACAGCGTGAAAACGCAGGTAAGTTTCCTCTGCTAAGAAGTGCGGAAGCACTGCACCATTAAAATACCAATTCCGCCAAGGTTAGAGTGCACCTGGCTCTTAAAAGGAATGGGAAGTGACATGCTGATTTCACACTATGCATTATACATTAAATAATCTACCAGAAGACATTTAGATGCTCAAAAATTAGTGACGCATATTTCAACCACATTTCAATGTTGAAGGTCGGTTGTGTGCCAGCTGGGTAGAATCATACACATATTTCTGATTCATTCAGAAATACTTATTTGAACAGTGGCGTAAACTAATCAGGGATCATCAAAGAATCATCTTTATCCAAAGTCTGTATTATATCAAGGAGAATTGTTAATATTAGGCAAGGCAAAGTGTTAATCAGACTTACTGGTCACAGCAACATGACGGTTGGATTTTCCTTCATCAATAACATCCATCACCTCCTCCGGGCTGGAGACAAAGCGCTCGGTACAACCCTAAACATCCAAAAAAAACCAAGATATATTAATATCTTTACTTCTCAGATACTCAGACAGAATTAAAATATCTTTATTTATCATTAATTTACATAGGGAAATGTTACAAAACTTAGAGCATAGAGTAAAACATTATTTTCTGTATTATTATCACTATTCAAAGATGTAAAAGTTGATTCTGCTCACTTTCACAAAGGGAACACGGTTCTTGTCCTCATGCACAGAGAGGTTGGTCTTGGTAACTGGACAATAAAGAGGAGCATGACTTAAATTAAATTAAAGTAAATATGAACAAAATTTGTATTTAAGAACAATGAAAATCACAAAGTTCACAAAGTAAAAAAATTAGAAACAAACCATCCAGAAGATCACGAATCTTCTCCATGTAGATCTCAAAATAGGACACCTAACAGAGACAAAAAAAGAGAAACATGAAACATAAACGAGAAGCATAACAGAAAAGAGGTCCCTTTATTGTACAAGCAATTCTTTTTTTTCTTTATGATGATATGGTACATTATTTTGTCTCATTTAAAATAAATTAATGCATATCTTAAGAATTAATTAAGTAAATTTGCAGTATGCTATGTTAGAATTATGTGAATTTGTTACATTCTCTTGTATTTTTGGTACTCATATATATTTTTTATACTGTTTGTATACTTTGAAAGTTTGAACATTTGACTACTGACAATTTTCCAGCTGATTAAAAAAAAGCCAATCAAAAAAAGCCAATCAAAAATTGTTCCACTGATCTTCTTCACCAGAGTACTGATTTCACACACCTGTCTGTCATTACTCTCTGTGTATTCATGACTGTCTGTTTAAATCTTCTCAGAGCAAATTACTGCCAACCTGATCCAATACCATGTTTAACCCTTGTGTGGTGTTCATATTTTTGTTACTCGTTTACTTTGTTTACTTGTATTTAATTCAGCAAAATTAAGCAATTTTACATTAAAATGCTTTACACATGCTTGCTTCACCTAAATTGCAAGCAATATAAACAGCTTACATGGTTAATATTTGCCCTTTACCTTTCTTATGTTGCATTTCTTTCAAAAAGTGCTCCTCTTTTTTAATTAGTTTTTTAATAAAATGTAAAAGAAAATGAATTAAACTCAAGATATGAGTAGAAAATTAGTTTAGTTTCAAATTTACAAATGAAGCAATGTTTATAAGCCCTTGGCCAAACATACTGTATGTAATATAAATGTGTACATGCGGTCGTACAGTGTGTGTTTATCGAAAATGTGTTTTGATATATGTTTTTCACAAAAAAATGAGCCAATGCCAATGAGTTTGAGTTAGAAAAAATATGAAAACGGGTCCCACAGACCCGAAACACCACACAAGGGTTAAACCATGTTTTTTTTATGTTGTTTTAATTATTTGGTGTCATTTCTTGTGTTCCAATTAACATGAAACATTGCTGTTCTAACATTACTCTTATAACTTCAACCTAATGTTTTACATCTGTGAGCATCTGATTTCTTAAGAGAACGTTACAGTAAGGTTTGAATAATATATAAAAAAAAAATTGTACTGTACATTCTGAAAAACACAGTCCACTTTACTACCAACATTAGTACATTCAGCATGGTTTAATATTGGCTGTGCGCTCAAATAATTCATATTTTTGTAAAATAGCTTGTTTTTTGAACCATTTGTGTAATATTTTTTGCATGAATGTGGATGAATGAATAAGCATTAGCAGCACCTTAATATTATAACTATATTATATCTACGCTTATGGCAGAATATGTAATAAAAGCTCTTTATGTGTTTCATGTGTACCTTGATGTGAAACTCCAGGTTTTCATCCATTGAGAATATGTGGTTGAAGATGTCCTCAGCAATACGGGGGATGATTCCCATATTCTGAGGGTCATGCAGGCTACCCTGGAGAGAAGAACCAGAGTCTAATAATTACAGCAGTTTAGGAGAATAATTGTAGTGTATTGCATTACCATCCATGCAGTTAGCTGGGTTATTTAATTCATATGACCATCTGCATCTGTCTTCACAAAATAAATAATATATATTTTTTATTATATCTAGTCTTCATAAAATATGTCGGTACCACTTTAAAATAAGACTACCTTTATAAAGGGTTTATAAATGGTTCACAATTAGTTCATTAATGGTTACTAATTAGGTTGTAAATGCCTTAAAAATCATTAATAATCAGTTATAACACATACGTAGAAAGGGCAACAATATAGATGGCTGTGGGTTCACTATTTGGAAAACAACAGGTCATTGTTGCCTTTTCTACGTATGTGTTATAACTGATTATTAATGATTTTTAAGGCATTTACAACCTAATTAGTAACCATTAATAAACTAATTGTAAACCATTTATAAACACTTTATAAAGGTAGTTCTTGTTTTAAAATGGTACCAAGATGTCTCAGCTACCAAAAAATAAATGTTTAGTTTTCTCCTAACATTGAGGGAAATTTGAATGTTGAAGGTTGGGCAATGTTTTTTCAAACGTTCCATTTAAATTATAAAATGGAAAAAAATATATAATTTTTGATAATAATTTCATCCCAGAATTAAGTCAAAATTTTTCAAAAATTAAAAAAAAAAAATCCATTCTGTTAAAATCTTTGTCCCAGAATTGTATGGAGAAAAAAGTGTGCTCATTTATCTGTATCATGGGACATTATTTCATCCTGTAACCTGTCAGAATCTTTAAATATACACTTTAAAGATTAAGAAAAAACAGATGGGGAAAAGAAATCCACTATGTGTTCATGGACCCCTGTTTCCATCTAGACTAACAATGTAACAGATAAAATCAAATTCAATGGGCCCTAATTTACCGACCTTTAGTCTATAGGTCAATTGCAGATCACACAGCTGGATTTAGGGCAGGTCGGTGTATCTTTGGTATTGTGAGGGAGCAAAAAAATATATACGCCTTGTGCGGCACTAATGACTAATTTTCTTAATTAATCATGGGTGTGTTTTGGGCAGAACGTGAAATAAACCAATCGGTGTGCCAGTTGTGATTCCCTTTAAGAGGCAGGTGAGCTCTGTCTGACTTTGGCGCATTCGTATCTTAACAGTGTGGAGCTTTTGTGCGTCTCAGCAGAGAATACTGACCTGCGTGTCCATGCTGTGAAGATACACCAGCAGCTCATTTAATGGACCAGCAATGTTATTTTATTCTTTATTTTGTTTATTGTTGAGTGTCGGGTTTGTGGAGGAATGGACTCTGGCGATTGACTGTTGTCTAGGTTCATTTCAGTCAGTGGAGCACCTGTGTTTTTTCTCCACCAAGATAACAAAAAGCTAGAAATGTACCTGAACACACCTCACTTCCAGACCATCACACCCATCAGTGTACATTTATTCCTAAACTCTGATGCTAATTTAATGGCGCAGGCACAAGCTGTGAACAGCAAAAGACTGTTGAGAGGGTGTAAGATAGCAATGAACATTGCGACAAGCATTGCGCAGGGTGTACGATAGGGTCCAATGGTTACCTCCATGGTGTGGGTCTTTCCAGATGACGTCTGTCCATAGGCAAAGATGGTGCCATTGTAGCCTCCCAGCACATCTGTATGCAGAAAAATCACATTAAAACATACTTTTATATAATTTTTATACTCATATCTTTACTGTATATATATATATATATATATATATATATATATATATGTCCTGTCCTGTTTTGTATTCTGTAAATTTCATAAAACATTTTACGAAATCTGAACTAATGATATTCATATTTAGGCCTGTCACGATAATTACATTATCAAATTATCATACAATAAATGAACATGACTTCAATCTTAATAATAACTGATCATCATAATACTGTCTACTGTGTTTATTTGGATGTTTGTTGACATATTTAGCAGTGAACGGTATTTTAGCGTGAAGAAAAAAATATTTATATTTCTCAAACTGATATTTTGCTATAATGAACCCCGCCTACACGATGCGGGGAGGGGAACCGTGATTAAGTAGCTTGGGGTACAGTTCAGAACAGCTTGAGACGGTTCTCAAGCCAGGTCCCCCCCGCAGCCAGGTGAGTAATGAAGATGAGTGATGAAGATGAGGGTGGTGATGGGGTGGAGGCGGGTGCGAGGACGAAAGTCACGGAGGTGAGGAGCACCTGAGAGGTATATGTAGGACCAGGGGGAGGAGCTCGGGAAATTGAGGCGTGTTAATTCTTAACAACACTAATTACAATGTTCTTGACTTTAATAGGGTAAATTGCTTTGTTATGCTTTGTTATATTCTATTATCATTATTTCACAATTATTGTGACAGGCCTATTCATATTATATACCGGCAATACATGTTTAAGGTGATTCAGCTGTTTCTCCAAAACCCTCAAATGATGTAATCACTCTGTCACAGGTTCATTAAATTTTATACACACTTGCCTTCACAATGAAGTCATCCCTAGCCATGAGGTAAAGCCATGTTTTAATCAGCAATGCAATGCGGCTGATGATTCAAAGTTGCCATGTATCACCAAATTTATTAGTTTAGTCTGCTTTCTAATGTATTGCTTTATTCATGTTTTAATATTCATTAATTGTTTCAATTTGTTGTAATGTTGTAAAAAAAAGAACAAACGAAAAAAATATGCCTGTTCATTATTTTATCAAACACAATTTTGGGAAAAAAGAAAACAGACGTTATATTATATCATTATATTAACCCTTTTAGATCCTGCATCCATTGCAATGGTGTTTTCTATGGTTCTTCTTTCTTGTGTATTTTTTCAATTCACACAGATTGAGACCTATTATTCATAAGAATAGACATTTACTAGCCAATCAAACAACAGATTAGCTCCACCCACTGCATTGGAAAACTTATATCTTAAATCTGCACACTGAAGTAAAGCATGTTAGCATCCCAGCTAATGGGGCAGAGTAAACAGTTTCATATCATGGCATGGAGTTTTTTTTTTTACTGATTAGAAATAATTTGTGAAAATATATATAAATATATATCAAAATGTGTGTAGAATAAAAAGTTTTAGAATAAAGAAAATAATTAAACAAACAACTCCACTGCAGCAAATAGACAAAATACAAATATTCAGTTTGATATTTATTTCTTAATTTATTCATTGATGTTTTTGTTGTTTTTGTTGTTTTACTGAATCCTGCTTTTGAGTGCATTATAGGCACAAAATAACATTCTTACATTGTTTCATCACTTGAACATAAGCCAGGTATGAAAGGGTTAAGTGATTATCTTAGCAAACTGATTGTACAGTGTATAGTAAATATATTCTTGTGCAAAACAGAACAAAACAGAACAAAACAATAACCAAACTTTTTTATTCTACACACATTTTGATATATATTTATATATATTTTCATTAATTATTTCTAATCAGTAAAAAAAACTCTATGCCATGATATGAAGGCATTTACTCTGCCCTGTTAGCTGGGATGCTAACATGCGTTACTTCAGTGTGCAGATTTATAGTTCATTTCAATTCTTTTTAATGTAACATATGTAATTAATAAAAAGGACAATTCTGTGATTGTTAAGTTTGTCTCTTAAATATTTCTTTCGTTTACTGTCTCAGATTAAAAAGCAAAAAATTTAGATGCAACACAAATGGAAAAGAACTTATGTGTTACTAGCAACAGATCGCTAGTACAAACTTGCTCATTCTTAAAAGACCTGTAGACTGTTTTTGTGTTTACCTGATTCAAAATAAACCTTCTTGGTTTTATCATCAGTACAGACGAGCTCTTAACCAGTAGCTGTGAAACACTTCAGCCACAGCCTTAACGAACACAAGAGGAGCTTTACCAACAATTCACTCTCTGCTAACGTCTCACTTTCACACACTCTCACTCTTTGTCTCTATAAACACACATATATATATATATATATATATATACGAGCATGCACGCACTGGAAGTGCATACCTAAAGGCTTAAATAACATATTTCTGTTTTCTTTTTAATGATCTGTTTTCTATATCTGGTTATTGTTTTGTTCTGTTTTGCACAAGAATATATTTACTATACACGTGTTTAGTAAAATTAGCCAATGCTGACCTGCTAAGACAGGTTTCAATTCATTTAAAGTAAATTAAACTGTGATATATTGTAAAGATTTTTATCTACGAATAACGATAAATGGCTAATTTAACCCCCCCCCAACCCCCACTAATACAGTACTGAAACTCTGCACTACAATACACAAAGTACTGGTCCCTTCCAAACGGACTTGCACTACACACCCAATACCTGCACTACTGATATACTTGCACTGTCAATACGCACTTTAATTCCCCATAAACTGTGAACTTTAAGAACTTTACACACTTATAGCATATTTGCACTACTGTTATATACTATTTATACTGTCATTCCATCTCAATCACCATCAATATCAATATTGCACTATTGTCTTCCGTCTACGTATGTTTATTGTGTCTTGTTTATATTGTACATATAGCATACCTGTCAAGTTTTAGATTTAAAAATAAGGGATATTTTCCTCTGTCCGCTTAAAGCCGTCCCACCAGCCCAACGAAGGTTCAGTATACCTTACATTTTAAAACAAGTTTACAAAAAATCTAAAATAACCACATGTGAACCACTTACACACTACAATTAGATTATCAGAATCTGAAATGATGTGGACATTCCTACATATGTCATTCTTTTAAAATTCTTTTTCAATTAAAAACCCTTTTCTAGATATTTAATAAAAAAGTTAAGATTTCATGTATTTTTTGGCATAAATGCACTCTTTTATATGATATATATTTTATTTATTTAATAGATTTAAAATTAAACAAAGGGTGCACAAATTCTGCAAAATGACTTATGGTGACCTGAAAATAGTATCATGAGCTTTTACTAAAAGGACATGGACCAGATATATATTCCATCAGTAAAAATTAGTCCTAAGAGGCCTACACAATTAATAATTTTTAATTAATACTTTTTTTTTTTATCACTCCACCCCTGATCAGTTCAGTTAATGTCGGTCCTCTCCGCATTTCTAGTTAAGCTGAGTCACCAGCTGTAATTTTTTTATTTTAAAATGTTTAATCTGTGTGTTTTATTTCGGAGACGAGTATTTTTAAGCAGCTATCAGAAAAAATCTTCACAGTTTCCATGATTAAACTACCGTTACCTTTCTTTTAGAAAAATCTCTGAATATCCAGATCTGTTTTAACATCAGCTGCTCCGACTAGCTGCCTGAACTCACAGCGACTGGGGGCTTCACCCCACTGACTCTCCTTTGCAAGCTGATTGGCTGTTTCTCCTGAAAGGCGGGACTTTCTCTTTGAACAGGCTCCACGATTGGTTAAGAGACACAGAGCTGTCAGTGCCCTGTCTCCTCAATAATATATATTTTATATAATATAATACGGGAAATTTACGGGAAAATACTAATACGGGAGGACGGCGGGAAAGAGGAGTAAAATACGGTAGTTTCCCGGCCAAAACGGGAGAATTGACAGGTATGACATATAGTCTCTCCCACTCTTTTATATTATATATCTCTTTTTTTTCTTTTTTTTACTTTTATTTTATATATTTTTTTTTATTTTATTTATATATCTATTTCTCCCCCACAATACTGCACCTTGTTTTTGTCTCATATATGTCTATTGTGTCCCTGCTGTATTGTACACATAGTGTCTCCCATTCTCTTTTATTATATTTATTATCTGTAACTGCTGTAAAATTGGGAAGGAGAGTAACGTAATTTCAATTCTCTGTATGTCCTGTACATATGCAGTATTGATAATAAAACTACTTGACTTGACTTGACTAAATGATAAATAGTAATGATGCTCTCATCATGATCTCATCGTGTATAAGATAAAACTAGATGACAGCAAGATACACGGTATGTTCCCATGGTTTTAACATTACACTAGAGTGATCTGCAGAAGTAATAGAAAAGTTCTGTAAAAAATATATAATTTTAAAAGCTACCGGATTTAAAATGAGAAGAATATGACAGCATACAGAAGAGAACATTATTTCTTTCTTCTGTAAGCAGGATTAAAGCTTTTTCTCTAAACTCTTGCTTTTTACTCAGTGCGTCCTCAAGGCTTCAAGTTGGATTAAGGCCACTGATTCTGAAAACAACAGAAAAGCTTGTGTCTGAAACATGCCGGCGTTTCACTGACATTCCAAAACTGAGAATGAATGCTTAGAATTGAATATGCAAATACATTTTTCATTTTTAATATTGTTAAATGTCAGGGCTGCCATCCTTTATACAACCTGCTTTAGGATTTACATATATATACATAGAAATAAACACATTTGCATTGATTCTCCAAATACATTTTTAACTGTTATGATTAAAACACACGAAAAACACAAATGATCAAAAGCTCTAAATATTTCACCTTTCACTATCTGCTTGGCACAGGTGTTGTAGACTTGCTCCTGGGTGGTGTTGGTGGGAAACACCCGATCAAATGCGAAGGACTTCCCCTGATGACAAAAGAGCCGAACCGATTAGAATCATGTATATAAAGGTATTACAATGATACACAGAAATGCTTTAACAAAAATATGAGAATTATATATATGTTTAGTTTTAAACTGATGCAGTGAATTGTTTTCTCATGTTGTATCTCTGTAACTTTTTATTGCATATGTATGTATTGTACTCCAAAAGAACATGATGATTAGGTGATGTTTGCTACATGGCTAAAACGACAATATTTAATTAACTTCACCCTTTAACCCTCTATAAACCAATGTCATGCTTCTCATGCTTCTCTATACCACTAATCCAGGTTGATGGAGGTACAGGTACATATACATTTTTATGAACTGGCATTTAAAAGAGTCTATGTATATTTAAAAAAAACTATACACCTAAAAACATACTATTCCTACGCTCATAACTCAAACTTAATCAGTTTCCCATTTTGCATCATTTTTAACAACAGCAACCTATACAAGAGTTTTATACAAGACTTACGCAGGAGGTGTAAGTCTCTTAAAAAGACAGAAATAATGAGAAAAACATTGTATCTTTACTGCAATCATGTAATATAACAAATGTACTGTAATTCTATTCAATTCAGTAATTTATATATATATTTTATATTTTTTACCAAATTGAAAACCTCTGGAATATAATCAAGAGGAAGATGGAGGATCACAAGCCATCAAACCAAACTGAACTGCTTGAAAAGGCATACAGTTATCCAAAAGCAGTGTGTAAGACTGGTGGAGGAGAACATGCCAAGATGCATGAAAACTATGATTAAAAACCAGGGTTATTCCACCAAATATTGATTTTTGAACTCTTAAAACTTTATGAATATGAACTGTTTTTATTTTTTTTTTTGCATTTTTTAGGTCTGAAAGCTCAGAATCTTTTTGGTCATTTCAGCCATTTATCATTTTCTGCAAATAAATGCTCTAAATGACAGTATTTTTATTTGGAATTTGGAAGAAATGTTGTCTGTAGTTTATAGAAAAAAATAACAATGTTCATTTTACTCAAACATAAACCTATAAATGGCAAAATCAGAGAAACTGATTCAGAAACTGAAGTGGTCTTTTAATTTTTTTTCCAGAGCCGTATGTTTCATGCAAATAAATAAAACACATTTTACACATTGACACACATTTTATTTACATGCATTAATTAAAATTATAGATTGGTAGTTATTAACATTTATCTGCATTTTCATATTTAATAGTCTCATGCAGACAGCAGGCCTGTCTGGAAGGCTGTTGATGTCTGCTAATGCACTGCAGTGAGGTATCAGCAGACAACACAGAATTTACTTGTGCAGCATCATCCTCCCCCCCTCTCCCGGACCTCCCACTCCTTATGCTCCCACCCCAGGTCTGTTATTAGCCTGTGACTGCTGCTGATGGGCTCAGGCAGAGTCTGGATGCTAAAAATTGCTCATCCCTAACAAGGAGACATAATCAGATGTGATTGTGACCATGGATGACTACATATATTCGTATCTCTGTGAAAACACTGCTTATTTTACATTATATATGACTTATATGGGCTTATATATATATGTATCTCGCAGTACGTGTAGCCTGTGTCTTGCAGAACAAAAGAACCCACAGGTCAGCTCGGTCATTTAAGCACGATCTTAGTTTTTATCTTTAAAGAGACGCCAAATTCTAGTTAGTCAAAAAGCTGCTTGTTGGGCTCTGAGTGGTCCAGTAGACTAAGGTGCTGCCATTATGATCAGGAGATCGCTGGTTTGAATCCCGGTCATGCAGCTTGCCATTAGCAGCCAGAGTCTGAGAGAGCAAAATTATCCTTGCTCTTTCTGGGTGGGTAGATAGCGCTCTCTCTCTTCCCACATCACTCCAAAAGTGATGTCAGTCAGCACAGGAGTCTGTTAGCTGATGTATCAGAGCTGAGTCACTGCGCTTTCCTCCGAGTGCGCTGTGATGCTACATGGTAATGCTACATCAGCAGCAGCAATTTAAAAAGAGGCGGTAGCTGACTTTACATGTGTCGGAAGAGGCATGTGCTAGTCTTTACCCTCACCCTGGTGTTTGGCATTACTAGTGATAGGTGTCTGCAGCTGAGTGGGTGGGATAATCAACACAGCTATATTTGGGAGAAAAGCGAGATGATTTTTAAAAACAAAACCCTGCTTGTTAAGCCACATGTAAATTTCTTGATATAGCTTATTCTAGAATTGTAGGTACATTTCAATTATGAAAAGATTTAACTCATTAATCAACTCTGTTATCACTCTTTAAATATGAAACAGGGTTGTTCATGATTGTTCTTAATTATTTTCATGTTTTAATATTAATTATTTAAATAAATAAGGAAATGAAGAAAAATACTGAATGAGAAGGTGTGTCTCTTTTGACAGGTGCTGTATCTCTCTGACTATCATACATTTTATACGTTTCCAACCAGAGAAAGTGACATTAGGTGCAGGTCACAGGCCTTTATTAGAATGGTTTGCAGATTTTATGCAATTTTATGTCAGAGATAACAAAGCTGGAATGTTATTTATATACTACTGCAATAAATAAATAAATAAATAAATAAATATATATGTGTGTGTGTGAAAAGTTACTTTATTTTAGGAATTCAGTTGAAAATGTGAAACTTTTATTATATATATATATATATATATATATATATATATATGTATTACACATAGAGTGATCTATTTTAAGCATTTATTTATTTTACTGTTGATGATTATGACTTACAGCCAATGAAAACTTAAAAATCATTGTCTCAGGAAATTAGAATAATATATATGAGTTTCACATTATGAACTGAATTACTGAAATAAAGTAGTAAAATAGTTCTCAATGATATTCTAATTTTTTGAGATCTTTTTGTGCATATTTTTGTGTATATATTTTTAAGCATATCATGGATATCAACAGTGCTTAAAAAACACTGGCCCAACTTTATGCAATTTAATTGAATACATTTCATCCAATACATTTTATTTTGAATAAAAGTATTTGTACTTGATTGTTCTTGTTTTGAAGTGTTTGTATTTTTTAAAGAGATTATTACTATTTTTTGTAAATTTCACAATATTATCTGTATAGAAGGGCTGAGTGATATTGTAAAAAAAAATGATCTCCATATTCTTCAAATACATGGGTAATTCTTGAATACTATTACAATTTTTAGTTCTTACATCCATTTTTTTTACAAAAAGTATGCAGCTGCCTTTAACCTTATATGCAGCTTTTATATTAAACACAGTGCAAAGATACTTTACTGAGATTTCATCTGACAGCTTCTATATGTAAAAATGTACAAGCTCAATTATCTATTAATTATCTATCTATCATTAAAAAGGTTATTTGATTAATCAAATGGATTCAAAACTGTCTATAAATACTGTGAAATCATAGTTTTGCCATATCGCCCCAGCCTTATTTATAGCAGTTAGTAGCGTTCAATTTTTTTAATGTAAAAAACAAATGGACTGTATTAATCAGGAGATGGAGATGGTCAATAATGTGTGGTTGAGATTCATTTAACTATTATTTTGTATGTAAATACAAATGCCTAAAAAACATACATCAACAGTATTGATGATCCTTGCTCTCTCTGGGTGGGTAGACAGTGCTCTCTTTCTCTCTCCACATCACTCACAAAGTGATGTGGATCAGCACATTGTCTGTTAGTTGATGTATCAGATGTGGGTCACTGTGCTTTCCTCCGAGTGTGCTGTGATGCTACACGGTAATGCTACATCAACAGCATTTTAAAAAGAGGTGGTGGCTGAGTTCACATGTAGGGGGAGTGCAACTGAATGAGTGGTATAATAGATACAGCTAAATTGGTGAAAAATTTAGATAGAAATTTGAAAAACACTATTTAAATAATTAAATAATTAAATAGTCAATAATGAGTGGGTGGGATTCATTTAGATAATATTGTGTATATATGTACACATACAAATGCCTAAACATATATAAATTAACAGTAATTAATAGCAAAAAATGAATGCAATTAATTTATTAGAATTATTATATGACACTGATTTTTTAAAAATCAGATTTATTATAGGGGGAGATGCAAAACCCCCACAGTACCCTCCCTTCAGTTGTAGAATGAACCTGTATATCAGCATCAGCATCTGTAACATCATCATCATAATTAAAAAAAAGAAAAACTAAATACAAAAATAAATCACTGCCCTTTTTCAGGTCTTTTTTTTATCAGTAAACGGATATTTAGGCTGTGGATCTGGAGAACCTGGGTTGATCGATCAGAGGGAAACGTGGCTATAAACAGCCTACGGGCCTACATTAATAAACACTAACGCAGAGCCCAGCAGAGCCCAGCATCTAACCAACCATCTAAACAACCAAGCAGAGAAAGACAAAAACACCCGGATCTACATCACCCCACTGACCGCAGCCTGAGGAAAAAGCTTCTACACAACGAAGGTTAAATGAATGGCTCGGGTACCGATTTACAGCAGGGAGAATAATGATAAACGAGCGGTGATTACGTCATACGGCCCATCCTCAGTATGCCTCAGCATCATCCTCAGCCAACGCCATTTCTCCCGTTCAGTAAACCAGCCTCTTCCTCACAGCCGTTACACTGTATATATTACATCTCTGGGTTAAATTAATCATATTATGTAAAAAAAAAAAAAAGAAGCTAGATAAGCAGCCCTACCCCAACCACGACGGTGTCATCCCCCTGGAAGGTGGGGAGAAATTTATCTCCGCGGTGGATCTCGGCCTGATTCAGAGGGCGAAAGCGGCACAGCACCTTGATGTTGCATTCTGCGGCGGGCTCGGTCATGATGCACACTGAGACTGCACGAGACTGGAGAAAAGCGGGCTGGAATAATAAAACAACAACATTCGCGTTATTAATATATATATATATGATTCAGACTGCATTACAAAAATAAAGGTAAATAAGGCTAATAATAATAAATAAATAAATAAATCTGCCAGTGAAAGCTTACGTTGCGTAAATATGTTATATCCGCCGCTGCGATGCAGAGAGCAGAGCCGCAGATTAAAGGTGGAGCTGCGAAGATAAAAAAAACCCGGTAAATCCGCCGCTGTTCGCCCGCCCGCTCTGCTCTGTTCCGCTGTTGTTCTTGGCGAAGGTGAAGCAGCTCTTGTAGGGCGAAGGATGCTGAGCTGCCTGTAGCCTCCCGGACGGCAGGGCGTGGTCTATCCGCTGCTGTTAAAGCGGTACTCGCATCCGCGCTAGTATAGCTGTGTTTCACTCCCCACCCGCATTCAGACAGACCACGCCCCCCGCGCTGCGATAGGCTGACAGGATCTGTTTTCCCGTAAGAGGAAGAATGACGCGCCCACTGTGTGTTTTTATTTGTTGTTAGAAAGCAGGGGGTTCACTGCAGTTATTCAGCATTTTTTTTTTTTTGCAAATTTGTTTTTTAAATATTTTGTTAGAAAGCAGTGGTTTCACTAAAGTTATTCAGCATTTTTATTTTTGGAATATTTTATTAGAAAGAAGTGGTTTCACTAAAGTTATTCTGAATTTTGATTTGTTCTTTTTTTGTTATCAAGCAGTGGTTTTACCACAGTTATTCAGCATTTTTATTTTTTTGTATTTTGTTGTTAGAAAGCAGTGATTCCACTACAGTTATTCAGAGTTTTTATTTTTGTTAGAAAATTTTTTGGTTTAAAAATGCTAGTTATTTTGCATTTTTATTTTTGTTAAAAAGCAGTGGTTTCACTACAGTTATTCAGCATTTTTTTTGTAAGAAAGCAGTGGTTTTACTACAGTTGTTCAGGATTTTTATTTGTTGTATTTTTTTTATTAGAAAGCAGTGGTTTCATTACAGTTAATTAGCATTTTTATTTTTTATTAGAAAGCAGGGGTTTCCCTACAGTTATTCAGAGTTTTTATTTTTTATTAGAAAGTAGGGGTTTACATATAGTTATTCAGCATTTTTATTTTTTATTCGAAAGCAGGTGTTTCCGTACAGTTATTCAGCATTTTTATTTTTTATTAGAAAGCAGTGGTTTCACTAGTTATTCAGTGTTTTTATTTTTGTTAGAAATCAGTGGTTTCACTAGTTATTTAGCAATTTAATTTTGGTTAGAGAGCAGTTGTTTCACTACAGTTATTCAGCATTTTTCTATTTTTTGTTAGAAAGTAGTAGTTTTATTATAGTTCAGCATTTTTATTTGTTGTATTTTTTATTATAAAGCAGTGGTTTTACTACAGTTGTTCAGCGTTATTTTTTTGTTAAATAAGTCACAAACAGAAGGATGAGAGGATGGACATAAATGCAGATAATATCAATTAAATGAAATAAAATCAAGCAAGATAAACAAAAGCAAAACAGAAAACACCGGAAATGCAAAAACACAATAAACAACACTGGGATAACTATTTAGTTAGACAAGTACAAAGACTATTCAAAACAATAACACTGGGATCAAATGGCTAGGACGGGGCTAGGGCTGAGAAAGGACAATAACAAAACAGAAAAACAGAGGACAGAAGCACATGGAACCAAAAGAGGAAATAATTCAAGACAGACACAGGCTAAGGTGCAACAGTTTCACTACAGTTATTCAGCATTTTTTTTTGTCTATTTTATTAGAAAGCAGTGGTTTCACTACAATTATTCAGCATTTTTATTATTTCTTAGAAAGCAGTGGTATCACTACAGTTATTCAGCATTTTTATTATTTCTTAGAAAGCAGTGGTATCACTACAGTTATTTAGCATTTTTATTTATTTTTGTTAGAAAACAGTGTTTTCACCACAGTTTTACCGCATTTTTATTTGTTGTTAGACAGCAATGGTTTCACTGCAGTTAATCAGCATTTTTGTTTTTGTTAGAAAGAAGTGGTTTTATTACAATTATTTAACATTTTTTGTTAGAAAGCAGTGTTTTCACTAGAGTTATTTAGCATTTTATTTTTGTTAGAAAGCAGTGTTTTCACTACAGTTCTACTGCATTTTTATTTTTGTTAGAAAGCAGTGTTTTCACTACAGTTATTTAGCATTTTTATTTTTATTTTTTATTTTTTTTGTTAGAAAGCAGTGGTTTCACTACAGTTATTTGGCTTTTTTATGTTTTGGGTAATCTCTTAAAATCTGTACATTATTTGTAGAAAACTGAAAAAATACAGTTACTACTGCCCTATTCATTTCCACGTTGTGTCCTGCGCTGTGATTGGCTTTCCGTCTAGAATTCTAGCCAATCCCAGCACACGAGGCAAAGCCGGTCTGAATACGGGTGGGAAAGAAAACAACATAAATACCCAGCGCTGAAGTTCTCGTTAAAAGACCCTGATTCTGCAGTTCTACAGCAATGACAAAGCACATTGTTTCACAACACAAAACAATCTGGTAATGTTTTAAAATGTTCTTGATATTTAATGCAGATAGAATGTGTACAGCCTATGAACATGCAGATCTGATGCAGTCACTTTGTCTAATTAGGGGCAAGGGGTCTATGGGGTCATTGAGATTATACCCCTGATTCTTACTTTCTCAGACTTTCAGTTCTTTAAACGGTTCTAAAGTGGACGTTTGGTATTGATTAGACTTTAATACAAGTATATCAGCAGCACACTGTCTTATGGATACAGAAAATTGGTGTAAATGTCTGGTTCTTTTAATGCCCTGTAAACATCAAACAGACAGCAGACAGATGGACAGGTAGGTAGGTAGGTACATAGATACTTAATTGTATCCAGTAGCTTCAAACATCATTATCAAGAATACACCGGAAGAATTGATAGATATACAAAATAATTAGGATTATATGAATTAGACGGGGCATATTCCACATATCATTTCATTTACTATTATTTGCATGTGTGTAGGTCCCAAAAACAGTTGCAATTCCATTTATCAGAAGTTCTTTGTTACTGTACAGGAAAAAAAAATGGCTCAACTTAACTCAGTCAATTCATCCTTTTGCATTGACTCCATTAAGTCGTAAATATATACAATTTTAAGTTTATTCAACTTAACAGATTTTTGTTCACACAACAATTATTTAATTTCTTTGGCTCAACAAGCATTTTTAAGTTTTCAGGTTAAAGTTCTCTGAACTCATTTTATTGAGCTTTACTGGCTGGTAAGTTCTTGCAACTTGATAATATTAGTTTTTCTGATTAAAACACAAAATCACTTTAATAATGCTATAGATAAATAATCTCTATTCTGAATGGCTCAGTAAATGTAGAAACCCTCCTTAAAAATTCAGCGTAAATGGGTGGAGCCTAACTACTGTAGGCTGACATCCGAAAGGCAAATTCAGTTTTCATCTGCTCATTTACAAATCATAAAACAATAAAACACAGAATTAGAGAACTGATAAGGGCTGACAAAGTAAAAAAAGAGCTCAACATAGCTGTCACTAAAATCCCCAGACATTGATGTATTCTCCAGTGATGAAAAAATATTGAATAATAATCCACTTTTCTGTCTATGATGCACTCCAAAAAAGGTTCAGCAAATAAAAAAATAAATGTATTTTCTGTTTATTGCAGTGAAGTGTGAAATTTGTTTAGCACTGTTATTTTTACTCCATATAATTTTTATATAACTCCTTTATATAAAAGTTTTTCACAATCATTCATAAGCATTTCTAAACTCATAAAATCAGTGTTACTCTGCCATATTTAGCGCTTTACTGTGCAGACTTTTACTTTTCCATTGCCGTGGCAGGGCTAAACTGCTGTTTGGCTGATGTATGTCTGTTCTGATGCATAATAGGTCTCAATCTGTCTGCAAGAATACATAAAAGAAGAAGACAGATGTTTTCCTTTGCAATGAACACATGGTTTGAAAGGGTTAAAACGTACGTAAAGGGTACTTTTTTGAATGCACTCTAAAACTTAAGGACTGTCCATTTCTACCACTTCTGACACATACAAAATGCAAAAAAATGCATAAACTCAGCTTGTCTATTACCTGCAAAGAATCATTGCCAATAGAAATGGACTCTCTAGAACAGAGAAAAAAGTTTTAGGCAGATCTGGGCTAGAGGGATAAAAACCTCTGGAATGATGATGGTGCTACCTCCAACATTTGGGAGGAGGTGAAATCATACAACATTCTGACCTCACTAATTCAGTTTTTCAAAATGCGATCAAATTATCACAGCAGGGGTCAAAAATCACTGCAAATAAGAGACAGGTACTTATTTGATACTTATTTAACTTAACACTGATTTTGGAGGAAACAATGAATGAACAGGTCCCAAAAGTCCCAAAACTTTTTTTCATATCATCTCTATCCAATGAAAAACAAGCCCCGCCCCATAAACTTATTTTGTAAGCCTGAGTTCGATTGAATTCAAACATTGTTTTAGTAAGTAGTTTATTATAACTCTGCTTTTTGAAAACATTTTTGGGCTGTTTAAATGAGCGAAATCTGTTCAAAATCATGATAGTTAACATTGCAACACTGAAGAAGCATAGACCTGTTATTTAAGAAAAATGTTTATTAGGAACTGATCTTCCTGTCTACTCTAATGTAATAAATAATGTCTAAGAATATAAAACACTTTCTGAACAAACAGTTTTTTTTATTTTAAACATATAGTCTTAGTGCAAAAGACATAAAACAACAATAAGGCTACGGACGGACAAGCGAAGGAGCTCCCATTCGAACCTCGAATTTAAAACACAGTTTGATTTGTTACTTTGCTATATTGTGATTATTCTATAAAATAAAAACAGCTTTATAAAACAGTCCCAGCCTGAGGAAAGTGGTAGGAAATCTGGGCCCGGGTCGGGTTGGGTTTGGGCAAAGAATCTAAGCTTTACGAAGAAGTATCTCAAAAACAGCAACTTTACAAGAGAGAGATAAAACCTTTTTGACTTTCAATGAAAGTCGATGTTAAAACAGTTTATTTCAGGTAATTTAAGACATTTTAACACAGTGTAAAGCACAGTTGGTTTGTTGAAATTATGTAGCAATCTAAAAATCGACAAAAATTAAGCCTTTTTTTCATTGGACAGCGACAATATACTTTATTAAAATTAAACCATTTCATGGAGCTGCTTAAGTAAACTACAATCAATATCAATGATCATTATGCGACTGTAGACAGGAATGAGGTGTAGATGTGTGTTCCTTAATTTCAGGCATGGTTGATTGTAAAAGCTGTGCTTGTGAGTGTGTGTGAGAGAGAGAGGGACTGTAGAGAGGGAAGTAACCGAGTGTCTTATTACCCCTCGTCATCCACCAGCTGAGGCATCCAGCAGCTGTCTGAACTGCTCAACATGATAGACAGACAGACACACATACACAGTGCCCATTTTAGTGACCAATAGAGCCACACTGTACACACACACACACAGCCAGGGAGGAAATTGATAGCCTCAGCCAGTATCTGACCAGTATAATCTGGACTTCTGAGATCAATCTTTAACTCTGATCTGCCAGCTGGATTAAAACCTTGCTCATTTAGCAGGTATGTGTGGCCTACATTGCTTTAATGTTTGTGTGTGTGTGTATGTGTGTGTGTGAGTGTGTAATTGTGTGTGTACATGTTGTGAGTGTGTGTGTGGCTAAAGCAAAGTCAAACCTGAAGTTTCTCTAAAAGTTTTAATGCTGTTTGACAGATTGTCGTAGCTAAGTGAAGATGTGCATTAGATATGTAGATACTCTTATTGTCTGCTGTAGCTCTGCCTGACAGGACTCCCAAATTTAGCCCGGCTGCAGTATACTAGCTTCACTGGCCAGGAATAGAGGTTGTGAACGTGTGTTTGGAGTTCTTATGTGTGAAACTATTCCTTTATTCCTGTTCTCTTTCTTTTATACTACCATCATCATAACAGAGTGACCACAGCCTCAGCCCACACAGCTTCACTTCAGCACCATGGCTCAATACGACCAGTGAGTATACCTGAGCGACCACCTCCCGCACCAGTGGAACTGTAAACGCTAGCTTATGGTCCTTATTCTATATTATTTAACTATACTTTCCTGCTCATTTTTAGGGTTCAAGCACCGAAGGTGCGTAGAACCCTATTGTTTTTGCTAAGATTTTTCTTCTTCTTCTTCTTCTTCTTCTTCTTCTTATTATTATTATTATTCTTTTTCTCCTGTAAAAACAGTTGTGCAGCCTAAACCGTAAGTCATAGAGAAATGAAACTTGGTAGGTAGATGTAGGATCAGTGCATCTCGGTGGACAACAAAAATGGCACCGATTGGTCAAGTGGTGGCGCTATAAACAAGGAAATTCATTTTTCACAATTTTCTCAATAACTCAAAAACCATAAGACCTACATTCAAAATTCTTTTTTTGATGGATTCCTTGGGTCAATACCAACAACTTTCCAATTTGGACCATGCACTTCTGTCTATATAGATTTTGTGCTAATTTGCATAATATGCAAAACCTACTTTTGCAAACTAGTCCTAGGAATTTTGACCAATCCTGGCATGTTTGGTATCAAAACACTCGTGAGAGCATGCGTTTCAATATTCATTAAGAAAAAAAAGTTGAAATATGTAAACAATATGGCCGCCATATGCAAATTAGTCCTTCCGGATATATGCCCCATTCACTTCAAGAGGTAAATTTGGAGCACTGTTTCTCAGCAACCGTGCAACCTAGCAAGTTGAAACTTTGCATGCAGAATCTATCATACAGCCTCTAAATGATGTTCAAAGGGCAACTTAATCAATCAACATGGCTGAACACCATCAGCCAATCAGCATTCAGCAGACATTTTGGCAGGCTGAATGTTGCCCAATCTGGATGATATTTGGCAGTTATGTTCAGGTGGAGACACTGTAGTGACCTGCAAAGTGCTGAAACAATCCGCCCACTGGGGGGCGCTGTTCCAAAAAAACGAGTATATGTCAATCATGCTGTACTATTTTGACATCTAATTGTTTTTGCCATATTTAGTACAGTGGCTCTGACAAATTTCTCAATACAACTATGTTTAAAAAGTGCTTTGTTCATTCATAATTGCTAATTGTTTGAAAATAGCTATATTGAAACTACTCTCTGGATATTTGGCCTATCACCTCCATTTCAGTCTTGCTGCACACTGTAGAGTCTCTAGGTAAATGTTCATTAAAAACATTTGTGAAAATTTCACATACAATACTCTCCAGGCATCAAGCAATCTGTGCGTCCTTGGAATTTCTAACCTAAATTGCTGTAACTCTGCAGTATTTGCTGTAATCTCACAATGTTAAAGACCTCTGTACAATATCACTCTGATGAAGCGCCATTTAATACAGAACTAGATTAAGAATAACTTGACATTACATGTCATATCAGAACATTCACTCCTTTGTGCCTCTTCTCAACATTAATAACAGGTGAAAGACTTTTGATCATTTTAAATGTGACAGAATGTCTCCAATTGTGTTAGACCTTCTTACACATCACCATCCTATGCTCTAGTAGGCACCATTGTGCTAGTTGGTGCTTGATGAAGCGCCATTTAATTCAGAACTAGATTTATAATAACTTCGTAATTACATGTCATATCAGAACATTCACTCCTTTGTGTTAATTTAAACTTGTTTGGTCAAACATTTCAGCTTGTTCTGCAAAGGTTCAAAGGTCAATCTGAATACCACTTTGTGAACATTCTGGTTGAAGCCACCTGACAATAACATGTAGACACCTTTTGACTAGTTCTAACTCACTTAATGAATATCCTACAAAGTTCACTAGATTTACATGTGAATTTAAGCACTGATCAGGTTGAAAGGCCTCTGCTCAACATTAATAACAGGTGAAAAACTTGATAATTTCTAAATGTGACAGGGCATCTCCAATCATATTAGACCTTCTTACACATCACCATTCAATGCTCCAGTAGGCACCATTGTGCAAGTTGGTGCTTGAACCCGATGATTGCCGCTTGCGGCTATATTTTTGTTTGTTTTTTGTTCGTTTTTTTCCTTTTGTTTTCACACTTTACAATAAAGGCCAATAATAATTACATATGGAAGTAATAAATATGTATGAATGGTTAATTAAAGTCTAATTAATAACTAATTAATACCTGACACTAGATAAGACATTATTTAACATTATTAATCATTTTAATGTGTAGGAATGTTGTAAATAATAATGAACTGAGATTGATTAATAATGTCTTAACTAGTGTTTTTGAGACATTCTGCTGTAAAGTCAAAAAATT
Organism: Astyanax mexicanus; assembly: GCF_023375975.1. Lineage (NCBI taxonomy): Eukaryota > Metazoa > Chordata > Actinopteri > Characiformes > Acestrorhamphidae > Astyanax > Astyanax mexicanus. Next base: position 9,781,932 of record NC_064419.1, read on the forward strand.
AAAGGAACTTATCAGAGACGTGTTATCTTTCTTTCTTTCTTTCTTTCGGTTTGGTAACACTCTGCCAAAAGGACCAAATATAACAGTACATAAGGCAGTAATAAACATTTATACATTGTTAATTAATTAACTAATTAACTAATTATAAACTGACACTAGTTAAGACATTATTAAACATTACTAACTTTTAATGCTTAAGACTTTTATAATTAATAATGAACATTATTTTTTAAAAATTGTTGAGGATTAATAATGTCTTAACTAGTGTCAGATAATAATAAGTTGAAAAATACTGTCATAAATACAAAAAATAAGGGAACATTTATTTATTTTTGCTTGTTTTTTGCATGATTTTGACTTTTTTCATGTGTTTTATTTTTCTTCAGTCCTGCTTTATTCTTTTCTTCCTTTTGTCTCTTTTTTCCTGTTTTCTTTATTTTTTGCTGGCTACTTGCTGGCTGTCTTTTGATTGATATATTTGGTACTTTCTCTTTATTATTCATACTTGCTTTATTTTTGTTGATTTATGTCTTTCTTTCTTTCTTTCTTTCTTTCGCATTTTCTGTTTCCATCAGACTTGAAGATAAGGACTCACTGGATATTCATGATAATCCACCAGTACCTGAGAATGTGGTTCGAGAGGATGAAAACACTGTATGTCTCACAGTCACTGAACACCCTGCCAATTAATTTCCATACTAATCCTTATAAATAATTTTATGTCATAATAAGTCATATTGTCATAATAAGTGAGCAGTTGCACAGTGAGTCACAAACGGATGTGTAATGATGATCAGTATAATATAATATCTTATTAAATGTAAGAACCAACCAAGGTGGTTTGGATGCAAATGCAGGCAGGCTTTATTAACCCAAAAGGCAGGGCAAAAATCGTAGCCCAAAATTACATGCAAAGTTCAAAACCAGAAATAAATCACAAGGCAAAATTGTAGTCGAAGGCAGGCAAGGATCAAGAACCAGAAATAACAAAACACAGACGTAAACGCTCGATAAGACACTAGTGTGGCAATATCTCACAACTAGACTAAGCAAATGTCCCAGTATATATAGTCATTGTAATCAGCTGATGGCTCACAGGTGTGTGAAAAGGGCGGAGTCAGCTTATTAGTACTCCGGTGAGGCTGATCTTAAAGGTGCAGGTGTGACATTAAATCAAAAACCTGTAAATCAAAGCTTTTGATTTAAATTATTGCTTCAATAAATCTCTTATTGATATTATAGACATCATGACATAGAATTACGGCTCCGAGATCTAAATTAACATATTCACAAAGACAAGCCACACATTCCAGATTAATACAGTTTCTGTCACACTGAAACATCATATAGAACAGCGAACAAAAAAGAAAACAATGAACATTTGATCATACTGTGCAGCATTACGATAAACATTTAGGAATTCTGCTTTAAGCCCATTATTTAAGCTCTCGGGTCATGTTATTCTCTCCTCCCAAATATCTAAACTGAAATATCACAACTAACAATTTGGTGATAAAAATGTTTTTTTTAAAGTGCCATTTAGAAACAAGCATATGGAACTATTACAAAGAAAATTATATAACATGCCATCTTTCTCTCTCGCAGGTGTATTTTGTGTATGATGAAGAGGTGGAGGAAGAAGAGGCTCCTCCTCCCCCCACTCCTGAGCCTGTAGTGCTGGTAAACGACAGACCGCATAAGTTTAAGGACCACTACTGCAAGACACCCAAGTTCTGCGATGTGTGTGCTCGAATGATCGTCCGTGAGTCTGATTATAATCTACAATGCATCACTAGTCCAGTCCTAAATCTGAAAAAAATCATATTACGATAAACATGTATATTTAACAGTCTTTGTTACAGATATAGTTCAATGTCAAGGTAATGTGTCCCTTAACTATATGCAACTCGTGATTTATGACTTAAGCTACACTAAAAAGGTAAAATAACAGAGAAAACTACCTGTTATATAAAGGGCTGTTATCCTAAATTCTTCCAATCCTACTTCTCTTTATCCTTAAGAATTAAACTAAAGGGTTTTACTATTGCTGTGCCTTTAAAAGGTAATCAAACCTGATTCCACGCTCAACTTAAATAAAACAAAATGCACAAAAAATTGTGAGGGGTAGTTTGGAAGGGGCACTGGGTGATGTATGGGTTTAGGGGCGGGGCAGGAGGGAGAGCTAATTCAGCTGAGCAGTGTGCCTCTTATAGCAGTGAGACGCAGATAGTTGGATGTCAGCAGGGGGGCGGGGGGGCGGTATTATTAATTGACTGACCTATTTTGCATATTGTGAGTGTCCACATAACAAAGTGCACAGACACGTTATCCACGCCTATAGCAGAGTTGAACCTGAGAGGGCGCTGCAGAGGCAGAAGTGACCACAATAAAAGTGTTTTTTAAATGTTAGGAAATATTTATACAAATTTTAAGCAGGACTGGTATGTTTCATAACTTCAGAGGAACACATCTCAGCTATTAATAAAAATATATATAAGTTTATGGTTTAGTGCTTTCTTAAGGTCAATATAACACAGTCTGTTTAAACTAATACCACACAAAAATGATATGTTTGCATGGTTTTATTGAACACAACATGTTAACATTCACAGTGAGGGGGGAAATTAGTATTAGTTTAAGCAGTTTAAGCAGTATTAGTTTAAGCAGACTGTGTTTGTCTATTGTTGTGACTTGAGATGAAGATGAGAACACATGATTTAATGACCAATTCATGAAGAAATATAAGTAATCCCAAAGGGTTCACACACATTTAATATTTAATATATAATATAATGCTATAAGATCCCATATCAGCCAATCAAGCTAGAAATGCATTACTCCCTTAGTCTGCAAATTGAGAAGATTTTATTGATGGATGCAGTGCAACATGCTGTACAGTTTCACTGCATGGACAACAATGTAATAGATTTTATCTTTCATTTGATAATTTAATTGTAACATGGAGGAGGAGGCTGGATGCAAACGCAAGTCACTTTTATTAGAGATTAAGAAACTAACAAAGAACAAAACACTATGGAATAATATAACAAAAAGGTAACTAAAACAAAACACTATGAACCAGAAGAAAAACTAAAATACTGAAACAAACAAGCCAAAATAACAAATAAAGAAATAAACTACATAAAGCAAACCTTGAAAACTGAAGACAAAAAAGACAGCAGGTCTGAGGCTAAATAAAACATATAAACACAATCTAAACAGAGTAACAGCATAAGGTCAAACAAAAAGCGCGACAGATAACAAAGGAGCACATGGGGTATTTATACACAGGCAAACATAAGGGACACCTGTGGGAGCTAACAAGGATTACAACAAGAACGGCTAAGGCGGGGCTGGGGCGGAGACAGAAGGATAACCAAAACAAATGCCATGTGCTCAAAAAAGCACATGGCTAGGGACACAAGACAGGAAAACAGAGACAGACACAGGCTAAGGTGTGACATTAATACACAATAGACATTCTTGAAAACTAAAACAACACGTTGTAAATCATCCTAAATCATTTAAACATGGGTTATTTTTATGGATTCTATAGTTTTTGGTTTTCTTATCTTTCTATTTCTTCTGTTCTCAGTCAACAACAAATTTTGTCTGCGCTGCAAGAACTGCAAGACCAACATTCATCACGCATGCCAGTCATATGTGGAGTTCCAGAGATGCTTTGGCAAAATAGTGAGATGCTCCTACCTAATAACATTCATCAATGTGTGGAATTAATAAGTTGAAACAGCAGCATAATTGTTAACCCTTTCAGACTTGAATTATGTTCCAGTGAAATATAAGAAAATATAATAATACTTCTTTTTATGTCTGTAATGCACACAAAATAAGACACTACTATAATAAAGTAAAATCTAAATTAAAAACGAATACAACTAACTAACATTTTTATTGCTAAACATAATAAAAAGTGTTCTAAATCACAAAGAATTAGTTTGGTAACCGTGGTGGAATTGGTTCTGTAGTGCTGACCTGCCCTAATGGCTGAGTTTTGTCCAGTGCAGTGGGCGGGGCTAATGGGGATACTGTTTCATTGGCTGGTTTATGATCTATTCTGAGGGACAACAGCTCTCAATTAGTGTTCTGTGCAACAACATGTTTAAATTGACTGAATGGGTTAAATTACAAGGGACATCATGTATTTTCTTTATTTTTAAATGTTTTGTTGCACAGAACACTATTTGAGAGCTGTTGTCCATCAGAACAGACCATAAACCAGCCAATGAACAAGTTTAAACATTAATGAAACAGAGACTTTGCTCCGCCCACTGCACTGGAAAAAACAGTAGCACTAGAGCCATTGAGGAAAAGTAACAGCTAATTTTTTACTAATTTAATGTGATTTAGAACACTTTTTATTAATGTTTTACTGATTAGGGATGCTTTATGAAATAGAAAGTTAATATAATAAAATATACAAATATTACACACGGGCTCCAAATGCAATGGAAATAAAAAAAAAAAACCTATTAAAATTTTTAGTTAATTTGATTTATTTGCTATATAGGTTTTATAGTAGAATATTTATAGTAGAATCTTCTTTTCTGTGCATTACAGACAGAAAACTAAAAGGCTTAAAAGTTCATTAAAATGTTCTGTTCTTTAGCCCCCAGGTTTCAGACGAGCCTACAGCTCCCCTCTGTATGATCAGGAGATAAATAACCCTGGTGAGTGTCTCACACACACACACACACACACACACACACACACAAACACTATCCTCTGGTATTGTCTGATGATGGTTTGAGGCTTAGGAGTGCTTTTCCAGAGCTTGGTAATGAATTAATTATTGGGGCTTAAATCTCATACCTTTACCTGGCAACATCTATTTGTCTATGATCTGTTCTATATCCAAGTCAAGGCTACTGACAAATATAATGTGTCTAAAATATTAACACAAAAAATATATGTTCATTCATGTCATTTTATTCAACCATAAAATCCACACACTCATATAGTATGTGAACCCTTCAGTTAATGACCTCAAAAAGTCAAAGCTAATTAAAGTGAAGTGTTAGCAACCCTAGGGCCCTATCCTACACCCTGTGCAAGGTGTGTCGTGATGCTCGTTGCTATCTTACACCCAGTCAACAGTCTATTTTAATGCCTTGCTGTCCCGCCATTACAGTAGCGTCGGAGTTTAGGGATGAATCTACATTGATGGGTGTGGTGGTCTGGAAATAAGGTGTGTTTAGGTAAGTTTCTAGTTTGTTTCTATCTTGGTTGCAGGAAATACAGGTGCGCCACTGACTGGTTAAACCCCTGACAACAGTCAGCAGTCAGCTGCACAGTCATATCTTAGCCATGCAGGAGTGTCGTAGACTCAGTGCGTGTACACCCCCACTTGTTACACACTCAAATAAACGGGCTTCAGCATGCAAATCCAGATTTTACATCAACAATAAATCAAATAAAGGACAAAATAACATTGCTGTTTTCTTAAATGAGCTGCTGGCATACCTTCACAGCGTGAACAAGCATTTCAGTTTCCTCTGCTGAGACTTGCAAAAAAAGCACTGTGCTGTTAAGATACAAATGTGCCAAAGTCAGAGCTTACCTGGCTCTTACTTAGAGAGAATTAGTTCATGCCTTTGGCAGATTTTGAGTCACACAAGGCCTATTTTTTGCGGTCTCACAATACCAAAGACACATCGACACGCCCTAAATCCAGCTGCATGGTGGCCAATTGACCCTTGCACTATAGATTGCTAAAATAGGGACCCCAGAGTCTTGCTAATTTGGATTAGAGCTAATCTGACTGATAAATGCTTTTATTTTTTCAAATTATTTGTTTGCATAAAGGAGGATACTGTTACAAAGTGATTTTTTAAACTTTAGAAATTCACTACTCTACAGTAAGACAAAACATCTACAAATGGAGACAATTTGGGACTGTAGCTACTTTGGGTCAACCAACTGATCACCCTGATTACAGGGGTTCACTTACTTTTTTCACTACCAGTTTAAGTGTTGAATGACTATGTTAATGAAGACCTACAAGATCATATATTTTGTTGTGTTATCATTTGAGGCACAATAGATTTGCCAGTACCCTTGACATGGTAGTAGATCATGTAAAAAAGCATTATAAGTGTGTTTTGTCCAAATGTAGAATATGAGACCTTACATTTGTTGAACATCTGAAGGAATGAAGTAGCAGTAAAACAAACCAGTCATACTCATCCCAAAATACGCCCCAAACAATTACTGATTTTACACTTAAATATTGTATCAATACTTTTAGAAGCAACCGATTATGTGCTTTTGATATTTTATAATAAAGTCTATCATAGACAGAGTTATATGTGTTTGTGTGTTTGTAGGTCAGCAGAATCGCAGTGACCCGGTCTTTGATACTCTGCGTGTTGGAGTTATTATGGCCAATAAGGAGAGGAAGAAGGGATCAGAAGATAAAAAGAATGTAAGTTCATTCTGGATGTGTGGCACATGTTCAGTATATGGCATTCCATACATTTCCTGGTCCTTCAAGGTCAAGCAGAAACATGCTCTCTCAGGGCTTCGGCAGCTGATGACAAGCTGCATGCCTGGGATGATCTCCCAATCATAGTGGCAGCGCTTTAGACCGCTGGACCATTCAACATTCAAAAAACTTTGTTTAATGAGCACTGTAAAAAAAAGGATTTTCACAGTAAAAATGAACAGTATTGTCCCTAAAATATTTTTTCCTGAAAATGACAAGAATAGACTGTTTTTTTTGGAATGTATCATGTGATTGTACAAACAAATTCAAAGTGAAAAAGATGAATGATCTGTTTTAACTATTTTTACTTTTCTTTAATTTTAAGAAAACTAAATGTAATATATATATATATATAATATTTATATATATATATATTATATATATATATATATATATATATATATATATATATATATATATATATATATATATATATATGTAGTCTTTGTTACAAAATTAGGAATGTTTTAGATAAAAAAAAGTACTGTTGTTTGGCTGATATATCACTTTTAAAATACAGTTAATGAAAAAAAAAACAAATGTAATAATTTATGAGATTTATATTTATATTATATTTTGCTACTATGATGGAAACTAAGCTCAGACTAAGCTTTTGTGGGTGTATTAGTATCAGAGTTATCTCTATACTAGAAACCCCATGTGAAAACAGCCTGTTATACAGTTATGTTATGGAAGGATGGAAGAAAATATATATATATATTTTTACATTGTAGACTGTTTGTACTATTTAGAGCACCTATATGTCAATGTTGAAATACTTTTATGAACTTTTTATATACATAAAACATTAACAAACTGTAACTGTAGCTCATCTTCTTCCAGGCATGTTAGTCATCCTGCAGCCCTTCATTAGAGGTCAGTTTCTGACCACAGGACCACTGCTGGCTGGGTATTTTTGGTGGCTGTGCTATTTTCAGTCCAGCAATGCTTATGATAGTCTAGTTTTTGAATGGTAAAGGGGGCTTCCAAACTGTGCAGCAATATTATCAATGTATAAGTTTAAATTCAATAATAAATTATATACAACAGCAAGTTAATTTTAAGTGTACCTGTTATAATCGGACAGTACTCAGACACATGCAAATGCAATAAACATACTTTATTAAATAAAGACAAGAGGTAAGACAGAGAGCGGAATCAATAACAGAACGAGCAAGGTCAATAACGGCAAACAGCAGCAATAAGGTACCTACCAAGGTACAAAGACACTCCAAGGATCATACACAGCAGGGTGATATCACAGGGCAGGCAGAAATCAAGGTTGAAGAAAAACAAAAGAAGGTTGGTACACAAAAGAGAGAGAGAAACACAGGTATTGGTAATGCTTTGTAAAGTGGGGTAAACCAGACAATACCGGGCAAGGTGTGAGTGAAGTGAAGGTGTATATATACTGAGGGGAACAGGGGAAATCAATACTCTGGTGATTGGTTCCCGGGTAGTGCCATGGTATGTGCAGTGACATGTGACTGTGTGAGGCAGTAATGTCAGTGTGAGGTGCATTCTGGGTATTGTAGTCCGGAGACTAGGGATCGCTGGTAGAGCAGAGTGTGGGAGAGACAGGAGCGCCTTCAAAAAAGTCGTAGATGCAAGATACTGTGTACATGTTCCACATCGATACAAAAATAATCTCCTTAAAAGTCCAATCTCCTTTACCTCATTTCACACATTTAAAATGCTACGGTTCAGTGATCGAAACAAAGTTCACTCACACAAACACACAATATGTGTTATTTATTATGAATTAATATTATTTGTTTTGTATATTTAAAGAAATAACATGTGACATAACATTTGACATCATTCTCTCCCAAGATGATGATGATGATGATGGAGGAGGAAGAAGCCCAGCAGCCCAAAGAAGATGAAGAAGTGGGTGAAGGTAAGAGTATTAGCAAATATTTAATGATGATTTATTGCATTATTTATGGACAACATTCTCAGAGTGTGACCTAGCCTATAATGTGGCTGATTTACAGTATACTACTTCAGTTTTGCACTGCATGTTTTAGCTGTATTTCAACTGCCTTTAAAGACGAGCGCAGATTCCAAAAACCCAATTTATTAAGTAAGAGATCAGGCTTATAAGAATAGTCAGAGACAGGCAGGGTCAATAACCAAAGGGCAGCATGAACAAACAAAATATCAGAGTGAGCAGGCAAGGAGGTCATACACAGGAAAATCCAAACACTATAAATAGGGCAAAACAAAAGGGTAGTCTATCATACAAAAAGTCCAGCAACGAGAAAACAACAAACAATACAGGAATAGGCAAAAAGGGTAGTTGGATAGGCAAAAAGCGTCAGTAACAAATGGTCAAACAAAAAAGAAACGTGAGGTAGAAGAGCTATGAAAATAAATTCAATATCAGGCAACTAGGGAAAGAAAGCAGGGGCTATTTATACTGGGACACACAGGTGTGAGCAATCTCAGAAGCATGGTGAGCCGGAATGCTGTGTCCATTAACAAACCTGCTAGATATCAGTACAGGAAGCACATTACAGGTTTTAACCTATCACTATCCTTCAAACGCTGCATCCTGTGTAATCAGCCTGAGGAGAAATGGTGTTGTGACAGAGGAATAAAGAAAATTCTACCAGAACTACTTCCACCATTTCCTCCTAACAGGAAATGAAAAAAGCATATTATCTGATTTAAGCCTGGATTTCACAATAACTGAATCCAGGACAAAGAATTTTCTGATTTTGTTACAGGGAAGCAGGATGGAGATAAGAAAGATAAAACAGCTGCAGATGACAAGGTATTCAGTATTCAGTATTTATAATCACTGTTCTACATTACTGTTTCATGTTGTAAGAAAATATGAAAACATCACAGTGTAACAAATAATAATAATAATAATAATGATAATAATAATAATAATATATAAACAAACTATTGTATATACTAATTATTTTTACTACTTATTTTATATACTTCTTCTTTCATACAGTAATTATTTCATCTACTAATTATTTCTTCTACTAATTAATAGAATCTTTTTCTTCACTGACTGATTAACCCTTGTGTGTTGTTCATATTTTTGTTACTCGTTTACTTTGTTACTTGTATTTAATTCAGCAAAATTAAGTAATTTTACATTAAAATGTTTTACACATGCTTGCTTCACCTGAATTGCAAGCAATATAAACAGCTTACATGGTTAATATTTGCCCTTTACCTTTCTTATGTTACATTTCTTTCAAAAAGTGCTACTCTTTTTTTATTAGTTTTTTTAATAAAATGTAAAAGAAAATGAATTAAACTCAAGATATGAGTAGAAAATTTGTTTAGTTTCAAATTTACAAATTAAGCAATGTTTATTAGCCCTTGGCCAAACATACTGTATGTAATAAAAATGTGTAGGGGGGGGGGGGGGGGAGTGTACAGTGTGTGTATGTGTTTTGATATATGAGCCAATTCCAATGAGTTTGAGTTAGAAAAAATATTTTTTTAGTATCATTTGATGAAAAATGAAAACGGGTACCACAGACCTGAACATACCACACAAGGGTTAAAAATGTTTAATAAATATTAGTCTTTATATGAATTCCATTATAAAGCAGTGTTAGTAATAATGGCAGAAATACTGATGATTGTGTTTGTAAATGTTTCAGAATAAGCAGAACTTCAGTCAGAGTCACTACTACATGGCTCTGTACCGTTTCAAAGCTATAGAGAAGGATGACCTTGACTTCCAGTAAGTGTGAAGTTTTTTTAAATTTGCAAATGCATTTAACATATTTTTAAACTTAATTCCTAATCTCATATTAAATAATCCTATTTTTATTATTCATATACTGTCAAGTCAAATGCAAAATCTTAGAAAACCATAAAATCATTCATTTCCACAGTTGCACACATTATATAACATATAACAATATACTGCAAAAAGTGGTTTATTCATTCTATATTAATTTTAATAAGAGATTTACCAGATAAACTTGTTAATAACTGTAAATACTGGCCTTCCTTAAGGAGAACTCTGGAAAAGGATAGATTAAAGTTAACTTCAGCACACAGACAAGACTCGTCACACATTTTCTCAGATGACTGTTTCACACTGCAGACTGCAGACTGATGACTTTATATCAGTTATATATTAACTGGAGTGCTCAAAAGCCCAAACACAAAAGCTTACACATATATAAACTACTACAACCCAGAAAACTATTTTATTTTTTGCTCTTTTTTATCGGTTTTACTTTATTATTATTGCACAATAATTTAAGGCATCCTCAGTGTTAATAGTTCCTTGTTCTGTATACTTTATTTTTTATGGCATAAAAAAGTGATAATTGTGATATCAGAAGTGATAACAAAAAAAAAGTATATTGTGAATGTCAATTTTGGAAGCACACACTGGAAAAATAAAGAATTACAAAAAAAAAAACATATATAATCTAATTATATATATATATAACTGAAACTGTGTATGTTTGCATATATGTGTGTAAAGCCCCGGTGATCGTATCACAGTTATTGATGACTCCAATGAAGAATGGTGGAGGGTGAGTTTTACTTCTTGCTGTGTGTGTACATACTGATGAGTGTGTTCTGACAAACGAAGTGTCATCAATAGTGTAGTAAACTGAGTGTGTGTGTGTGTGTGTGTGTGTGTGTGTGTGTGTGTGTGTGTGTGTGTGTGTGTGTGTGTGTTGCAGGGTAAGATCGGGGAGAAGACGGGTTATCTGCCAATGACGTACATCATCAGAGTGCGTGCAGGAGAGAGAGTGTATAAAGTGACTCGCTCCTTCGTAGGGAACAGAGAGATGGGTCAGATTACACTCAAAAAAGACCAGGTATGTGTGTGTATAAATGTGTGTTTGTTTGTAAAAGAGATTAATTAGATCTGTAGGTTTACTGTGCATCAGGGTTTTATCTACATTTGCTTAATTTTGTATAAAATTGTATAGAATCTGGATGTTTATTAAAATAATATATAAAAGTAACATAATAATACTGCACAATATACAATTTTTCTTGATGCATCTACTAAGTTTAGAACCACATACAGCTCAGTCCATAATTAAAAGTTTCCTATTTATTGTAGATTTTACAGGGCTGTCCTATCTGAATTATTTACATATACTTTTATTGATGTTTAATTATTGACAAACCTCCACATATTTGAACCCCGATGCTTCAATTATTATCGATGAGTTGGAGCCCCCTACTGGTACAAAAGGGCAGTTGCATGCTGGCCCAGTTCATTTCTCTATTGTACCCTACTCCTTGTTTTGAAGTGATAATTTTTAGTACTGTGTGTGTATGGAGCAGCTATTGGATAAAACAGCTATTGGTTAATAGTTTGGACACCCCACACACATAGCCACGCAATGTGCTTGCAAATATTATAATCTTATTTATGTAAATACATTACTTAGCAACCACCTAGCATCCACCATGGATACCATAGCAACACCACAGCAAACACCTCACAGCACCTTAGCAACCACCTAGCAAGCACTTAGAAACAACATAGCAACCACAACGGATAACATAGCAGCAACTTAGCAACCTCCTAGCATCCACTTAGCAACACCCTCACCACAGATACATAACAACACCTTAGTAACAACTTAGCAACACCTCAGCATCCATGTAGCAACCCAACAACGTAGCACAGATAACACAGATACCATAACAACACCTTAGCAACCACATAACAACACCTGCCAACAACATAGCAACCACCACAGACACCATAGCAACACCTAAGCAACTGCCTAGCAAGCACTTAGCAACACTGTAGCAACCACCACAGACACCATAGTATTAAGATAGCAACCACTTAGCAACACCATAGCAACCACCACATATACCATAGCAACACCTTAGCAATCAAAAACACATTTTTTCTTTGTGTGTTTTGTGCAGATTGTGGTGAAGAAAGGAGAGGAGGTTAACGGCTACCTGAAGGTCAGTACAGGCCGAAAACTGGGCTTCTTCCCTGCTGACCTGCTTGAGGAGATCTAAGCAGCACCACCGTACCTCTGTTCCAAGGCAAATGCAAACGAGCAAAGAAACAATACAAATATATAGTGCCAGTCAAAAGTTTGGAAACAACATTTCATGAAAAAATTAAAAAAATAAATTACATTGTAAATGAATACTGAAGGAATCATGTAGTAACTTAAAAGTGTTAAACAAACCAAAATACTCTGTGGGGTGCTGCTTGATTGCGGCTTTCCTTTTCTGGGGCGGTCCTGATGAGTGCCAGTTTCATCGTAACGTTTTTTAAGGCCTTTGTGACTTCACTTAAAAGTACGTCATACAGCTGACTGATAAAGTGCCTACTTTAAAGAATCTAAAAATAGAAAACTATTATTTTATTCAAATAATGTTTGCATATGATTCATAGTTTGGATGACTTTATATATTAATATTAATATACAATGCAGAAAAATCACTGAATTTAAGGTGTGTCCAAACTTTAACTGGTACTGTACATACATTTATACGTATATACATACATACATATATACATACATACATACCAACAGACATACACGGACACCAAATGCAAATAACAGCAATTTTAAAAGGTATTGTTAGAGTGAGCATATCTGAGCCTTAATAATTGTGTTACTATGGAAAGCACTGTTAGCACACACACACACAATACCAAAGTAAATAGGCCTTTTTTGTACCTTTATGACTATTCTAATCACCTGTGCTGCCTGTGCTCGCTCTTCTTTACTTTACACCGTTTACTGTGGCCTTTATTCTTGTTTATATACTGAGTAAAAAAGATCATTTTACATATAGGTCAAATATTTAAATTATACATACATGAATTTTATGTTTAATGAGCTAATAGGATGAAAATGTGTGTGCTGTGAAATTGTAAAGCTGAAGTATTGGATTTTTTTTTAATGTACAGCAGTGTAAAATGAGATGTGAGCAGTTTTACGTCATACACAGTAGCTGTGCATGGAAGGTTTGGCTATCTGTCCATCTGAAGACTTTCTACATTCTGTAGTTTGCTCTGCTGTATATTTAAGCATACCTGGTGCCTGCTGTGTTAAACTTCTTGCTGCTAATGTTGAGAGATCCAAAGATTTATGGCAGCTTATCCACTGGAAACTTGTGTTCAAGTACAGGTTCAGTTTCAGACTCACAGTGTAAACACAAACCTCCTAATAAAGGCAACTATTTTTTGTATATCATTTTATGTTGATGTATATTTCTTCCCATATATGTGCACATGATTATAGGTGTGTGTGTGTGTTGTGTGTACATGTGTTTTTATTACAGTGTATTTAAGTGGAGACGTACGTATTAAGTTGCTCAGATAAAGTGCAAGAAGCCCCCCACCACCCACATACAGTACATATTTACTGCTGCTGTAGTCTTTCACACTAATTAATTAATGGATACACATACATCTCATCTCATCTCATCTCATCTCATTGTCAACCGCTCAATCCGTGAAGGGTCGCGGGGGGGGGCCTGGAGCCTATCCCAGCAGGCATCGGGCAGAAGGCAGGATACACCCTGGACAGGCCGCCAATCCATCGCAGGGCAGACGGACACAGACAGACAAACAGACACATTCACTCACACACTCACACCTAAGGGACAATTTTCAATCAAGTTCCAATTAGCCTGAACGTGCCGTCTTTGGACTGTGGGAGGAAACCGGAGGAACCCGGAGGAAACCCACGCAGACACGGGGAGAACGTGCAAACTCCACACAGAAAGACCCGGGTCGCCCCAGCCGGGAATCGAATCCATGCCGTCTTGCTGTGAGGCGGAAGTGCTACCCACTGCGCCACTGTGCCGCCCACACGGACATCTGTAATTTCTTTTTCAATGCAAGTCAAATAAACCTGATAGTAACAAATAATAATAGTTTTATCTTACAAAATATGCCTTATTGTCACGAGTTTAGAAAAAATATGTATGCTAATTTATTTATGTAATTATTTATTCAAACATATTAATGACCTTATTTTCATCTTGTGTTTTGTATGCAATGTTAACCACCTAGCAGCCACCACAGATTCTACAGTTACATCTTACCAACTATTATAGATGCAATAGAAACACCTAAGCAAGCACTAAGCAACACCATAGCAACTACCTCGCAAGACCATAGCAACCCACAAGCAACCACCATGGATTCCACAGCAACATCTTTAAAAATACCATGGATACAATGGAAACACCTTGGGAGCCATCTAGCAACACCTTAGCAACCACCTTCCAACACCTTAGAAACCACCCAGCAACACCAAAGCAACCACCACAGATATCATAGCTACAACCTTAGCAACCACCTAGCAACTCCTAAGTAACCATCAAGCAAACACCACAGAATTCACAGCAGCTCTTTTCCTTTAGCAACCACCTCAGATATCATAGCGCGTTAATTGCACAGTTTACATTTCCTTTAAAAATAGAATAAGCCCTAAAGTAGAACCCTGTTGCACTTCACACATTTTAGCTATTAAAGAAAATAACAATACCATAATCTTTGCTTTAGAAATAATAACAGAACTGTTGTAATTTTTCCAAAAGCATTTTAGGATTAAAAGCATCTTAACATGGAAAGAGAGAGAGAGAGAGAGAGAGAGAGAGAGAGAGAGAGAGAGAGAGAGAGAGAGAGAGAGAGAGAGAGAGAGAGAATGTTTAGTGTAAAGCTCACTCGATCGTCTAAGAATCATCTAAACGTTAAGAACATTTTGGGAAAGCCACCTCTGTTTATTTAGGGCCAAAGGGGTTTTAATGTAGTGGAATGGTGTAATGAGAAGCATTCTCCACTAGAGGGTGATAATGATATTATGTATGTGGTGTGTTAAACCCCTCATTGGTGTATTTTATTGTATTATATAGAAGTTTATAATACATTATAGACATATTAACTCCTACAATTAAATATTTTAATGCCTGAACTGAAGTCTGAACTCCAAAAGTAACCATTGGAAGCAGTACAATTTTACAATATTAAAGGTACCTTTCATTGTTAAAATCAATTAATCTTATTTCATAATTAGAAGTCAATATATCCACACATAAACATACATATTATACAATATATATTGAATTTTGACTCACAGTAAAATTATTTGTGTTCACAAAGCCATTTTTCACATGTAAGCAAAAAATATATATTTTATTAAATGAATATACACTTTTTTACATTTTACATTACACTGTTAGCTTTGCTATATATATATATATATATATATTGTGTTTGTTTTTTTTTATGTTGCTATCCTTAAAAAATAGCTTAAGATTGTAATGTACGTAGGTGTGAAGCTCTCTCTGAAAGTTCTCTAAAGTTCAGTTCACTCTAATTTGAGCTGAACTGTGTTTAAACAATAGGCAATTCACAAAGCAGCTTTACAGAAACTGCAGTGCAGAAGAGTAATGAGCACACTGAGAGCCACACACGCGCACACACACGCACACACACACACACACAGTCTCTGTGTTCTCTGTAGAGGGAATTCAGTGCACCAAATGTCACACTGTTCCCACTGCAGCATGTTCTCTGATTGCTCTCAAGGGCAGATGTCATCCTCAGTTCCACACCTCACTCTACCATCACTAACACTAACCACCCATCTCACGGTTTCACTCTTTATTTCAGCACATATCACACCAGTAGCTGAGTTATTAACTCAGTTTATAACTAATATAAACAGTACCTTCATCACTACAGCGCTACAGTTTCTTCTTCCTGCAAGTTTAGCAGATAAACATTTTTAAAATGGGTTCAAGTAATCATTATAGATTTACAACTGAAAAAGTTAAATAAATATAAATTATATTTTGAATTATATGTTTTCTTAATGCCTACTATTCCAGTGTGTTTAAAACTGTGTACTTTAGTTGTATTTACCTTATTTATGTGTTTACTTATATTCTGTAGAATTTAATTTAGTTGGAAAAGTTGTGTAATTGATGTGCAATTGATAAAAACATAGTAATAATAATAATAATAATAATAATAATAATAATAATAATAATAATAATACTTTGATTCTTCTTCTTATTATTCTTATTATTCTTATTATTCTTCTTCTTATTATTATTATTAAAACAATAATAATGTTTGTTTATATACCTTCCTTAGCACATGACACTCTCTGTTTTCTCCTTGTCTCCGCCCATGTCTTCAGTGCTTCCACCTGTGTTCATTTATAGCTCCACCCCCTCATTATCTGAACTCAGGTGATTCCTGTTTTCTGTCCCCTCCATGTGTATTTAAGCCCACTTTCCTTATGTACTCAGTGTTTCTTTGTTAATGTTTTTGGTTTATTGTTTGTTTGTTTTTCTTGTTTGTTATTAAATATTACTTTTTTTTATTAAATATTACTGTTTGTGTCCGCTATCGGTGTCCACTCCTTGCTGCCCCGGATATTTTTAGTGACATTATTTGAATAATTTGAATTGAATTTATAATTGTTTTATAATGATAAACACACACACACACACACACACACACACACACACACATATATATATATATATATATATATATATATATATATATATATATATATATATAATTTTAATATTGTTATTTTTATTTGTATTTTTTTCAACAATAATAATGATATCTTCTTTTGTATTATTATTATTATTATTATTATTATTATTATTATTATTATATATTTATATGTATATATTTAGTAACTATTAAAGCTAATTTTAGCCTCCCCCAGGATCTGCTGCTCCTCTGCGCTTTTGATCTTCTCCAGATCTCTGACAGGCGTCCTGCAGGGACAGCAGTGAAGGAGTCACAACGGTCCCACAGAAGCTGCTCTGGCTCTCTGCAGAAGCTCCTCGTGGCTTTAATCACTGCTTTATTATAGCACTCTGTAAAACACCAGCACAAATTAAACACTGCTGATAAAAATAAAAAATCATCAGTCATAAATAATTGTTTACTGTTACATTTTTATGAGACTTGGCAGCAAAACAACAAATGGCTATTTTTTACATTTCTCAATTAAAAAGAACACTTTAAAAACTGTGAGAGTGTTTACAGAGTAGATTATATTCCTGCTGATCCTTTTCCGTGATAAAGGGCTATTTAACTAAACAATAATGAGAGAGAGGAACTGGGTGGAGACAGAAGCCCATTAACAGATCCAGGGTTCCAGAGAAGAATCCACCGCTCCACCAGAGTGGAACACTTTTTTATATATGTATGTATATCTGATCCAGTATATGCTTATACTTTATACTATATACTTTATCAGGCCATATTTTACTGTGCCATTCCATCATCATACATTGATGATGTATTAATTGATTGATTATTTGATTATTATTTTACTTGATTATTTCCTATGTATTACTATTATTATTAAATCTACTGTAGATACAGTATGTAAAATTCTTTTAAAAATGACCAAATCATTCAAATGTGCACAGTACAACTAGTAACAGCAGTATCAACATTGGAGAGTATTTTTTTTATAATTTTTAACTTTATAATCTAACCTTTTGGATAAGAAATCAGTTATATATTTTTTCTTATTATATTTTTAATTGGACAATGTTTTTAACATTCAAAATCTTAAATGTGTTTTATTTACAGTATATGATTAATAGTATTGAGACATTTCTACGAGGATTTATTGATGTCATTTGATAACTGCTGGATTTTCTGATGTTATAAGACTTCTGATTTATACAAAACTGAATGGGCACTTTTCTGCAGTTTGACTCTACACTACTACAAATTGCAACAGTAATATTCCTTGTAACTTTTAAAATTAATAGTAAGGAATGTGTACTTTAATGATTTAATGGTGATTTAATAACTGTTTGATTAGCTGGTTTTATAGGACTTGAAATGGAAACTTTTCCTAAGTTTGACTTTCCATTACTCCAAAACGCTACAGTAATATCACTTTATACTTCATTAATAGCCATGGAATTTAATTAAGGATTTAATTATGTCATTTGATAACTGTTTGATTTTCTGGTTTTATAGGACTCCAAATTCTGGTAAAACAAACAAAAAAAAAATTCTGTGCAAAACTGAAAAAAGGTTGACCTCCCATTAATCCAAGATGCTACAGCAATATATAATGATTCTTATATAATTAATAGTAAATAATAGCATTGAAAACATCAAGGGTTTAATTGTGTTATTTGATAAACGCTTGATTTTCTAGGATTTGTTTTGACCTCGAATGTTAATAAAGAATTTTAAATGATTCAGGAAAGTAACAGGAAGTGTGAGGACAATGCTGGTTGATTTTTAATCCAGGTGGAGGCACCGAAGGTGAAAAGCACGCCTGCCATTTAATTCACACAAAAGAAGAGCACACAAAGAATCAGCTATCACATCTCAGCTGAGGAGAAACTAGATCTGCTCCAGCTGCTTCTGATTTTCAGTCTGTGCTTAAAAATGTACATAATGTACCTAAATGCACAGTGTGTGTACTGGTGAGGTCTGGGAGTGCACTACAGATGAATGAAGCCATATGTGTGGACTGAACGTTTCGTAACTGGGCCTCGCTCATCAGCTAAATACATAAACAAGTGTTATAGCACTGCTGTAAGAGGCAGTGCTAAATAAACAAGTGAAGGAAATGGCTGTTATATAAGTTAAGCTCATGCGGGATCATTCTGAAGTGTGTTTTGAGTGTATAAGAGTGTGTATGAGTGTGTGTATGAGTGTGTTTTTGAGTGTGTTTTGAATTTATGAGTGTGTATGAGTGTGCAAATGTGTTTTGAGTAGTGTGTGAGTATGTTTTGAGTGTATGAGTGTGAGAATGTGTATGTGTGTATTTTAGTGTGTGTACGAGTGTGTATGAGTATGTGAGTATGTTTTTTGAGTGTGATAGATAGATAGATAGATAGATAGATAGATAGATAGATAGATAGATAGATAGATAGATAGATAGATAGATAGATAGATAGACGTGGTTTTATGTTTTTTGGATACAATCCCGAACATCCCTTTCAGACAGCTTCCTCTTACAGCGTCCACAGTTAATCCTGTTGGATGTAGTTGGTCCTTCTTGGTGTTATGCTGACATTACCCTGGATACCATGATATACGTGCACCAACAATTTGTCCTCTTTTTAACTTTGGTATGTCACCCATAACGTTGTGTGCACTGCAATATTTTGAGCAAAAATAGATAGAGTGTGTATTCATTTGTTTATGAGTGTGTTTTGAGTATGTGAATGTTTATGAGTGTGTATGAGTGTAGTATGTTTTGCGTGTTTGTGTGTGTGTGTGTGTGTGTGTGTGTTTGCGTGTGTATGAGCGTTTTGTGTGTGGGTATGAGTATGTGTGTGTGTCTGAGTATTCAGAGACTTTTATTTTTTATATTGTTGTATGCTGCGTCGCTGAGCTTATAGGATGACAGAGAGTGGCTGCAGTGTGAGAAAGGCTTACATGGATTTGTTTTCTGGAGCAGAGTCACAGATGGACATGACGAGGTTGAAGATTTTAGTGTAAACATCAAACTCTGCACATTTCCTGTGTGTCTTGGAACCGTTTCCTGTCCTTCAGAGCAGAGCAGAATAAATGAGGTCTATAGGAGGAGGAGAAGCAGCAGCTTGTGGAGAAACGCGTGTGTATGAAATGTGTGCGTGAGCTCGTGTGCACACTCGCTTGTCGGAAAGCGATTTTTCCACAGGGTCAAGCGATTATCAGACATGTTGGGATTAGAGTCAAACTTTCAACTTTGCTGACGAGGAAATAAACATCTGTTCCCCTCTCCACTGCTCCTCTCTCCCTTTCTCATGACCTATGTGTTTACAGTGCAAACCCAGGGAGGCCACTTTATTAGTTCTTCTTTGTCCTCATTGAAGTGATTCCCTTTGAATTCTACAGCTAGAAATGGTAGAATGGAGGTTTGTTGGCTTTCCTGAACTGGTTTCTACTTTGGGTGAAGCTCACGCTGTGCCATGAGGAGGGAGGGTTGTATAACTGCGGTGGCCTGGGTAACAAACCTAGCATCTTCAAACTGACATGGACCGGATGCATTCAGGAGATTTTTAGTTAAGAGACAATGGGTTCATTTGAAAAGATGAGTAAAAGTCACTCAGTCAGGAAATATAACTCTGTGTAGTTTCTGCAGGGTCTAGCCATTTGGGTGCTCAAAAAAAGCAAAATATATGTATATATATATTTTTGGTGCCCCTCCTAAGTTTGACCTCCTATTACTCCAAAATGCTACAGTAATACAACTTGATACTTATGTCATTAAAAACGCATTAAACCCTAAACCATTTTCTTTTCAATAATAGTTAAAATCAGTCCTGCTTAATTTTTTATGGACCTTTCCTACCTTTAAAAAACGTTTTTACTGTGGTCATTCACCCCTGAACCCATACTTTACCCAGTGCCCCTCCAAAACCTCTCCAACCTTTTTGGCATTTTTTAAATTTGAGCTGAGGGTTAAGTGATCCAACATCAGGGGTTTAATTAACCTTTAATAGTATGGAAAGGGTTCTTCAATGAATTAATGATGTAATTTGGTAACTGTTTAATTTTCTGGTTTAGTACTTCTTTTTATAGGAAATCTTTGTTATGCAAAAATAAATGGACACTTTTTCTAAATTTGACTTTCTATTATTCCAAAATGCTACAGTGATATTACTTGATACTCATGTGACTAACATTTTGGAAATGTTTCTGCAAGCATTTAATGGTGTCTTTTTATAACTATTAACATCCCTACTAATAAAGAGGCGGGGCTAAAGGGGAAAAGAGGGCAGAGATACGGCAGATATTTGATTTTCTGGTTTTATAGGACTCCGTTTTGTGGTTTTTACAAAACCGAATGGGCACTTTTTATAAGTTTGACTTTCCATTACTCCAAATACAGTCATACCAGTTATAACTTTTAATGATTAATAGTAAGGACTGTGTCCTTTAAGGATTTATTGGTGTAATTTGATAAACATTTGATTTTCTGGTTTGATAGGACTCAAAAATCTGTTTATACAAAACTGAATGGGCCCTTTTCCTAAGTTTGGCTTTCCATTATTCCAAAATTTTAGAGTAATATCACTTGATATTTATATCATTAATAACTTGGAAAAGCTTATTCAAGGATTTAATGGTGTCATTTGATGTTTGTTTTTCTAGTTTTATAGGACTTAAAATATATGATTTATACATAACTTAATGGGCACTTTTCTGAAGTTTGACTTTTGATCATTCCAAATGACTACAGTAATACCACTTGATACTTTTATGATTATTAGTAAGGAATATTTTCTTCAATTATTTAATGGTTTCATTTAATACCCGTTTGATTAGCTTGTTTTATGGGAAACTGCATCAAAATATATTAAACTACTTGTGCTCCTACTGTAATTGCACTACTTTACAGCATCTTTACTGCTAAATTCTTTATAAACAGTTTATATTTTTATTTGCAGCAGAGAGGTGCATGTGTTAATATGACTGATCTTGTTCAAATATATTTCAAATGTCTCTATATTTCTCCTACATTTCCTAATATATTTATTTTCTGCACTCAGTGCAGGAACTAAATCTCTGACTGGACAGTGCTCTGAATCAAGTTCAGTGTGAAACACTACTTCACATGAAAGGACCTGGTTGTGCGTATGAAACTGTAGCTTGAAGGGTCTTTTGTACCTGATGTCCCTCATACATACAGTCACGTCTCGCACAAGCATTAGCATACAGCTGAGCGTCTGATCAGCACTAATGAGGAGAAAATCCACACATCCATCATCACACAGCACACGTGTGTTGCTTAGAGATGAAAGGCATGAACAGATCTTATCTCAGTGCTGGACCTCTCCCTCAGGGCAGGAAAAGCAGCTCCCTGTACATTCACCTCTAATAAAGACAGCATGGACACATAGACAGGATGTATGCATTACACTCTTTATTAGGGTGGACTGCAAAACATCATCCACAATCACTTCATACCATTAAATAAAGGCAAACAGAAGACAACAGAAAACATTTGTGTCATACGCACATACGGTAAACCCATCGGAAGCAGTAAAAAAGGAGAATGTACAATATTTCATTATGTTTTTCTTTATAATGCAAATTTTACATTTACACTAAACAGTTCATATAAACCAAACATACACTACAGCGTAATCTAATTCTTCTACAGTTATCTACTCTCCATATTGTTTATACTCTATCTATATATATATATTTATATATCTTATTCACTTTCCAAATAGTGTTCGATCCCCTTGTGGTGCATGAATGGCACATCAGTTCCTCACTTAACCAACCAGAACTACTTTCAGCAAGACATAATCGACTTTAAATAGTCTGTTTACACAGCTATGTCTATGAAATCTATCTAGTAAACAATCTTTTCCACCCTTGCAGCAATAACACACAGCTGAACACAGTTAAACACAGTGTACACCCTTAAAAAAAGGAAAAAGGAGATCTGCAAGGTTCTCCAGCAAAACCAAGGGTTCTAAGTAGAACCATGGCTACTTTAAGACAACTCCAGCATTATGCAATGGCTGGTATTTCTTGCTCCTGGACATTTCCTACAGTCAGTAGCTGGAATTGTCATTTGGAGTCACCAATAAAGGACACGCTTTAAACAGGCATTTTTGGACAAGCTGAGAGACACATAATCATCTCTATCATTGTCAAAGTTTGAAGTTGCAACATATAAAAGTCATTTTTGAAGTGGACTTTATATTTAGTTTTAGAAATATACAGTAGTTTTTTGGAGTGGACTTTATATTTAGTTTTAGAAATATACAGTAGTTTTTTGGAGTGGACTTTATATTTAGTTTTAGGGATATATGGTATTTTTCGCACTATATGGCACACTTAAAATTCTTTCATTTTCGCAAAAAACGTTATTGCGCCTTATAATTATGTATGAATTTTACCAGTCAGGTTGTAAAGGGCAGTAAAGCCCAAGGCACTGAGGCTGGAACAATATTAGCATTAGCCGCTAAGCGCTAGCTCTTTCATTGTTCAGAGGTGAGTGATATTGGACTGTAACCTGCTGCTAACCCTGGCTAGCACTGCTGGAGAGGCATTAGCATTAGCATTAGCCGCTAAACGTTAGAGGTAGCACTTTTGCCGTTCAGAGGTGAATATTACCAGACTGTTTAACCCTGCTGCTAACCCTGGGTAGCACTGCTGGAGCAGCAGTAGCATTAGCTGCTAACTGCACTAAGCGCTAGCTCTCAGTGCCACTCAGAGGTGAGTATATCGGACTGTACCCAGTGCATTTACCATGTTAAAACAAGCTACGTGTGACAAACCACAAGCTAATACCACCCTGTCTTACCAGAACATTCAGGGTTTCTCAGTGTAGCGCTGTCTGGGGCATTAGTGGCTATGCTAATGCTCCAGCCTTTAGTGCTGGAGAAATTTGGGAATCTATGCTTACTGTACATAAACGAAAGCGTTTTATTCACCCAAATAAACAGCTTCCAGGAGAGAAATGTAGAGTGTAGACTAAAATCCAGTGCTTGTTTAACTTAAAAAATTTTTTTTTTACATTTACAGTGTTGTTTACTTAGCTTAGCTTTACTTAACTTAACTTTACCTACCCTCCCATCCACCACCACCCAGTGGGGAGACCTGCTGAATTAGAAGGAAAACATGGTGACACCCCTGTTCCTTACTAGTGTCACATAATCTGCCTTATAATCTGGTGCGCCTTATAGTGCGAAAAATATGGTAGATCAATATTTTGTTATCATAAAATAGGAACTAAAACTGCTGTGTAGGGGTCTGTAATACAGGGTCAAGGACTGAAAGTCTTTATACTAACTGAAAAAAAAAATATTTACCATAAAAATGTGCACTGATCTCCAAGCATTTTAAGTGTGTAACCAAAACTAATCCTTCGTCATTCATAAGCACCACCTCATCAATCCAAAAAAAGCTATAATGTCCATTCATTCACCCAAGCAGGATCGAACACAACAGTTTCAAATCATGGTACACATATTAGAAATAAATGTACTTTTATGCTTCCTTTTAGCTCATTTTCATGAGTAGAAATGTGTAAATCAATGAGGCACACACACATACACAGTTGTAAAAAACATTTAAAGTACCAGCATAGTTAGAGATTAAAAGTCAGGCCCCTCCTTCTTCAGGTTCTTGTAGTCCTGTGTGACTGCCACAAACTACAAAAGAGAGAGAGAGAGAAAGAGAACAAGGTCTATAGTCTTACAAAGCATTACTGATACACAGAAAGGAAGGACATATAAAATAATATAAAATTAATAACCATCAACAGCAGTAACATATTAAACGCCTTTTTTTCTATACTAACTTAATAGTTTTTGTGAGTGGACTTTAGAATCCAGCACAGCACAGCTTCTTCTTTTTTTAACACTAAAATCATACAGTAAAGAACTGTTTAACAATGTTCCATTGAAAACCTGTAAAACACAATGCATCCCGGATGTCCTTTGAATACAGCTGCCATCTGTATATTTAACTGCAACATTCAAGAAAAAATAGTGGTAACACAATTATAGTGGTTTTACACAATTATACTCTGAATAAAGTAACATACAAAACCCTTTCCATATATTCAAAGCCATATTTTGAGTAAATATTATCTGAATTAAACAGCCAGGAGCCATTAAAATATTTTTTACTACTGGCCCTTGACATCCTTTATTTGCATAATGTGTGTCTTGCCACCCCTAACTCACCATTAGGGTAAAATTGTGTCTACCAGGGCTACATTTGTTTGGGAATTCATTTATTTATTCATATTATTCTTTATATAATGGTAATGGACTACCTTCCCACAGTGTTGTAGACCATAAGAGTAAGTTGCCATTGTCTTTATTGCAAAGTATAGCTTTGTCCTGGCTCAGAACTGCAATGCAGTAACTTTGGAGCATATCTCTTCCCAGTTTTTTTCTGTTCGTTTACAGTGTATGGCTAGCTGTAATTGTACAATAATATGTTAGTAATATGTCACAATCGGTTCTGAATAATCATCATTTCTATTTCTACCTTTTAACATCACCCTTTGGAGTGATGAGGGTAAAGAGCACCATCTACCCACCCAGAGAGAGAAAGGCCAATTGTGCTCTCTTGGGGCTCCAGCAGCTGATGGCAAGCTACATGAACAGGATTCGAACCAGCAATCTTCTGATCAAAGTGGCAGCACTTAGCCCTCTGGACCACTCGGAGACAAGACCCCAAACATCATGCAACAGCCTGTGATGCATTTATACTAAATTAATATTTTTACAATACAGTAATATGCTGTAGTCTTTCTCCACAGTCAATAAATATATAATTTTACTATCCTTTATTGGCCAAATTTCCGTTGCTAATGTACTGTATAATTTGCAGGAATTTACAGTGTTTTAAGAGTATTTATTTAATTCAGCAGATTTTAAATAAACCATGATGATGTAACATTTGAAGCAACAGATGGCCCATTATTTGTTTCGTAAAAGCAAATTTTATTTTTTTATTTTTCTTTATTTTTGTTTTCTGGGATTCTGAACACAGGCTATTGTTAGTGTGTAGGCTAGCGTGAGGGCCCTACTTGGCACACTTACTTTGTACTGATAGGTGGGGCTAAGCTGATTCCAGGGCTCAGGGTTGCTGGTCTTGTTCCAGCTAGTGATTTAGGAGCAGGAAAAGGAGGCCACGACCCATCAAGGCAGCCACAGGACAAAAGACAAATTAACATAATTAACAGAAGACCAGAGAGCTTTCTGACCATGACCAAAAGCGCTGCTAATAAGCTTTCAGCTTTTTTTTAATTGTTATTTCAAGTGCTCTCTATCAGTCTTACATTTCTGGTGGAAATGAAACATAATGAATGGCTCTTACGTAACATGGGGTCCTCTGGCTAGACGAATCAGATATAGTGAGGCTCCTCCCATTCCTAAACATATGAAGAAAAACTGTGGAATGAGCTGAAAGAGAGAAGAGGAATGAATGAATGTATTAATTTTAAGATTCTACTGCTTTATTTTTATCTACTAATTATTAATGATCTAATAATTACTACACATTATTCAGTATCTGCTCTAAAAGCAATATGCATTTTTAGTATGAGTTTTGAGGGTCAGGAATTGAAGCACAGTACCATCTACAGACTTTTAGTTTTAAAATTAAAAAATGGATATAATCCAAGTATATTACACAGTTAAATTCATATAGCTAAAATCACAGTGTTAACTTTTTTTTCTTAAAAACATTTTGTGTTAAACCATACCAAGAGTTGGTGTTATTTTTCAGATTTATACTTCAACTCTCCACAGTGTACTCAGTGTCTCAGAGGCTTTGTTTGGGGTTATAAAGGGGTTTTATATTAGTTGTGGCGGTTTTAAGTGTGTTTACTGTATGTGTTTATATGCTTGTTTAGATAAGTGAGATTTTGTGTTATTCCTTCTCTTTGTGTTGGGTTGCAAGATGGATAAGGGTCTCCACTTCACTGAAGAGTTGCCATATGCTTGATCAGGATAAATCGGTTATTAACCTGGTATACCTAATGTTTAAAATCTATTTTATATTTTCTGCTTTATAATTTTAGCAACTCTAATGTAGGAGTTGGATTTTACTGAGTGCGCTTTTAGACTGTTGCAGAACTCTCTGCCCTTTCTGCTGAACATCTGGCTTTGAGGTACCAAATTAGAGAGGCTATTAGACGAGATTATGGAAGATTAGATTAAATTAGATTACAATCTCCGGCCGTCAAGTTGCGCTAGATCTCTCTCCCGCAGCTCGTTAGTTAGTGAGCACGCATGCAGTTCAGTGTGAGATGTGAGGTTTGTGCAGAAGTGCTGTGCAGGGCTGTGGTAGATAACTGTGGTCGTGCTGTTTGTTGACAGTGGGCGCTGTCCAAGTGCTGAAGGAGTTTTAAATTACCATTAGATTTATTTTTCTTAACTCACGTGGGTCTGGATAAGGAATGGAAAACATCTTCCAGTATTTCATAGAATTATTTATTTAGTTTATAGGAGCTTATAGTCACGATAGACTATAAAGCACGACTCTGCGTTTAAAACAGCTTTGGTAGTGTTTGTGTAATTAATGCTTGCTGTTTTTAATCTCTATTTCTCCAGCTGTTCTGTCCTCATTTCTTGCTTCTGTCTATCATGAGCTGTGAACGCAGTGCATAATGGATATTGTGTTTTTTTAGCAGGATCTAATTGCGTTGAAACATCCTACTTTTAAGACTACAATTTGCGAGTTTAAGAAGGTGGAGCCCATGAGCCCATGTGGGGAGTTAAAACTGCTCATGACTTTGACAAAAAGGCCTAAAATCAGTTTTACTGGGCTGAAACAGAGATATTAACCAAAGCAAATTTATGAATTTACACAAAAACAGAGCTATTAGCCAATGCAAATGTATTAATTTATAGTCCACCAAAAACAGAGCTATTAGTCGAACCGAATTTATTGTTTTTAACAGAAACTACGGTGGCCGAGAAAGCCCAGCGCAGTGCAAATAGAAAAGCGCTGCAAAAGCACAAAACACATCCATCAAAATTACAACACAGGCGCAGCAAATAGAAAAACGCGCTGCAAATAGAAAAACGCGCTGCAAATAGAACCACAACACAACGGAAGTGAGTCACAACACAACGGAATTTTCCCGGGGGACCTTAAAAGATGCTGTACCAGCTGTATACAAAGGACAATAAGTGGCAAACAAGCTTCTGAAAAGTAAGTTATGTTTATTACCTGTGATTACCACGGTTGTGTGCATATTATTAAAAGTTCTGCTTCACAAAACGCCTTGTTTGCCACTTATTGTCCTTTGTACACATAGTGAAGTCCGAGACGTTACTGAAGACGCAGCTTAGCTGGTACAGTATCTTTTAAGGTCCCCCGGGAAAATTCCGTTGTGTTGTGACTCACTTCCGTTGTGTTGTGGTTCTATTTGCAGCGCGTTTTTCTATTTGCTGCGCCTGTGTTGTAATTTTGATGGATGTGTTTTGTGCTTTTGCAGCGCTTTTCAATTTGCACTGCGTTGGGCTTTCTCGGCCACCGTAAGAAACAGAGCTATTAGCCAAACTGATGTTGTGGATTTATAGTCATATAAAACAGAGCTATTAGTCGAAGCAAACGTATGAATTTATAGTCCTACAGAAACAGAGCTATTAGCCAAAAATTGTTATGAATTCATAGTTCTACCAAAACAGAGCTATTAGTTGAACCGAATGTATGACTTTATAGTCCTACATAAATAGCTGTTAGCCAAACCAAGGTTGAATTTATATAAAATCAGCTTAATAAAAGCGAAGTTTATGCAGTTTATGAATTTATGCAGAAACAGAGATAGTGGAACCAACCTTTGTGAATTTATATAAAAACAAAGCTATCCGAACCAAATTTATGGATTCATACAGAAATAGAACTATTAGCTAACCAAATGTATTAATTTATAGGTCTTTAGAAACGGTGCTATTAGCTGACGAGAATTTATGAATTTATACAGAAACAGAGCTGAACCAAATGTATGAATTTATACAGAAACAGACCTATTAGCAAACCAAATTTATCAATTTATGAAGAAAAGGAGCTTATACAGAAACAGACGAGGCTGAAATTAGCCAAACTGAATTTATAGAAATTAAGATATTGCCTGAAAGAAGTTATGAATTTAGAGAGAAAAAAAGCTACTAGAGAATATTGTGGCGTGGAAGAGAAAGGAGGAAACGTGAGAACACACACACAACCCAGAGCCGCCACAATATATTTGTAATTCTGCTGAAACACCCTCAGTTCAGTGTTTTACTCAGCACGATCAACATATCAGTTTGTGAGGTAAAAGTGGTCATCAAGTTCGAGCCCCTCCCCCGTTTAGATTTGCGCTGTTGTAAAGCGGGGAAGGAACACTTCATTATAACACTGTAATTACTCTGATTACAATCAGAACATCCACTCCGAGTCCACTCCTGTCTGTGTTTCTGTTTACACACACCCAAACAGCTGAGTTTAAAACACTACATTTTACTTTCAGAACATTACAATTACAATTTAATTACAGTTACTACTTACTTTTACAGCGTTGGTTTTCAGCTTTTTAATAATATAGCCAATAAAATCAGTAAATGAGTCGAAGAAATAATAAATACGGAAAGCTCCGTCACTTGTTTACATTATATTTCCCAAGGGGAAAAGTCAAACCAGTGCATTTAAAAGACTGAAATGACCGCTGGGTATTTTAGCTATTTCAAGATCACATCAATTTACTCAACAGTGAAGCAGACAGTGTTAATAAAAAACCTAAACCAAATCTAACAGAAAAACTATAAGCAGTTTACAAACTTCATCACATAGATAAATAAAATTAATTCTCACACAAAATAATTCTTATATAATTTAAAGCTTTAAAATAGTCACTTACTCCAGGGTGTTTCTTCGCGTGTTCACGGATTATTCGGAGCATGTTTGCAGGTTTTTAGTTCTGCCTGAGTTTTCTTTGTGGTTGTTTACTGTGAGCCTGAGAACTGGACGTTACTGGAGGAGAGAACGAGAGGGGAGGGGTAAGAGAGGTAAGAGAGGGAAAGAGAGAGAGAGAGAGAGAGAGAGAGAGAGAGAGAGAGAGAAAGGGAGGGAGAAAGGGAGGGAGAAAGAAAGAGAGAGGAACGGGGTCATGTTTTGCCAAATATACAATAAAATATGTTTTATTTTATTGTAAGTATTAATCATAATACTTTTTTTAGTCAAAAAGAACAATTTTAAACTTTGAGAAATGTATGGAAATCGAATCATTAAACGTTTAGACTGTTTTCAAGTGTTGTTGTTTTATCTTACAGAAGCAGCAAAAGTGATCACAAATTATGGGATATCATTTTGCCATATTGTTACATACTTATTTATGTCTTTGTGTGAGCCTATAATAACTCGTGCAACATACCAAATTTGTCATTTGAAGACAAAATTCGCATTTTAACATCAAGTTGAGTTCAAGCTCTAGATTTGGGTTAGAAATACAGGGAAATATTTGGTTATGTCTTTCATTGTAATGACCTTTAAATATAAAATATTGACAAAAATATTGGGATACCTGTTCATTCATAATATAAAAAATAATTTTCCCATCTCTGTACTCTTATCTGTGTACTGTCTCTATATCAAATACACAATGGACTACCACACGGGATGCCAATTGATTTTCTTTTGTAATTATCTGGTGTAAACATCACCAAAACATGTGGATACACCTTAAAAAATCATTGCTTTGGGCCCGTATTCTTTAAAAATATATACTTTTCTTTATATGCCTTTCAGAAATAAGTTAAGAAATAATAAATTTTACTAGCTTAAATTATTCAGTTATTTTGGTGTGCTTAGATTTCAGCTTTTAGTAAATAATCCATGATATTCTGTCTGTTTTAAAGGGTAACTAAACCTCTACCCTTACCTTAAATTTGAAATATGCAAAAAAAATAGGAGGAGTAGTTTGGGAGCAACACTGGGTGATGTATGGGTTTAGGGGCGGGCAGAAAGGAGAGCCGATTGGACTGAGCAGTGTACCTCTGATAGTGGTGAGATGCAGATAGTTGATAGTTGTCACCAGGGTGAGGAATTATTTTTTCAACTGTTTTGCATATTATGAGTGTACAAGTTTTTAAAGTTTACAAAAAGTGCTCATAAAAATGTTTCACAACTTTAAAGGAACACATTTCATCTATTAATGAAAATATGGTTTATGGTTTAGTGCCTCTTTAAGAACACTGTAACCGTTTCTGTATTTCAGAAGGCAGTTCTGTAAGAGTTAAGTAGAACTCAGCACTTGTTTTGCTCATAAGATACATGAGAGCATTTGACCTGATTGCACAGAGCTGATGGGAATGTGAATTAAGCAGCTATTGGTCAGCCACTGGTCCACTGCTCTAATGTAGCTCACTCAGCTCTTGAATTGCTTGATGAGCTAATGTGTTGATCCAGGGGCAGAACAGGGCAGAGATCAGACTGAGATCAGAACAACTTGCATTACTGGACTTGTTCCTACATCCCCAGCTCTGACGTTTGACCTTGTGTCCAGTTTAGACCACTTGAGCTTTGAAGAGGCAACATGCCAATTTATTCTGATTCTGAGGGCAATGAAGAACACTTTTCACCAAGTCATACAGGACAGGATCCTGATGCTGAGTACTGTGAAGCGTTCTTTCTAATTCAAGAAGGAAAAGTCCAATATCAACCTGATGTTCAATCACACGCTTCATTGTAAAATGGCATACATATATATATATATATATATATATATATATATATATATATATATATAAATGCCTGTCCCTGCTAAGAAGAACTTCCAATATAATACATTATAATATATAATAAAATATTTAATTATTATTGAAAAGTTATTATTTCAGTAATTCAGTTTAAAATGTGAAACTCATATATTATATAGATGTATAACACACAGAGTGATCTATTTTAAGCGCTAATTTATTCTATTTTTTATTTGTATTTATTCTCATAAATAATGAAAACCTAAGTCAGTATCTCAAAAAATTCCTCTCAGAGAATATTATATAAGATCAATTACTACTTTTAGCAGTGTGGGCAGTGTGCCAAGTCCTGCTGGAAAATGAAATCCGCATCTGCATAAAAGTTTTCAGCAGAGGGATGCTCTTACAGCTTACAGCATAAAGTGCTGTAAGAGTTTCCGGGAAAACACTGCACTGACATGTGGATCAACACCATTGTTATTATATCCCACTTTGTTTTGTTGCACATAACTCTACATTTTATGGTTTAATCATGGTTTGTGAAGTAAAAAGGTCAGTATCATTTATAAATGAACAATGCTAAATACATTCTTCCAGTGCAATGGATATTCAAAAAGTAAAATATTATATAATAACGTTTAGAATTCTGCTAAATTTAGAATTTTACATTAGAATACTTAATTGAGTTCTGTTTTGTGTATATTACAGACAGAAATGATAATTCTTATATCCTCTTTCGGACTATAAGGCCGAAAGACGCACTGTTCGCTAAGGCACACTATCAATGAACGTCTATTTTCTGGTCTATTTTCATACATAAAGCTCACTGGATTATAAGGTGCATTAAGTGACACTAGTCAGGATGACTACATCGAAGTGAGCAAGAGCCAAATTAAACAAATTCTTGAACAAAACAAAAATTCTTTCAAAGTCAAATGAGCACTAGATGTTAATCTACACAGATTTATCTCCTGAAAACCATTTACTTGGGTGAGGAAAGCGATTCTGTTTATTTACAATAAGCTTAGATTTCCAATATTTCTCCAGCACTAAGGTGGGTGCAGTAGCATTAGCATTAGCCACTAAACACAGCGCTAGTGGAACGTAAATTCTGCCCGATAATCTGCTAGACTGATTAACACTGAGTGTTCCGGTGAGCCAGGGCGCTATCAGCTAGCGGTTTATCCCATGTAGCTTGTTTTAACACGGCAAACATGCAGACTACAGCCCAATATACTCGCCCCTGAACAGTGAAAGAGCTAGCACTGCGGTTAGCAGGTAATGCTAATAGGCTACTGCCTGCACCCACCTTTAGTGCTGGAGAGACACTGAATCTCAACCTTATAATGCTTAATCCTTAATACCCGACTGGTAAAATTCTTACATAAAACACACTGAATTATAAGGCACACTTTTGATTTTTGGGTTTAATTAACCCTTGTGTGGTGTTCGGGTCTGTGGGACCCGTTTTCATTTTTCATCAAATGATACTAAAAAAAATATTATTTCTAACTCAAACTCATTGGCATTGGCTCATATTTTGTGAAAAACATATATCAAAACACATTTTCGATAAACACACACTGCAACCCCCCCCCCCCCCCCCAACCCCCCCCTACACATTTATATTACATACAGTATGTTTGGCCAAGGGCTACTAAACATTGCCTCATTTGTAAATTTGGAACTAAACAAATTTTCTACTCATATCTTGAGTTTAATTCATTTTCTTTTACATTTTATTAAAAAACAAATGAAAAAAGAGGAGCACTTTTTGAAAGAAATGTTACATAAGAAAGGTAAAGGGCAAATATTAACCATGTAAGCTGTTTATATTGCTTGCAATTTAGGTGAAGCGAGCATGTGTAAAGCATTTTAATGTAAAATTGCTTAATTTTGCTGAATTAAATACAAGTAACAAAGTAAACGAGTAACAAAAATATGAACACCACACAAGGGTTAAAGGACTATAAGTGTGCCTTTTAGTCAGAATAATAAGATACAGAGAAATAATTCAGGCCTGAAAGGGTTAATTATAGCTTTTAGAGGTATTTAGTTAAATATTTTTTATATTGTTGTCTTTTACATCAAACAACTCACAGTTTATATCATACTGATAGCGTACATCCTAATATAGAAATCATGAAAAATTTAAACTGGTTGAAATGAGCTACAGAATTACTTTTAATAAATCTCTTTAATATTAGGACAGTTTGTATTAGTCCAGCAGACAGTGTCCTTTAAAAAAAAATTCACCGTTTGGCACAGCATGTTCTTTTTTGCACACAAGAGTACACAGAGTGTGTAAGCAGACAGAAGCAGGAACACCCAAACTCATATAATGCAACGTCCCAAGGAGATTGAGGTATTAAGAGTTCAGCAGGGCTGTGTGGATTATAGTCCTGGACACAAGCCAACTGAACGCACACACACGCTCATGCATGTGTGTGCTTATACAGCATTTGTTGAGTCACACAATGGTACAGAAAGAAACAACACAGTCTATATCATTTTTCACAAAGATTATCCTGATTTGAAACAACCATGTGACTGATTACTGCGGGTAAATCAGTCTCTCTTCTATGCAGAGCTTAATACTTTTAAATAAATAGAAAATACATGAATATCAATGTTTGATTATATGTCTGGCAGTGTGTTCTAATGTGTTAATGCTGAAGTGATGCGTGTTTTACATCAAGTAAATTTGAGATAAATCAATTGACTAATGGATGAAAACTGTACTAAATGTAAAGAGCTTGCACCTTCTTCTACAAACTTGCACAACGTCCTTCTTTTCATGTAAACTAAAGCTAGCTCACTTCTTAACTCTGTGCCATTTTCTATTTTTCCGAACAGGCTCAGTCAATGCCTTCCTGCTCAGGCTGAAATAGGAACCTCACTAGGGATGCTCAATAATATGAGACAGCAAATCTGCAGTGGAGGTGCCAAAAGACAAACTACAATGACTAAGCTGTTATCACAGTCCTAAATCAAAAGAACCCATCTTTGCTCAGACATAAAGGCTCCAGTGTCCTAATGAATTCAAATGTGTGTCAAAGAGAAGGTCTCATGTGAGAAGAATAATTGTGAAACAGCACCACACTGTGGAGGCTTTTACTACCAACTGACTGCACTTTCAACCCATAGACTCAATGTTTAAAATCTGCTGTCTAAACAAGTTTCCTGCTAGCTAAAAATCTAGCTGAAGTAATAAAGTAAACCGTACTAAATGCTTTTTTAGCAAAATTTCACCTTTGAATTGTAAATAATCCCCCTGATTTTTGCTTAATGCTTAAAAATGGGAGGAGTAGTGTGGGAGGGGCACTGGATGATGTATGGGTTTAGTGGTGCAGTAAAAGGGAAAGCTGATTGGGCTGAGCAGTGTCTTTCTGATAGAGGTGAAAAGCAGAGGGTTGGATGTCACCAGGGGGGCGTATTATTAATTGATTGATTTGCATATAGTGAGTGTCCATGTACATACACAGCATCTTCACCTGTAGCACAACTGAACCTGTGAGGGCAATGCAGGTTTAACACCAGTGGATAGAACTCTGGTAGAACACCAGTGGAATAATTGATTTAGTAGTAATAGTAATAATAATAATAATAATAATAATAATAATAATAATAATAATAATAATAATAATAATAATAATAATAATAATAATAAATATTAGGATTGTAAGAAAATATTGAAATTGTATTACATCATTTTGTTTTGTGTTAAAAACCACGCCCACTAGATAGCAGTGTTGTACTCTGTTCTTAGATCCATAAAATAATATAAAAGATTCATAATAAACTACATTTTAAATGTAATGGTAATGTAATGTAATGGTGTCTTCATTGCTAACAGATCAGGCCACCAATCTAAATTATTCTTTGGATAAATAAAAATAATTATCAAGTACATTAAAATGAAGCTGTACACTGGTGTTGATACTAAAGGACATGCTGTGCTTTTACTGAGATGTATTCTTATAACAGCTATACATGAATTAAATAAATACACTTGCTATTAAAATAAAAAAGTAAAAAAAGAATATTTCTTTCTTTCTTTCTTCACACATCTACAAGCACATCAATAAGTTTTCCCCTTTTCACATATTTTTAATAAGATGAACATGTGTCACATGTAATGTTATTTAACATTTTATCATACAGCATCTGCATTCCATTTGCTTAGAAATATAGCAGTCCATTAATGTCAATATCTCCACAGATTTTAGTCAACCTTTAAATTAAGAAACTGGACACATGAAGCTGTAAGATGCATGTAAGACAATCATGTAAAGAAAAAAAATCCTCTTTGAGAACAGATCTGGGCATTTACCAAAACATTAACACAACCACATTGTAGTAGTTTGATTGTATTGGTTGTAACAAAAATATAAACGATGCCAATTCCATTACGTATCACTTAAATTCAGCTTGTATCCCCTTACCACTTTACGCGTAACAGTGTTGAACAGAGTGAATGGAAACATGAGACGTTTTCACTCTATTGAGACAGAAAAGCCACTGTTTGGATTGTGGGCCACATCACTGTCCAAGCCCATAGCAGTGCTAATGTCCTGTGTGTGCTCTGTGGTGGATAGTGACACTTCATTGGCACGCTGTGAAGGTTTACTGATCCTCATGGGGATGAAGATGTTGGAGGAACAGTGCTCACTCAGGTACTCTCCTCCTTTCTCCTCATAGTCCTGTTTGCTAATCCAGCCTTCAGATCCAACAGGGTTCCTCAGAGCCCACTCGCGGGCCCCAAACCAGGCGTCCAGAGCTGGCTGAGCTGCCTGAGAAACCTGAGTCACAAAGAAAGAGACAGTTACTCTCAGTGTTTATGGATATTTAACCATTAACCCTTTCAGACCTGAATTACCTCCATGGGTAATTGATGGGAAAAAAAGCAAGATTGCTGTTTTCTGTCTGTAATGCACTAAAAGTAATACTCTACTAAGTAATATTCTACTATAAAATCTATACAGCAAATAAACTAAAAATTTAACAAAAAAATTTAATTGTTTTTTTATTACCATTGGATTTGAAGCATGTGTGTAATATTTTATATGTTCTAAAATATTGGCCTATTTTATTTAATGAACCATCCCTAAAAATTAAAAATAAAATATATATCAATCGTAGGTGTTTTAAATCACATTAAATTTGTAAAAAAAATAAAATAAAAAATGTTACTTTGCCTCAATGGCTTTAGTACTAAACTACTGTTTTTCCAGTGCTGTGGGCGGAGCCAAGTTACTGTTTTATTGGTTTATAAACTTGTTCATTGGCTGGTTCATGGTCATATTCTGATGGACAACAGCAGCTCTCAAATAGTGGTATGTGCAAAAAAAACATTTAAAAATAAAGAAAATACCTGATGTCCACTGTAATGGATGCAGGGCCTGAAAGGGTTAATCATTGGTGGTATACATTTACAGCCCTTGACACTGCCAGCAGTCTGATTACATAATTTTTAGCTGAATAAATTTTATTGCTTTAATGTAGATCTGCACAGAATGTCCAATTTACCCATTGCAATGCTTAATCTTCTATCCTTCTTAATCTTTAGTAACCATAATCAACAAATCATCCTTAATTGATTTATTCATTGTAGCAAAACATGATGTATTATTGGTACAAAAAGTTTTAATTTTTTTAACTAATAAATTATATTTTATTCTTTACTTTTGTGCAAAATCTCAGCAAGCCAGCTACCGCACTATAAAACTTTGGTGAAGCATGCAGACAGGATAATGATTTAGCAAAAAGTTGCATAACCAAAGTCATATTTGTTTAAAATCCTGTAATATTAATATTAATCTATTGTGTTATCGACAGGTCGAGAGCGCAGGCAAACGAATGCCAGCTAGTGAATTTGCAAAGGCATGTTCAGTTTTGTGCAAAGCTTGCAAATTTAGTTTTGCAGGAAATTTGCATGGGCCTTTAATCCACATGATTCTTTAACTTTAGATGTCAGTTCTCATTCTGTCAGCTTGTCTAAAAATGCATGTGAAAACATGTTTTTTAGTCCAATTACATTTGGACTGTAGAGGGAGCCCAGGAGCAAGAATTGCCAGTTCTTGCATAATGATTTTTAAATTTGATAGTTTTAATTCATTTTTAGCCCATTGTTCACCAACTGGGACACATTTTAGCCCAGAACTGGTATTGTGATCATGTGATTTTTGGTGGTCGGAGTTTAATCGTGTTCTGAATCGTTCACAATGATTTGTACCTATGCATATATAGGCGTTATGCAGGAATTTCCAGGATATCCAGGAATATCCTGGAATGTCAATATTGTGTTCTGCTTGGAAAAGGTTTATTAAAAAAAAGATTTTATATAAATAACTAAACAGATTTCATCTTAATGGACTTACAAGGGCACAGATAACCAAGTATTTAGACAAAAGTTAGTCAGGACAGTAATGTATGTACATATTGTTCTGTTTACCATGATGTTGCCAATGGTTTATAATTAATTAAACTATAAAAGTTACCTTTTGCAAACACATTGATTTTAGCTCACTGAATGGCTCTGTATTAAGGTCCTGGTAGAGCAACATAAAAACATAAAATATTTTGATTTTTTTTCTAAAGCACTGTGTGTGAATGTGTGTCCCTCAGCTCTACCTTAAAGTGTGACTGGAAGGGTCTAATAGCGAGCAGTTCTCTCTCCACTCTCTCTTTGACTCCGGGGTACAACAGGTTGCCCCCAGTCAAAAACACATTTTCAGCCAGCAGAGCCTGTTGCTCTGGAGAGTACCTGAAACACAAAAGCACAGTCTACTCAGTAACACCAGTACACACTGAATGTGTGCTTGGAAATTAATGAAACCACAGCGCCAAGACTAGCAACATTACTCAGCAAAAGGAGAAACTGGTCAGCAGTGAAAAACTGTCTGAAATCTATGGGTAAAAACTACAAATGTGGGTTAAGCTCAAGTAAATATTTCCTAATAGGAAAAAAAAATAAAAGCTAGCTAGTAGACAGAGAAAGAAATTCTTAATAATATTACTATAATTAGTCCACTCATTATTTTTGTATTTTAAGCCCAATCCAGTTCCAACCCTTCTAGCAGAGAATTCTCTAGGCAGCATTAACAGGCATAATTCACAGTTTGCAGCAGTGATAACCTTACACCTGCACCATGTCACAATCTAACTTTAATAAACCTTAAATTATAAATGGTAAGAAATTAAACTATTAAATAACTACACATCTTATTAACTACACTTAAAATATTTCAAGCTAAAAGGTTTAAATATGTCCATATGTGTAAATATACACTGTTTTTACACCAAAGAACAAACATCTATAAATAAGACAGGTCACTCAGCTGGAGTCTTGATGAATTAAGTGGCAATTTCCCAGAAAGGGATTAATCTTAATCTTGGACTGTGAGTTTTAAATGGTGATTTTTCAGTGAAATATTAACAGTCTCTGACTTGGCTTAATTTCCAGTCTGGAAAACCGACCCTAAAAATTCTTCTACAGTGAGAGGAAGGCAGTTGATTGGATCAAGGTCATGATCATATGACTTCAAATACACTCTAGAGATTTGACATTTGATATCTCACTCTAAAACTGATAGTGATTATATAATTTCACAGGTTTGTTTAATAGAATGAATCACTGCAAAATCTACCAGTATTTACATTTAATATATTGTATTGGCTCTTTGAGGTTTAAAATGCGCACTCTCTCCGCTTCTAGACTCTTTGCCCCGTTTTTCTGCGCTAGAAATGCGCACTCTCTCCGCTTTTAGACTCTTTGGCCCGTTTTTCTGCGCTAGAAATGCGCACTCTCTCTGCTTCTAGACTCTTTGCCCCGTTTTTCTGCGCTAGAAATGCGCACCCTCTCGGCTTTAAGACTCTTTGGCCCGTTTCTGACACCTAGCGTTCAAACTTTGAATCTCACATTATAAAAACCTGCTTAACAGCAGGCCAACTTTCATTCTATTTCTAAAATACCTCGCGGGCCGCTCCAAAAAAGGAAACGGGCCGCAAATGGCCCGCAGGCCGTAGTTTGGACACCCCTGCTTTAAGTCCTTTAAGAGAATGAGAGCCTAAGAAAAGACTGATGCTACAAATTAAGATTGTCAGATGCTTACTGTTCCAGTACAAACTGCAGAGTCTCAATAAGTCCCATCTGCTCTTCACCAATCAGAGACGGACGGAACAGGACTTCTGGTGCACGCAGTCTCTCAGTTCCCACAAACAACTGGTGGTACTCAGCCATGTTAAACACCGGCTAAAGGACAGAAAGTGAGAGATTTATTAGTGTCTCAGAAAATTAGAATATAATTTGAGACCATTTTACTTTTGGCAGTGTGGGCAGTGTGCCAAGTCCTGCTAGAAAATGAAATCTGCATCTCCATAAGAGTTGTCAGCAAAGGGAACATAAAGTGCTGTAAGATTTTGTGGGAAAACAAAACTGCACTGACTTTAGACTTGATAATAAAACACAGTGGATCAACACCAGCAGATGACATGACTCGTTTTTCCAAACCATCACTGATTGGTGAAAACTTCACACTAGAACTCGAGCAGTTTGGACTGTGTGTCTCTCCACTCTTCCTCCAGACTCTGCTCCCTTGATTTACAAATAAAATGTAAAATTTACTGATGTCAGTGACGGTCCACTGTGTTTAACGTCCAAAGTCAATGCAGTGTTTTCCCAGAAAATTTTACAGCATTTATTATATATACAAATATATTACAGCATATATTTGTAAGAAAGATAACAAGAAACATTACATGGTGTATTCTGCAAAAAAAAAAAAGAAGTTTAGAATTAAAATGACAGCAATCTCACTTCACCTGAATAGTATCAGCTTTTTCAGGCTCAGCGCTCTCTTCACGTAAATCCGCCTCCATTTCACCTTCATCCATAGGCTGCTCCAACTCCGTGATCTATCAACAAACATATCCTATGCTTATTGAAACTCATTCAGCCATTCCCCTGTATAAAAGCAATGACTAGGACCAGAGCTAGAAACCACTGTCACTCTCTAAAACATGATCCAACAAATACATTCAACATGTCGCTCTGCATTACAGCAATACATTACATAACTGGGCCCAAACCCTTTTTCAGAGAATATTATTCCTATTTAGTTGTGAGTGATTCTTTTAATCATGTTGTTCTCAGCGCCATCTGGTGTTCTCAAGGCACCATTACTATATACTACTGCACAACTGGCAGCCCTGAGAAGAGTTTTACAGTGATACATCAAAACATAACATAGTATAGTGTACTATTGTTGTAGAACCCAAATCCAGTGTCAGACTAGAGTCCAGTCTACAGATTATAAACAAGTGGTCTCCGGTCTTAACCTCATTTGGATTTGGTCACGTCTCTGGACTCAGAAATTGTTGAATTTAGATTAGATTCTGGTGCTTCTGTATGAGATTTATTCTATACAACAGCTAATATAAATGTTACATTTTTAAAATGTAATATATTTATTAATATATATCATGTTTAATGTTTTTTTAAATTATTTTTATTAATTTAATTTTATTTTTATTAATTATTTCGGTACCACTTTAAAATAAGACTACCTTTATAAAGGGTTTATAAATGGTTTACAATTAGATTATTAATGGTTACTAATTAGGTGTTCAATGCATTAAAAATCATTAATAATCAGTTATAACACATACGTAGAAAGGGCAACAATATAGATGGCTGTGGGTTCACTATTTGACAAACAACAGGTCATTGTCTCTTTCTACGTATTTGTTATAACTGTTTATAAATGATTTTTAAGCCATTTACAATCTAATTAGAATCTTTAATAAACTAATTGTCAATCCTTTATCAACCCTTTATAAAGATAGTCTTATTTTAAAGTGGTACCATTATTTTTTCCTAATTTGATACTATTTTAACACCACTGAGCAGCTCGTTTATAATAATTACAGACATCCTAATCTAATACATAATGAAGTCTATCATACATCAATGACACATCATGTTGTCATGAAAAACTATATACAACACTATACCACACATAATATTTAAAACTGATTCAGTTTCAGAATTTTATCTTATTTGTTCCTTTTTTTTTTTTTTTACACATTAAATTGAGGCTAAAAGGCTGCCTCTATTTTAGTTCAGTAATAATTGACAGCACATCTTATTAAATTACTGAACCTAATTTAAGGATTTACACAAGAACACATTTTAACACACCTCTGCTCTGGCTAGGCGGTGTTGCTCCACACTC
The DNA here is from genome assembly GCF_023375975.1 of Astyanax mexicanus. NCBI lineage: Eukaryota > Metazoa > Chordata > Actinopteri > Characiformes > Acestrorhamphidae > Astyanax > Astyanax mexicanus. Next base: position 9,823,833 of record NC_064419.1, read on the forward strand.
AGACTGAGTTTATGGATGTAAGACTGAAGTTCTTCAGCTGAGTCCATGTTCAGCTCCATCAGGCGCCTGTGAAACTGCTCAACTGCGCCCTCTTCCAGCAGCTCCTACATGAAGAGAGATCAGAGAGGAGGGTCTTTTCTCCTTTTTTTTTTAGCATAAACATTACATATGTAGTTCTTTATATACAGAAATTTTGTCTGTCTGTTTGTGTTACAGATTTAAGTGTTTATTGAAAAGAAAATGTACAATTTACTTCTATACAAATCCTTCAGGTCAGTGTGTATTTTTGCCAAGTTTACATATTGTAACACGATAAAGGGCTTACATTTACATTTACATCTAAGGTATTTAGCAGACGCCCTTTTCAAGCGACTTAAAAATATCCATAGCTAGATTGTACAGACTAGGATCAAGAGATACACAAAGCTTGATAATGTTTATAATTTTTTTATTTTTTTTTATGTCTTATACGTACCTCCTCAACAGGCAGTAAATAGAGACGATGTACTTCCTAATGATTAAGCCATTTGCAGGATTTGAGGGACATTTTTAGTGAATGTCCTACAAACAAATACATTGGAGTAGGTAAAGTTAACAAAATCTACCCATTTTCCCCAGTACAATTCCCAATGTACCACCAGTGGTTAAGCTTAAAGTGTGGTTTGTTCTGTATTTGTAAAAGTGAATTGTACTCCTTACATATATAAATAATGTCATTTATATATAATTTTGCTTTTAAAAAAAAAAAAAAAATCTATTATAAAAAACATCTCACAACATTAATCCAGTCTACTATTTATGGTGAGTAAGGTCGAAGCTACTTTAAATAAATATTATTTTGAAACGCTACACCATGTTTCCATGGCTAAGTTTCCCATTTATCCAAGTATAAAAAAAAATCTAATCTAAATTCAAGAGGAATTTCCAACATCTCCTTTAAATCATTGTGTATGTCTCTCCAGTATTTTTTAATAACAGGGCATTTCCAGAAAATATAGTACTTATTAGCCTTTTGTGATCCACATTGTATCCAACAAACAAATTATACCCCTCTGATTCCCTTCAAATATTTTCTAAGTCCTCTTTTGGAATATGTTTGTCACCCTCATGTATCCATTTTCTTTAGTGTTACAGTATTTTTACAATCTTAGTATATTTGAAGAACTGTAGTAAGTCATGTGTGTACCTGCACTGCTAGCAGTGTGTCCAGTCTCTCCTGATCTTGCTGGAGTCTTTCCTCTCTGTGCCGGTTGTTGAGCTCTTCCAGCCTCCGCAGCTGCTGCACTCGTTTCTCCTGCCTCTCCTCTGCACTCGCAAACACACCCGCAACCTTTCCAGAGAACGGTAACTGCATGCGGTGAACCTCCTCCTCATAAAACTCTGCACTGCGCCATTTCTCCAGCTCTGAGAAGAAAAATGACATGTGCCAAGATTCAGCTGCCTGTTTATATCAGAATTATGTAAGAATAGGTATTTCTACAAATTTTGTCACATTTTGAGCCTAATTCCTATTTTTGATTATGTGGAGTTTCATAGTGCAGAAGTTGACATGACCGAGCCCAGAGTGGTATAGTTAGAGACGTTGCTCTACTTATTAAAATTCAGTGGAGCATTAAAATAAATTAAAATTGGTCTCAACAACAAAACTACCAGAAACTCAAGAAAACTAATGCGAAACACTCAGTTTTGACTGTGGGACAACAGAGTGCATTTTTTATTTTTAAACCACAACTGAACAGCTCGTTAATAATAATTAGAGACTTTCTAATCTAATCCATAATTCGTTTGAATTAATTATACCATAAATCAATGATACCACATGTTGTGATGTTAAAACAATTTATTGTGCAGCTCTAAACAAATCAGTCTGAGAGTTTACCCAGCTTTTCCCTGGTTCTAAAACCATGTGGATCACGTGTAATATTATGTCAGTTTACACAAATATGACTGATTGATTAAGCAGCAGTTGAAAGTTTCATAATGCAGAAGCTGGCATGACTAGGTTAAGTTAAGGCAATGTTAGAGGCATTACTTTCCTTATTACAAGTCAGTGAAGCATTACAATTAATTTAAAATGCTATATAATGATGTTTTAACACTGGAAAATAATTGTCTGTGGTTTTAAATTTAAATGGCATAGCAAAAGCACAAAGGCCAATATAGCATAATTCTATAGATATATGCAGTAATACTTAAGCCAGTTTAGCAACAGTTCAAACACAGTAAAACCACAAGATCCTGAAAGATACAGTCAGAGAGAGAGAGAGTCAACCTGTAGTTTACACTGTAAAAAACACAGTAAAAATAAAGCAGGGAGACCCAGCCTATAAACAGCCAAAGAAATACCCTCATATCTAGACGTGTAGATATGTATGACTACCACTGAAACTGGGTCATTTCACTGAAGATGATGAATTCTGAAGTGTACAGAAACATCTCAACTGCTCTCATCCAACCAACGCCTCACAGGATCTGAGATTATTATGGAACACTGAAAAACATATACTCAATCTAAAATATGAAACCCACTTAAATAAATGTTAAATTTGAGCATATTAATGGGCTGTAGAATCCAGGTGTTATTGACAGCCAATTAATTAAGGCAAGTGCTGGGTGGTATGACCAAAAATGTATATTACAGTATTTTATTAATTATTACTATTATTTTATACAGGAATGTGGCTTATTCCACTGTCAGGGGTTTGTAGAATAGAAAACATCAAGGCTTTTAAATTAAGGTCTTGATTACGGGTTTATATGGTTTACTTTACTGCAAAAGATTACACAACATATGAAAGAATTGGTCTGCATTTGCAGAAAAACAGTTGCATAGTGTAAACAATACTAATTAAACAAATTAAAAAATAGATTTATTTTCAAAACTAAATAATATTAATAATTCTATAAACACTATAAACAAAACCTAAAATACTTAACATTTTAAAGTATTAAAACTAACATATATCAAATGTTCTATTGCACAAGTTTATCATCATAAGAGGCAGTTTATCAGTCACAGTTCCCTTGGTTCTCCAGTTAACAAATAATAAAACTTTCAAAATTTTAATAATATTCTTCAACCTAAAGTATTACAGTATTCAGAATGGCTCAACACTGCTCCTAAATTTTTGGACCTCGTTTCCAGCGTTTTAGTTTTTTTTTCTTCATTTTTCCCAGATAAATGACTTCACAGGACTGGTTCTGAACTGTAAATCGAGTGCCAATTTTCCTATGTCTCTTTTCTCAGTGAATAATTGCAAATAATTTGTCGGTTTGCTGTTGTTTTTTATTTTATTTTACTCAAATAAAAACTCTCATACGGCAAGAAACAGCTGCAGGAGCTCCTCTGATAAAGTGCTGTTCTCATATCAGATAACCCTGATACCCACCAGCACTTCTGTTCACTTAATTGAGGTAATTGCCTTTCTATGAATTACAAAACTAAAACAATATTTAACACAAATTCAAATGTACATCTCAATTATAAACAAAGAGATATAAGAAAATGTATTTTTTAGAGAGGGCATTACCCTGCTGGTAATCCACAGCCATGTAGCAGTGATGGTGCAGTAGCTCCTCCATGCGGCTGGGTGTGATGGCTGCCTGGTGAGCAGGATATTTCAGCTGGAGAAGTCTCTGCATGTAAGCTGCTGTGTGACTTCCTCCAACATTGACACGCTTACAGTTAAAAGCATCCAATCTGCACGCAAACAAGCAGACAACATTACTGAAACAACACTAATTGTAGCAAACCTTCAGATACTGGAGTTCCGGTACACAACATATATTCCTTTACATGCAATCAGAAAATTGCTATCTCAGAACAACACTGATATATAGCATTTAGGGATTAAACACAAACACAAAATGAACTATTCTGCCATTAATCTTGTGTACTTATATACACAAACTCATAAATACAACAAATTATTAGATACTAATAAGTGGGTACGGTTTCAACCATATCTTTAACACTACAGAACCGAGCAAACTATAGATGAATTATATTTTTAACTAATTATATAACCTCAATATTTTTCAAATATTTGAGCAATTCTCAATTACGATTTAACGTTTTGTAGTTCTGCTTTAACAACTACAATTTTTTAATTACTTTTTATCTGTGTCAAAAAAGGAGCAAACACCATTTAGATTAAGGGAATCCATTTAGAATTAATCCAATATAAACACAAATGTTTAATTTAGCTGCTTTTTACTTGAAGCAGCTCCCTTACCAAGCTTACAAAGAGCTTTTATACTGAACAAGGTGCAAAGTTAACCTACTTATGCCAATTAAAATATGAAAATCATTGACAGAAGACAGACTGACAGAAGCAAATGTCTATCAACTGAGATTCTCTCTGGTAGAGTCTATATATAAAGATGTACAATATTGATTATCCATTTTTAAAATTGCATTAAAACAGTAATTCAATTAATCCTTCCAGTTATTTACTCCAAGTCAGGTGATATTGTGTAAGTGAGCGGTGTTGAAAACCCCAAAATTTAGACTGAACAACTCTTTTTAGATCAGACATGTCAAACATAAAGATCACTCTTGTATGGAGATGCCCTGTTCCTGATGTTCCCAGCCTGGCTCTCAACTGCCCGCTGTGTTGTACTCCAGCTCTGCAGCCCTGCAGCTCTGCACTGATTAACATTAACACACTCAGTATCTGTTTCTATATTAGCCATAGCTCTATAGTTTGTGCCCATCACATTTTTATATTCATAAATTAGTATCTTTTATTTTAGCTAAAGTTCACATTTATTCTCTGTACTGTTGTTTTGTTCTGTTATTTGTTTGTTTGTTGTTTATTTGTTTGTACTGAACGGGTCAACCCGAGTAGGATGGGTTCCTCTGACTGAGTCTCCTCTGACTGAGTCCTCTTAAAGGGAGTTTTTCCTTGCCACTGTGTCACCATAAAATTGGCATCTCTGTGGTGCTGCTCATAAGAGGCGTGGACCTGTTTTTTTCTGTAAAGCTGCTTTGTGACAACCTTTGTTGTAAAAAGCGCTATAAAAATAAAATTGAATTGAATTGAATTGAACTGAATTGCTCTCAGGACATTTTACACACACTAAAGCTTACAGAAAAATAATTGTCGGTACTACACAGAACTGTGAAGAATAAAACAAATCAAGGCTTCATACCTGCCGTTGAAGAAGGGTAACACATGAGAGCAGTGATATCCTGATGATACCACCAGGCCAGTGTGAGGTAGCTTTAGCCCTCGTTGTATATTGCTGTTATAGAAACTAAACAAGCTGTCAACTCCATATGCAACCTGTGGGATCTGATAACACTCAAACAGCAGTTCTGACATCATCTGCCTGCAGTGAAGCGGGTTGCATGGAGCCTCTGTGAGAACCAGTGGGTGCTCCACACTTCCCTGAGAAAAACACAAGAAAAAGCTATTTAAACTCAGATCTTGGGTAAACCACAGTAGGGTAATTTATCAATTTATCAGGTGTCAATTACATTAAGTGCAAAATATAAATAGACAGACAGACAGACAGATACAAAGACAGAGAGACAGACAGATATACAGGCAGAAGGAAAAATAAACAGATAAGCTATACAGTCAGACAGATAAATAGATATACAAACAGACAGAGAGAGACAGATATACATATATATACAGACAGAAAGATGGACAAATATATAAGATATACAGACAGATAAATAGATATACAGACAAACAGAGAGAGAGAGACAGACAGACATGAACATTATCAGCAGCTCTTCTAGGTTAACTAACATCTTCACGAACCTCGGTCCCGATCCCCAGGTGGACGAAAATGTAGTCCAGCATGAGCTCCTGTATCTCGAAGTTCACCACCACGTTGCGGTCGAACTGGCTCTTGAGGAGCCAGCGCAGGGGCTCCAGGTTAGGGATGTCGTTCCCCACCTGGGTCTCGCTCCGCGCCGCTCCCCGGCTTCTCGCCGCCACTGATTTAAACTGCAGGAGCGGCCGCTCGAACTCAGCCCCGCCGCACGCCCAGCCCGCCCGGCTCTGAAACGAGCCATTATCCACCACCACCGGGGCCGGCGAGGGCTGCAGGCAGGCCGGCTGCAGCTCGAGCAGCGGGTCGGGAACAGCGCGTAGATCCTGGAACCTAAACACCTTACAGCCCGAACCGCCCGAGGAGGACATTTTCAGAATGAGTGCCACATCAAAATACAGCCGGAAAGAACAGCACGCGGCCTGTAGCGTTCCGTTATGTCCTGTTTATTACTATTATTTATTATTTATTAGAAACATACAGTACAGAACAATATACACAGATACAGACTGTTGTGGAGGATCTAAAACTACAAATTACAAGCTAGGGGTGCACGTAAACACATACCGAACTGATAAATATAGCATTTTAGACCTATGGTGTGAGATGATTCTAGCAGTTTTTTTAATACTTAATGAAGAATAGTATGATTTAAATTAATTCATTAAGCAAAGAAAAGTAAGTTTATAATTACCATGCCTCTTACTGCAGTAAATAATGTTGTTTATTGCTAAAATACGATTTGATTTATGGCATTAGAGATGTCAGGATAGAAGAAGAAACGTTTTCCACATACAATTTTGCATCAATATCAAAAGAAGGAATGTTAAGTCCGTCCAAAAACTTTGTGAATATTGACAAGAAATAATCCAAGGATTCATCTTCTGACTTACAAAAGACACATAAACCAACTTATTTCAAGAAACAGGACTACAGGATATATCTTACGTATTACGTATGATCTTACGTCATTATAATTTGTATTACGAAGTTTTTCAAAGAGCCTGCCTACTTCTGTTCCCCCCGTAGAGGGAGCCCGCGAGTGAGACCTCAATAAATGGGCTTGAGTGGAGCTAAAACTATAATAAAATAAAAATAGTGTCTTACTACCTGTGCAGGGCATTTCTTTAATCCTAGAAAATACAATTATCATATGTTGCTTTGCTGGTGGTGTGCACAGAGAAACTTCTATTAGACAGTAGCTTGTGACTTTCTGATACTTTATTTGTACAAACACGGATACATGTGAGGCTGCTGCCTGCTGACCACCCATTAACTAGTATATGTCTATACAATGTACAATATACTACAATAATAAAGTATTTTACTGAAAAACCTTACCTATACATTTAAATTTTACAATAAACACTTTTAGGCTGTAAAGACTCTAGCGTTGTTGTTACTGTGCGCTGACTGGTTGGTTAAACAAGGCTAAAATATTAACAGCCAGAGCCAGTGTTACCAACTTTCTTTTTCAGAAGAAAGTAGCAAAATCCTGCTTGAAAATTCCTTCAATTTCGCTAGATGGCGTAATGCACTCATTTGCATATTTATGACGCCATAAAAGATTAAACTAAACGTAAAATGAACTTGCTTTAAAAGAACAATTTGCCCATACTTATTAATACATTTACATTTCCGTAATTACATAATGTTGAAATATATGCAAATCCTGTTATATTTTAATATAATGCAGTTAATAAGTAAACGTATTACTTCAAACCAAAATTCTACACTGTATATTAAAAGTAACATTATATGTAAGAATAAATTATAAAATAGATATATAACCTATAAAATACATACATTTTTTAATGTAAAATTATTAATATAGAAACTATAAATGTACAGATATTTACACATTTTAGGCATTAACGTGAAGCCAAGATGGTGAGTCGGGAGAAAGGAGGAGCACACTGCGCATGCGGAGAGAGAGAGCCAGCGTGCGAGAGAGAGAGATTTTTATTATTCTGCTCTGTGTCGCCAGTCGGTTTTTAGAAAACATTTAGCCAGATCGGTCTGAAAAGTCACTAAATCTGGCAAAAAAGTCTCTAAATTGGCGACACTGGCCCAGAGCTACTGGCAGGTTTAGGGGCGGGGCAACATTTTTACGACACAAGGTAACATTAAAATAGTTCTTTTTAATATTTCCCTTAGAACACTTTATCTACAGAACTCACTCACTGTACCAATTATTTATGTTTTTAAAAGAGTCTAACACAAAACTCAAAACTTAAATTAAGTGTTTTTTTTTCCATTATTTTAATATGTTCTGCATTGTAGATTAATACTAAATTCATTTAACTATGACTTTTTGATTATTTAATAAACAAAAAGTGTTAAGCAAACCAGAATATGTTTTATATTTTAACACCTCTTGTTTAGATGACAGCTTTGAACACCATGGATGGATTTTCTCAGTCAGATTTATGAGGTAGAGTCACCTGGAATTCAGGCTTTCAGTTAACAGCTGTACTGAACTCATCAAGTTTTTGCCTCTTCGTGTGTTTGAGAGAATCAGTTGTGAAGTTGTAGAGTTAAAGTTGGTATGTGAAAAGCACGGTTTGAGTAATGTTCTAATCCATATTATGGCAGGAACTACTGAACTAAGTAAAAAAATAAATACTTTAAAATATGGTCAGGATCTTTTGAAAATATGTGTTCCTTCGAAGTCTGGATGACCTTAGTATTAAATACTAATTATTAATTAATATACAAACTAGGCAAAGCAGATATAAAAGACTATATCAGATATTATCCTTTCCTATCCTTTTTAGTCCTTTCTTTCTCTACAGGCCATAATATAATTTAACAATTCAAGGAATTGGGTAAATTTTAACAAGGGCAAGAGCATAAGCTAAACATCTATAATTTGCACAAATGTCCTGTGAAAAGTCTGGTAGCACCAGAAGTGGAGTCGATTTCTCTAGGATCGGAGGCATCTGAAACTGACCATCACACACAGTGGAAACATGTCGCCTACTGTTGTCAGATGAATAAATCTGTATTATCAATGTTAATCTAGACCATCCAGACCATACAGTTGTTAGCAAGTCCTAACGTTAAGATCTGTCATGGTCAGGGTTTTGTCTCTACACTCCTGTGATCTTAGAAAAGTACATTAAGAGTAACATAAGCTGCCTTCAAGACAATATGTTTTCCAGGGACGTCCATCCATTGTTCAATAGGACAATGTAAAACCACATACTGCACACATCACAAAGCCAATGGTGTGAAAGAAGAACTGGCCTGGGTACTGGCCTGATTTGTCCCTAATATAGAATGTGTGGAGACTTTTTGAATGAATTTCAACAATGGCCACACTGTATTAATAAATAAAATAGCACCTTAATGTCACCGGGGAAACGAATGACAAAAGAATTTTTTTTGTGGGTATTTTATTCCGATTAAATTTTACTCAAAACAATAAAAATAAAAATGAATACACTGTAAAACCCTAGCTTAGAACACAGTACAGTATTTGGTAGTGGCACTTGATTTACTCAGCTTTACTCAACAAGACTTGAGCATTTCTTTAAGAGAACTTGGATAAACAGCTTCTGTAACCCAGAAAAATACAAGGCTTGACCACGAGGAGCACACTACCCCACTAAAACAATGCCATCTGCCCGCATCTGGTTGTGATTCATTCAAAAAACCTTATATTGTTCAGAATTTCCTGATGTTTACCTCTTATTTCATTAGGATGGCTCTGGATTGATCCTAAAATGGAGCACCACCATTCACTGCAGCTTGAGCCTCCTTCTCTACCATGCTCTTAGCTCCTCCCTTTCCTCTCTCAGGGTGACAACACTTCTGATTGTGTTTCTTAAAGTTACAGACACACATTTTAAAGGTGTATTCTCAATTCACCACCTGGCTACATTCTCCCCTGCTCAGGAGTCAACGTCCTCGGTGACCTCATAAGATTTCTTTACTTCTTTCACAGCTTCTCTGAAAAATGCTGTACCCAAGATGGATAAAATTTGTGAAACTGTCACTGAGTCAAGTGGGACGGACTCTAATATGGATCTGGGTTCATGATGCGGGTTAGAATGATGTCCTGCATTAGTTCTTTTGCTCCTACGAGGAGAAGGCACAGGTAATGAGTGAACCTCAAGATTGGACCCAGTATCTGATTCCACTGTCTCTGCTTCAGGACCAACCTCAACACTGGTCGGATTTGACTCTGCCCTGTCATAAGAGGGAACAGCATGACAGTCCATTTCTATCTGCAACCTTGGAACACTCAACTCCTCCAAAACCACACCCTCCTCAATACATTCTGGATCTAACTCAGTGTCATTAACAGCAGTCGTCTCAGATCTAGGAAGATTGCTTTTCTTTCTACGAGTAGGAATAGGAGTAAATACAAAGGGCCTAATGTCAACCCTATTAACCCTTTTCAATGGGCCTCCCTCTACTGGCTCAACAGAGTAAGTGGTCCCTTGGATTTCTACTACCCTGTAAGGAATAGATTGCCAGGCATCCTGTATTTTATTTCGTCCCTGTGGTCTGTTCCTGAGATACACAGTTTAACCAACACCAACTGGTGGACAATAGGTTTTGTCACTCTGGAAAGCTATGCGTTCGGCAGCTTTTTGTTCAGAATATTCTTTAGCTTGTGCATGTGCCTCTTTCAGTCACCTTTGGTGAGCAGCTAACCAGTCAGCTTTTGCTGATACCTCTGCAGTCTGTCCTAACAAAGCATCAATAGGCAGATGCGGGTCGATTCCAAAAAGCAGTAAATAAGGGGAATACCCCGTTGTGGCATGAGGGGTCACATTGTATGCGTACACAACTTCAGATAAATGCTCAGGCCAACAACGCTTTTTGTCTGGAGGGAGACTGCGCAAAAGATTGTGTAGCGTCCTATTAAAGCGCTCACACTGGGTGTTTCCGGTAGGGTGATGAGGGGTGGTACGGCTTTTCTTTACACCATACAGTTTACAAAGTTCAGCAATCAATTCACTTTCAAAATTACGGCCTTGGTCTGAATGCAGACGCTCGGGCACACCGTACTTCATAAACCATTCCTTTAAAAGGATTTTTGTTGTTGTGTCTGCTTTTTGGTCTCGAGTCGCGAAAGCCTGTGTAAATTTCGTGAACACATCTGTGATAACCAGAACATTTTCTCTACCATCTGTAGCTGGTTCCAACAGAGTAAAATCTACAGCAATTACCTCTAATGGTCTGGTAGCCAAAAATCTTTGGCTGAGGCATTTTGGTAAGTACACAAAGTGGGCATTTCTTTACCCACTGCTCAACATCCTCATACATACCAACCCAAAAACATCTTGGCTTTAACAGTTGCATTGTCCTCTCTATGCCCTGGTGACCCATAGAGTTATGTACACTCTCAAGAACTTGTACTTTTAAACAAGCTGGCAACAGTAACTGATTGCATTCACCTTGCCTCAGATCTTCCACTACTCGGTACAGTAGACCATCCTGCTCTCTAATTCTACCCCAGTGCTTCAGAAGTGACAGTACAGATTTAGACAAGTCTCTCCTCTCCTTATTGTTTGGCTTTTTCCCTCTGACCCAAAAGGACCTAAAGATGCTGAGGACAGGATCTTGCTCCTGAAAAGAACGCAACTCATCTTTAGAATAGCCTGGTAAAGTAGGTGTATTTTCCTGATCTAACCCAGCCAAAGGGTGACCTGCCTCACTAGCTCGAATTTGTCGAACCTCGCACCTCTCCAGCCCAACATCTACTAGTTCCTGCCCTAGTGTGGTTCCTTTGTTGACCAAATTACAAATAGCCACACAACCATCATACTCCAGATCTTCAGAGGCAATGTTCGGCTCCCCTGCTAAAGGGTGCCTAGAGAGGGCATCCGCAGCCTTATTACTCCGGCCGGGGCGATACTGAACGTCAAAGTCAAAGGCAGCTAACTGCGCTACCCATCTCTGCTCAACAGCTCCTAGCTTGGCTGTGTTGAGATGGCATAATGGGTTGTTGTCTGTGATTGCGGTAAATTTTGCACCCAGCAGATATCCCCTAAACTTCTCAGTTATGGCCCATTTTAGGGCGAGAAGCTCCAACTTCATACTGCTGTAGTTCTTGTCATTTTGTTCAGCCTTTCTAAGCCTACGGCTAGCGTATGCTATCACCCGCCTTTTACCATCCTGTTGCTGACATAAGACAGCTCCTAAACCGTGGCTACTCGCATCTGTCTCTACAGTGAAAGGGCAAGTAAAGTCTGCAAACCCGAGCACCGGAGCACAAACCAGCTTCTCCTTTAAAACATCAAAAGAGGTCTGACACTCAGTACTCCATAAGCTCAACAACCGCTCATTTACTCTAGAAGGAGGTCCAACCATTAGACAGTTATTTACCAGATCATGCAGTGGACCAGCTATCCTTGAAAACCCCTGCACGAATCTTCGGTAATAGCTACAGAACCCTAAGAATGAGCGTAAAGCTTTCAGAGTGGTAGGTACTGGCCACTGCTTCACAGCTTCTACCTTATCAGGGTCAGTCGCTATACCTTCTGCCGAGACCTGATGTCCTAGGAATTTGACCTTTTCCTGAAGGAAATGACATTTCTCTATTTTGATTTTGAGACCTGTCTCCTGGAGTCGTCTCAGTACTGTCTCTAATCTCTCAACGTGCTCTGAAAATGTCCTAGAGAAGACTAAAATGTCATCCAAGTATGCTAAAATTATTTGAAAAATTAGGTCAGTCATAGTTGCCTGCATCAACCTTTGAAATGTAGCTGGTCCATTTACAACCCCCATTGGCATGCGTAAATGTTCATATAACCCATATGGGGTTGTGAATGCAGTCTTGTGCCGGTCACGTTCATGTACTGCCACCTGGTGGTATCCACTAGCCAGGTCTATAGATGAGAAGAACTTTGCACCTCTCAGAGCATCAAAACTTTCGTCTATACGAGGTAAAGGAAATGCGTCTAGCTTAGTTTTTTAAGTTTAGCTTACGATAGTCGACGCAGAGTCGTATACTACCATCAGACTTCCTTACTACTACCACAGGTGAAGCATAGGAGCTGGTACTCTCCTGAATCACTCCTTTCCTTAGAAGCTGAGAAATGTGATCTTTGACCTCCTTGTACTGGGTCAGTGGGATACGACGGTATGGAAGGTTCACTGGAGTGTCATCAACTAACACAATCTCATGTTTCACCTTTTCTGTGTAGCCTAGCTCATCATCTCCAACAGCGAACACATCTGAATATTTACCAAGTAAGGCCCTTAACTCTGCTTGTTCTTTTTCAGTGCCACCTACATCCAGCTTACTCAGTATATCAGACACCTTTTGATGATCTTGAGACTCTTTTAAATCCACTGACACCTGCTCTGTATTGGCAGAAATACGCTGAAACGTTACTTCACAGTGCTGATTATTGGTAATGCATTGTACAGGTGACAAGACACCTATGCGAGTTCTTGGATTGAGCCACACATCCTCTCTAGAGAGATTAACTACTTGCACTGGAACCTGATGTCTGTGTTCCTTAACCAAAGAAGGCATTACTACAATACCTCCTGGTAATGGTAGTTTACCAGGCTCCAACAACCATGAACCTTGGTTTGGTGACTTGGTGTCTGAGAAACCTCTGACCATGACAGTGACTACTGATTCAGCTGGGACATGTACAAATCTTTTCCTGCTAATCGTGCCATCTTTGTCTTGTCAACATCACATTTATGCATCTGTTGGAAAACAGTCCTCCAATCTGAGTCTAGCTTTGCATCCAAAGTTCTATCAAATTCAGCGACTGATGATATTCATGCCTATGATAGCAGGTAGGGATGACTGAGAACTCTCAGGGTTTTTCACGACTAAAAATCCACAATCAGGGATTTTAATACCCACGGTATCCATCTCTAACTCCAAATAGCCCAGTTAGGGAATATCTAATCCATTGGCGGCGGTTAATTTAAGCCAGCCAGAGGTTGAAAGCATATCCCCCTCTTCTCCCCCTAACTGCTGGCGGAAGAACTCTTCTGTAATAGTGCTTACTTGGCTGCCTGTATCCAGCAAACATGAAACAGGAACATTCCCAATGTTAACATCTATTGTAGGGCACGTTCCTACCGCACACTCCAACACCTGACCTTGGCTAAACTTGGCTTTAGGTGAGTCTGTAGTTTGCCCCTGAATTGCCCGACTCACAGCAATCGGGGCCTTTCGTTTCCCTGTGCATCAGTAAAGGCTGGATTTTTAGTGTGCCGTTTTTGTGGACAATTTCTGGCAATGTGTCCCTCCTTCTGACACTTCAGACAGATAGGTTTGCCATCATCTGTAAATCTGAGTGGAGCCCTTGCATTAGAGACGGGTTTGAACGTGTGAGTTTTCTGAGTGGTCAACTCCATTACTGCCTGCGTTAGCTCACTAAGCTGCTTTCCCTGCTCAGTAACAACCTGCATGACGTCATCCAAAGTCAATGGTTTGTGTTCACCAACACTTACTACAGCACAGCATGCACCCCTCTCAGAATCAGACACCTTGCTTCTAGTTCTAGATGGTTTTGAATTAGTAGGCTCTTCCATATTCCATAGGTAAGCTTCCTCACATACTTCTACCATCGAAGAATCAGGTTTGTTTCTAACCCACCTCCTAAGCTCTCTCTTAAGTGCAGGGTCCCGAACTCCCTCGACAAACTGATCTCTCAATACTACCTTCATATTTGGTACTACATCAGGTGTTTGTCTCAATACATTGTTAAGTGCTTGTGATAAGGCATGTGAAAATTCCAGTAAGCCTTCACTCTCTCTCTGTTTGCGGCTGTAAAAGTCATGCAATAGCTGATCCCCACTACACCTATCACTAAAAGCTTCCCGAAGGTAGGTGAACAGGTCACTAACCTGGTCTACTTCACTATCACTTCGTAAACGTACCTCTTCTAATGCAGCCCCTCGCAACAAAGAGAGAACAAAGTCACACTGCTCAGGAGGAGACTGACTGCGTGCACGTAAGACGCGTTCAGTTTCCTCAATGAAATCATCTACTAGTCTTCCATCTTTTTCAAAATCACCAGTAAACGGAGCAATGTGACGCTCTCGTGGCACATAGACATATGTTCTATCAGGCATCCTATCCTATACAGCATGTTTTCTGTTCAGTTCACCAATTTGTTTCTGAATGTCCGATTCTTCTGGCTCAACCCCATCATCAGAGTCCCTCTCCTCCTCTGAATGGTCAGACATTTTAGGAAAAATAGTCTTTGCCAGATAAAGGATAAGGTTTCTGGATCAGTCCAGGGAGATGAACAGCAGCAGCCAGCAGCGATGAGTCCTCCACTCCACCGTCTCTGCAACTCCATCTGCAGTCCGACGTCTGGTCTCTTGGTCCTCTACCACCACCACCAGGTCCTGGTTCCACTCTCTCCCTCTCGAACCTGCGACACTTCACCACTACCAAACAATTGTACTGTGTTCTAATGTATTACCTAAGAAACCTAACCAAACTATCAGAAACCCCACTCCTGGTACCAATTTCTGTCACCGGGGAAAAGGACGCACACCAAATGACAAAATAATTTTTTTTTTGTGGGTATTTTATTCAGATTAAATTTTACTCAAAACAATAAAAATAAAAATGAATACACTGTAAAACCCTAGCTTAGAACACAGTACAGTATTTGGTAGTGGCACTCGATTTACTCAGCTTTACTCAACAAGACTTGAGCATTTCTTTAAGAGAACTTGGATAAACAGCTTCTGTAACCCAGAAAAATACAAGGCTTGACCACGAGGAGCACACTACCCCACAGAAACAATGCCATCTGCCCGCATCTGGTTGTGATTCATTCAAAATACATGTTTAGAAAGGCAATATAGGCATCTACTACTGTTATAGGCCAACTAAACCTTATATTGTTCAGTATTTCCTGATTTTTACCTCTTATTTCATTAGGATGGCTCTGGATGGATCCTAAAATGGAGCACCACCATTCACTGCAGCTTGAGCCTCCTTCTCTACCATGCTCTTAGCTCCTCCCTTTCCTCTCTCAGGGTGACAACACTTCTGATTGTGTTTCTTAAAGTTACAGACACACAGGTGTTTTCTCAATTCACCACCTGGATACATTAATAACAAAATACCATCTTTAACACATTAGTCCAGTCTTGAAATGCAGAAACACATGTAAAGCAAATTAATTTTAGTTGACCAGGAAAAACATGAAATATTTAGGGTCTATTTTGTCTGCAATAAAACATAAATAAAAGTAATTGTAAAAAAATATATATTTTCTGGTTTGGGGCTATAGTTTAATGTAACATTAAACGTATGATGTAACTGACTATGATGAAAGTGGGAGAGGAGAGAAAACTATGGAGCCATGGACAAAAACATTCAGACAGAGGGAAAAGAAAGCTCTGGAAAAAAAAGTGAACACATAAAATTATGGGTTTCTTTGATTTTACCAAATTGAAAACCTCTGGAATATAATCAAGAGGAAGGTGGATGATCAGAAGCCAGTATTGCCAGCAGTGTGTAAGACTGGTGGAGGAGAACATGCCAAGATGCATGAAAACTGTAATTACAAACCAGGGTTATTCCACCAAATATCGAGTTCTGAACAGTTTAAACCTTATGAATATTAACTTGTTTTCTTTGCTTTTTTATAGTTCTGAAAGCTCTGCTCATTTTCTGCAAAAATGCTCTAAATGACAATATTTTTATTTGGAATTTGGGAGAAATGTTGTCTGTAGTTTATAGAATAAAACAACAATGTTCATTTTACTCAAGCAAATATCTATAAATAACTAAATCAGAGAAACTGATTCAGAAACTGAAATGGTCTGTTATTTTTTCCAGAGCTGTATGTAAAATAATATTTATATTTCATTTTCTTTGCCTCTGTATGTACAAATGAGTATGAATGATACTGTATATCCTATAATAAAAATAATATTTCATATTTAAACCTTCTCAGCACATTTCACTGCAGTATCACAATCCCAGCACTCTCACAAGTCTTATACTTAGTAAAGACATTATGATAATAAACAGCACGACTGCTGTGTGGAATATCTTGCACCAGAACTGAATATAATTGTGTAGAATGATTTTTCAATAAAGCAGGAAAAAGGAATGTTGCACTAAATTACAGTACTGGTTTTATAACACTGCACTGTACAGGAAATCAAAAGACCTGAGTGATGGATGTTGTAAAATATTGTGTATTCGTGTGTGTGTGTTTGTGTGTGTGTGTGTGTGTGTGTGTTAGCTCTACAGTTCAGTGCTCAGGCATAAAGATGTGGCTGAATCAGCCCACAGTGACATTAATGAGCAGAACTAGGTCATCTCAGCTGAGACGCACACACACACGCACACACACACACGCACACACACACACACACGTGTGTACTCTCCCACACATTCATGAACCCAGCAGGCACGAAGGGACAGTGGTCTGGATAGAACACATGGAGCCCACGCATGTGTCACATGGAGGGAGGGAGAAAGAGAGAGAGAGAGAGAGAGAGAGAAGGACAATTTTCTCTCTCTATCTTTCTCTCTCTCCCTCTCTCTCTCCTCATTCCTTTCCTAATATGGGGGAATAGTCGAATAAAAATGTTATCGTATTATTATTATTATTATTATTATTATTATTATTATTATTATTATTATTATTATTATTATTATTATTATACCAATAATGCAGTACATGGGCAAATGTATTTAGACATATGCTCATTTTTTGTTTCTTGCCAAATGAAGGATATTAATAATGAGTTAATCCTGCTTTTGTTGGAGTAGCTGTTTTGGAGCATTGCTGTGAGGATTTGATTGCATTTAGAAACAAAATCTTTATAGGGGTCAGGATTTTGGACAATCACCAATCACTACTGCCCACCTCCTATACTAGGGAGGGAGATAAAGAGAGAGAAAGAGAGAGAGAGAGAGAGAGAGAGAGAGAGAGAGAGAGAGAGAGAGCATTCCTAATCTACTTTAGTATCTGTATAAACATTGTGAGTTTTGATGTGGTCTTGATAATAATAATAATAATAATAATAATAATAATAATAATAATAATAATAATAATAATAATAATAACGATAATAATAATAATAATAATAATAATAATAATAATAATAATAATAATAATAATAATAATAATAACCACTCCCTGTTTTTTTCTCATCTGCTGTAATTAGTAGTGAGTTCAGGTAAATCCAGCTTTAAGTAGTAGATAAAATAATGCACATTTATTTGAATACGCACAGAGCAGGCTATTCTCACAAACTGAGTAACTGTCTGAGAAGAAGACTAGTGTGAAGAAGCCAGACTCCACCAAGATACATAAGAGTACTCCAAAGGAGCTCAAAGCTTCAGCAGCTTAAATGGGAGAGACTCTGCAAACTATGTCTGTTTCTTTCTGTTTCTGTTGGTTCTTTACCAGTCCAGTACCAAGCTTGGTAGAATGGCAAAATAATTAAATCCTGACTATACGCTGCACATCACCACAAACTCACCATTTCCACTGTGAAGCATGGTGGTGGCAGCATCATACTCTAGAGATGCTTCTTGGCAGCAGGCTCTGGAAAGCTTGCTAGGGTCGGGAGATATCCTGCAGAATTATCTAATTCTGTCTGAAACAGAAATACGACCTGGGAGAATATTTATTTTAAAGCAAAACAAAAGCCTGACACCTTTAGTGAAAGTTACAAAGAAATGGTTTAAAAACAAAAAGGAGAATATTCTAATAAAGTGATAGAGTCAAAGCCAATACCTCAACTACATGAAAAGGGCTCTTCATTGTCAATGACTTTTTAAACTGTTAGAACTTGAGCAGTTCTGCTAAGAGGAATACAATAAAAATAAAACAAACAGAATTGAGTGACATTTTTCTTTATTTTAAGACATTTTTGTCAGTTTTGTTTATTTATATTACTCAATTCCTTATTTTCTCTGTGTGAATTATATTATTCATTATTATACTGTGATATTATAATTGTCATTAACGGTGCCGGCAGGACGAGGGGCGGACGCAAATGCAGGTAAGAACGGGGTAAATATATTTATTAAACAAAGAAACAACCAAATAGCAAAATAGAAAACTTAAACAAACAGACAGACTAACAAAACAGCCAAGGAAAATTAATGTTAAAGCAAAAACAGGAAAAACAAACTAGGGAAATAAACAAGAGAGTAAACGAGAAGTAGAATATACCTGGAAACACAGAATAATAAACACCAAAGACCACGATGGAAAGGCGGAAACACTGTGGTATACACAAGAAGATAAACGGAAATGGGACACACCTAAAGCTACAAAATGAAAACAGGTGAAGGAAATGAAACACTAAGGAACACGGGTCACATGGGAGACACAATCAGGAGGAACAGGTAAAGGAAACAGATCAAGGACGTGACAAAATGTAGCTTTCTTACTATTAATTATCTAGTAATAATTATCTGATGTGTTAATTCAAAAATGTTAGAGAACATAAGCATGAAAATGTCCAAAATTAGTGTAAAGACCACTGTTTAAAACTCATACCGTCATACATTCATTCAGCAGTTACTATACATGTTGAGTGTGTGTATGTTCATTTTTTGCTGTAACAGATTGTGTTACAAGCCTGAGGCAGAAAAGGAGGTGAAAGCGAAAACATGCACAGCTTAAACACACTGCTGCAAAAAGACCTGCATGTCCTACAGCCCAGCATGCAGCAAATACAGGCTAACAGTGCACACACATACACACACACGCACATATACACTCACACTCACAAGCTTGAAAAGTGACACACTAACCAAGGCCTGTTCTATCACTCCCTTTACTTTCTTTCTCAGGCACATTCACTTACACACTCACTGAGACACTCTCTCTCTCTCACACACACACACACACAAACAGACTGTCATTTCCACTCGCCTCAGTTTCATGTCCTGTAAGCAAATAGACCTTTTTGTCATTCTGAATAATGTTTGTGCACCTGTCTGTTTGCATGCCTGCATGTGTGTGCGCGCGCGCGTGTTAATATAAATGATTTGATAAATTGCAGCTCTAAATTGATAAAATGACAAATCTGTGATTCTGGGTGCAGAGCTGAGAGTGTGCTGTGCAGGCTGCAGATACTGCGGTGCTGTTGGGGGGCTGTCAGGAGGAATAAGCTCAGCGGCTCTGGTGGGGTTTGGGGGGCAGTTCTGCCGATGCACGCGCATCGCCTCGCTGCAGAACAGCGTGACAGTAGAAATGAGAAGCTGCTGGGATCTGTAGAGTCGGTGTGTGTTGGTGTATTCAGCCGTATTGTCTCGCGCGTAGAGCTGCGGTAGCGTCAGCGCTGAGCTTTCCGCACGTGGCCTCCTTATCTCACAGCCCTCACGCGCACCCAGCCCTCCGCCAATTACCGCCGCCATGGCAACTATCTGAGGGGATTGCCCCCCAGACACGAGCCGCCTAATCCACGGGCGCTCCTGCACAAAAAAACTCATGAGCGCGCGCACCCACGAACCCCTCCCAAACCCGCACCCACCAGCGCCGCTCCGCCCGCGAGCCTTAATTCAGCTGCTTCCACAACTTGCAGCAATATTCTTTGGTCACCCAAAGCTCACTACATCACCATGGAAACACACTTTGATGTTGGACGCACGTGCCGCTCAAGCGCTCCAGAGGCGCCAACGAAAAAATAGCCGTTAAAAATCAATAAAATAAAATGGAAATATTTACAGTAGATAAAAATATATAAAAATAAATGGTTTTAGTGATATTAAAACAAACATATAGTATAATAAATATATTATAATATATTGTGTTAAAAAATAAACGTATTATTTTCATTATTATTATTATTGTTGTTACTATTATTTCTTTTTGTGTGTGTTTACTATAATGATTGCATTATTTTTATACGTGGTATTTTTTATATCGCTGATGAGATTAAAATCGCTTGTATTATATATTAGGAAATACATTAAATAGTATTATGTTTTTATTACCACAGACATTAATAACATTCATAATAATAGAATAATAATAATAGACATTAATAAACATGTTATAGAGAGAAAGAGAGAGAGAGAGAGATTTTTACTTTTTCTGACCCAAAGTATTGCTCCGGATTTCGCCTATGATGGGGGAGGGTGGCTGAGTCACACGCGCAGAAAGAGAGAGCGAGAGAAAAAGAAAGAAAGAGAGAGAGAGAGAGAGAGAGAGAGAGAGAGAGAGAGAGACTCCAATGGCAGCTGGCTAAATAAGCGAACCATGAAAACATGCGGAACTTTTTTCTGTCCTCTGGGTTGATGCTATATTTAGAAGCAGAGTTGCATCTTCTCTTCTTTTAAGATTAAGGCTTAACCACGCGTACTGTACTGACATTCATAACATCACCGTTGCACAGATAAAACACACGCGTGTAATTAAACTTGCCGTAAAGCTACCTTTTTGGCTGCATTTAATCAGTTCTTTATTCACCTGAGAATCGTCTTAGCGTCTGCGATTTAAAGCTGAAATGTTGAGCGCCGTAGAGTGTCTATCAACACCATGACAGGCTAGATTACTCTTGTGGAAAACCCCGACCTTTATTACCCTAAATGTTATTCAGTAGGTTTTGTATAATTGTATGCTTTCTTCCTTTTTTTTGTAAACCCCTGTAGGAGCTGTTGGGCGTTGCATTAGCTTTGTGTGACGTGAGGACGGAGGGCACAGGGCACAGGGTCCCTCATGTCTCTTTTTCTTAATTAAACTAAACGTGTTCAAACGGAAGATGACAAAGGCGCAGTCAGTGCGATTTTAGTGTTTGTAGCTCAATCGCCCATAAAAGGAAATCCTAAATATATCCTAGTTTAGGTTAATGGCGTGAGAGTTGCTGACTGTGGTGCTGAATCTTTTTTCTTCACTCTTTAATCAGTAGTGATACTACAGTAACATCTATTAGAGCGTCTATTCTGCGTGTGTTTCTATGATTGTCATGTGACTCATTGAAAAGACTTCCATTTTGGGGATGAAAAAAAAAAAAAAACTAATGGAAAGCCGGCACAGGCGCACAATCAATGTACACATTAATACAAACAGACAATTCGTAATCATCTAAAATATTTTCAAACTATATAAGCAAGAAATAAATCGTAATTAAATTAGATTCGTTAAACTGAACGTTATCGCCTGTAAAGTAAAACAAATGCACATTTTAGTTGTAATTGTAGTCATTTTATTTTGCTGCTTTTAAAGGTTTTAAGGCTTTCTCCAAATAGAAAATACTTTAGTTAAAATTATACTTTTACATCCAAACCAAACACAATTTGACGTATTAATGTGAGCAGTCACTGCTGCGTTTAGGTTATTGTAATTATTCATATAATTATTTTTAACTTTGTAGCGTAGAGTTAGCTGTAATGAAATTTTAAAATGAATAAACAAATAGCAACAATAGTAGTAATGATAATAATGATGATGCTGTACGCTTTCCCTCTTAGTCTTTGTCGGCTCTTCTTTTTGTTTTCTTTGCTCGTTCTCTTTTTCTTCCTATTTTTAACGGTATTTTATTATTATTATTATTATTATTATTATTATTGTTGTTGTTGTTATTATTATCAAGAATGCATAAAATAATTGCAACATCTCTACGACAATAAAGATACAATTTTTCTGCCATTTTTTTTGTTCCGTATTTAATCGTGACTGTCCTCCAACATGTCCAATTGGCACACACTTGAGCTCAAACGCGTTTACCTATCTGTCACTTTTCTCTTTAGTATCTCCTGAAGCCAAAAACACGATTACGGAGATGAACCAGTGCGATATCAAAATCTTCTCTTCGGAGATGGATCAAGAGCGCTCTCGGTGCGCCTTAGCGCACGGGCTTCACAGAAAATGCGCCCATCTTCTTCCTCACTCTCTCCTATTTTACACCCCCATTTTCTCTCTCTCTCTCTTTATTTCTCTCCCTCTCTCTTGCACACACACCAACACACACACTCACGTGTACACACACACACACACACATCCATGCGAAACTGGCATTCGTCACTGACGGAGTAACACACACTGCGTGGGTGTGAGGCGGAAAACCCCGAATTGGTCGTGTTTCTGAACGGCTAAATGCGTTCCTGCTCTCCGTGATCACCTGCGTTCGACCAGGGTTAACGTTATCTCTGGAAGCTATTTTTTTATGAAGATGCGCGTCGAGCTCCAGAAACACAGCCGCATATCTGAGAGTGTGACGGGTTCTCAAGGACAGTGGACATGTCTGTAACCGGACTAAACAAGACTGCAACGAACATCTGAATAAAAACTCAGATAGGAGAAGAAAAGACATGCATTTGCAACAGGAATTGTAAAATTCTATGCTTTTGACTGAAAATAATCTGGAAAATAGTCTGAAAAAAGGCTGATCTCACACACATCTGTTTATAGTTTTTAAACCATTCGAGCGCCGACATCTCATAATCATCATGGCTCATCTGATCCGGCACAAAATCTCCAACAAGATCACGAACGCGATGAACACGGCCTCCAACAAGTCGCAGGCGAAGGTAAGCGGCGCGTTCGCGCGCATGGGCTTCCAAGCGGCCACGGATGAGGAGGCGGTGGGCTTCGCCGAGTGCGATGATCTGGATTATGACTACAGGCAGGGTATGCGAATGTCCTCGCTGCAGACGGACGAGGCCGGCGGGGAAGTGGACGGAGAAGGTGGGCTGGAGGGGGACAGCCGCTATCAGCGGGATGGCACGGGGCCGCGGGGCTCACGCGGCAGCACTGGCTTGTGTGAGGAACTGGGCGAGACGGACAAACCCAAGATCACGGCTTGGGAAGCGGGCTGGAACGTCACTAACGCCATCCAGGTACTCCACCATAGGTTATTTATTCGTTTATTTCAATTTATTTATTCATTAATTTGTTTATTTGAAGGGGGTTGGGTGAGTGGGTGCGTTTTCCAATTTAATATCAATCGTATAGGACATGCGGTCGTTTAAACGTCTAGAATTTTTTAAGAAAAAAAATGTATTGGTTATTTTGTGGTGAAAAAACAATAAAAAAACAATAGTTTAAAAAATAAAAGTACCAATAGTTTAGGGGGGAAACTATAAATATCTAACATCTATAAAATCATGAATAACGAAAATCCCAATCTCCATTAGCTGTACTTTCCGTAATAGTCGCTTTTTCTTGCTTTAAATTAATTAATTTAATTTTAAGTGTGTGTGTGTGTGTGTGTGTGTGTGCTTGCGTGCGTGCGTGCATGTGTTGGGAGGAAAGGGGGTGCTGAATGGCACCACCCAGAACACACTCTATCAATCACATTCACATTTATGCCTCCTCTTTAAACATATGAAAATGACTCTGTGTTAATGTGTGTATCTTTAATCTGTGTATCTTAAAAGTACAAAAAATATGAGAAATAAAAAAATACTGTTACTCAGTATTGCAACAAAGTGGTAGAAATGGATTCATCAAAAACACCTAAAAAATCCATTTCGACTTAAGGCCAGCATCCTTGAGGAAGGGCAGTGAAAGGTTTTTCTCCCTGTCAGCCTCGCTCGCGCTGCGCCATCACATAACCACCCCTCCCCTTCCAACCTCTAAAGGCCTCGCTTGTGTCTCTCCGCAGGGCATGTTCGTCCTCGGCCTCCCATACGCCATTCTGCACGGCGGCTACCTCGGCCTTTTCCTCATCATCTTTGCCGCCGTGGTGTGCTGCTACACGGGCAAGATCCTAATAGCGTGCCTGTACGAGGAGAACGAGGATGGCGAGCTGGTGCGCGTGCGGGACTCCTACGTGGACATCGCTAACGCGTGCTGCGCGCCGCGCTTCCCTGCGCTTGGAGGCCACGTGGTCAACGTGGCGCAAATCATCGAGCTGGTCATGACATGCATCCTGTATGTGGTCGTGAGTGGCAACTTGATGTACAACAGTTTTCCGGGGATGCCCGTCTCGCAGAAGGCCTGGTCGGTGGTGGCCACAGCTGCGCTTTTGCCCTGCGCCTTCCTCAAGAACCTCAAGGCCGTGTCCAAGTTCAGCTTGCTGTGCACGCTCGCGCACTTCGTGATCAACGTGCTGGTCATCGCCTACTGCCTGTCGCGCGCGCACGACTGGGCGTGGGAGAAGGTCAAGTTCTATATCGACGTCAAGAAGTTCCCCATCTCCATCGGTATCATCGTCTTCAGCTACACGTCGCAGATCTTCTTGCCTTCGCTCGAGGGCAACATGCAGAACCCAAAGGAATTCCACTGCATGATGGACTGGACGCACATCGCCGCGTGCGTGCTCAAGGGCCTCTTTGCCCTCGTGGCCTACCTGACATGGGCCGACGCCACTAAGGAGGTGATCACGGACAACCTACCGGGGGGCATCCGCGCCTGGGTCAACATGTTCCTCGTGGCTAAGGCGTTGCTCTCCTATCCATTGCCCTTCTTTGCCGCCGTGGAGGTGCTAGAGAAGTCACTCTTCCAGGACGGAGGCCGGGGGCTCTTTCCCAATTGCTACGGGCCAAGCGGCCAGCTAAAGTCATGGGGGCTCACCCTGCGAGTGGCGCTTGTCGTCTTTACCCTTCTCATGGCCATCTTCGTCCCACATTTTGCACTTCTTATGGGCCTGACCGGAAGCCTCACGGGCGCCGGCTTGTGCTTTCTGTTGCCTAGCCTCTTCCACCTGAAGCTCATGTGGCGGAAACTTCTGTGGCACCAAGTGTTCTTCGACGTCTCCATCTTCGTGATCGGGGGAATTTGCAGCATCTCCGGCTTCATCCACTCCGTCGAGGGGCTCATCGAGGCCTTTAAGTACAACATTCAGGATTAAAGCAGGGGAAGGCTGCTTTCCCCTTTTGAAATGCTGATGCACTCTTCTTCTGGATGGCGACCAGCGAGCTCGCACTCAAATAAATAAAAAACTGCCAATTTATTTATTTATTGTTACAAACGTGCAATATCTCGTGTTCTAATAGTGTGATGATGTGCTTTATTTTGTCGACTTTTGTGAGCAATAACCATTGAGAGATGCGCGCAAATCCCACTGAATAATAACTTCCAGTAAAATGTGCATACACTATACGTCCAAAAGTTTGTAGAAATCCTCTAACTAGGGGATGCAGCTACTGTAAATGGCAAAACTTTCCTCCGTTTTTGTAATAAAACATGGTATATGCAAGCATTGTACTGTTAAAGGTACCAGACTTTTAATCTGTTATTTAATGTAGAAATATTAAGTATGTGGTTTCAGGGGACAAAAATACCAGGATATGGTTTACACGCTCATTTACACTACACTTTGGCACCAAAATTAAATCTGAAAACTCCTTTGGGTTGTTAAGCAATAAGCTAGAACTTTGATAATTTCGGCAGATTTAATAAATGTTTACAGTTACAAGTACATGTATAAAAACTGGCTGTTGACTTAGGGCTTGCAGGAATAATGGAATTGATTTAGAGGTTAAATGGGTAGAATTAAGACAGTTACATAACAGTTTTAGAGATTTGAGATGTGTCTATTTTACAGCACTTTTTTAGTTAGACTGTCAATGCCACTTTACTGTTTCTCCCATAATTATCATGTGTTTTCAAAACTATACAGTCCACATATGGGAACTAGCTGCACCACAGAATGTGCCCATTCTGTTAAAAACGCCAGTGCATTGACATAACAAACCTGTAGTACCCCCACTTATGCACATTCATTTAATATATAATCTTTAAAAAGATTCTTCAAGTGTTCTTTAGTGTAATGTAAAGGCATTCTAAATGATAAATGAGATCAAAACCTTCTAAACGTATATATTTTAATGTCATGTTAACCTCTACAGAAGAGCAATGGAAGTGCTCCAGTGACAATGGATACATTTGGGATGAGATAAAGAACGCATTTAACATCAGTATCTGACATTATCTGTGGCTGAATGGAAAACAACTGCATAAATAAACTGACTATTAATTCCCCCTGATTTTAGGAGAAATGTTTCACGGAAAAGTGTCTACAAACATTTGGACATATACTGTGAAATGAGTGCCAAAGGCAGGGAAGCCCTTGATAACTTATTTTTTCAGCACTACAACGTTAAATTTTAGACCTATAAGAGTAGTTGGTGCTATATTTTATGAGATATGGGCCTATATTAAGCGGGTTAATTGTTGATTATTTTAGCAAACGGTATCCAAATGATATAAGCATATGCCAATCAGTGAAATGCGTAACTAGTTACAGTGAGAATGTGTGACAAATCAAGATTTTTTTTTTACGTTTTATTTGAAACTAGCTGGAATGACTGTTGCAGTGCGCACTGCAGTGAAGCTTAGAGGCTTTATTTGATGGTAAGATGAAGCATCTCGAAGCAGCAGGGAAAATCCACAGAGCACACCAACCGAGCTCGCCAAATATGGGATTAGAAAAGAAATCATCCGTGTCAGAAGTCCTCAGTAGCCTAATTTCTTCCAGTAGACCATATTACGTTAATCCCTCCAACCCCCTGCCGTAGACGTTTCGTCAGTGTCTTTGGTGTTCAGCGTGTGTATCACATAATTCGTGAGTGAATATGAAGTGCAAGTATAAATGGCCTGTTGAAAAGTTAACTGAGCTGTATGTTAAATGTGACTCAGATGTAAAATAAATGAATAAACAAATAAAGATGTTAAAACTGTTTGGTGCTTTAATAAAATGCGCGCGCAAAAAAACACAAAACAAAAATTATTTGAAGATGACAATACATTTTATGTTTTGTATTTCCTGGTCAGCTGTGTAGAGAAAATTGTCCTCACATTGTCCTCACATACACTAAGATAAAACACACTAAAATAAGTACAAAATTGAACTTAAAATAATACAAAGCTTGGCGCTGGGACTGTACCTTACACTGAGGTACAACAGAGTACCTTTCAATGAAAGTCTTTTTATGTACCTTTGTTTTTTGTACCAGTAAAAATTATAAACATTATCATCAACTGAATACGTGTCAGGAACGTGATGCTCCAAAATTGTCTGGCTTTCAAATACAAAATGTATAATTCAAATATATATTGTTTATTACTACAGTGATCCAGAATACAGAATGTACCATGGCCCTGTAAAGACCAATATTATACCTTTGAGGGTACAATTATGAAAAGTGTGCCTTTGAGTACAAGAAAGTACTTAAATTGTTTTTTGGGTGAAAGTTGCAGAAAAAATACGCGGCTGGGGAATGCGCGGTTGGAGATGGTGATTATTATCTGATAACCTGAATTCAACTATAGGCTAAAGGTAGCGAGGTGTATAGGATGGTTGTGCATAAACATGGTACCTCAGTTATGCATGCAACCTGTTAATAACAGCAAGGCTTTCCATTCTATCTTGCGGTACAGAACTAAATTTCAGTGTCATGATATACAAAATACAACAAATCTGGCAAATTAATATGTAAAATAATATTAATCACGCAATAATTACTGTGCATCATTATTTTGCAAGAAGGCTAAATAACCAACAAAACAGTAATGAAATCGTTTTAAATATTTGAAAATTAACCAATAGCTTGAACAACGCCTGAATTGTGCGTTATTGCACAAAAAACGTTAGTATGTCAGTCATCTTTTTATATATTAGTATAGTATTAAGGTAAGGAGATATTTAGATTTTACTATGCAGTTGGCAACCTGCAACAATTAAAACAAAGTGGCCTTGTGTCCACCAGCCATAATATTACTGAACAAAATTAATTATTTGTAAAGTATGTGGGCCAAAATTTCTTTAGTGGATGGAAGAGGAATTTAGTTTTGCCGATTTTTGGCGGGAAAATGTTTTAGCGGGACAGATGTGCAGATCAAAACAAATAATGTCCGCAAAGATCTTTAGTTTAAGCTTAATTTTAAGTAAAATAGTAAATGAGCTATTAGTCTCTAGTCTTAGGCATTACAAGGCCAGGAAGAAGTTGGTATTGAAATATATCAGCCCTAAAAGCTATGCAATTTCTAAGTTAGCTTTGAATAGTTATGTGGTTTAAAATCTGACAGACTTTTTGGGACTTTTCTCAAAAAGTTCTTACAAAGATATTGGTAAATGATTGTGATTTTGTGTTCTCGCTGTTTTGACTAGACAGCCCTGAGTATGTAGTCATCTTACTTACTTACAATAATAAAATGTGCGTCAATGTTAAGTTGTTTGTTCTTTTGACTCCCAAATGCCTTCAGGAAATAAAATCATTTTAAAAGTTTTCATTTACCCAGGGCCGTAATATTTAAAAATCCATTTAAAATATGTTTTTGTAAAATATGTATATGAGGAGTAAAGGAAAGATGGAAAAATCTATAGAAAAATACAGTAAAGAAAAGCAGGCCAGAAGACTCCCCAAACACTCGCAAAGGGCCTGAAATATCTCTAGATGGGCTTTAAATTTGAGCAGAAGTTTTACACAGACTTTGCAAATTAAACTTAAAAAGCAATTTGTATTTTATTAAATGAAACAAATAATGAGGCCCGTACAAAATTAGAGCACCATAAGCACTGCAAGGCCGATTTCTAACAAGGTTTTAGCCCTTGTGTAGCAATCAGGCCTAAAGCATGTCACCAATTGTTAATAAAATGTGAGCTGAATTGATTTAGAAGCTTAAAATATTCTTTGACTCTTTAAAAACAACTCTTAGCCTCCATAAGCTTCTCTAAGCCAATAAGGATCCAAAGATCTTATCACAAAAGTAATCAGGACAGGGCAAATTCATTAGAAGGTGACAAGTTTATTTGTATATAGTGGTGCTTAAAAGTTTGTAAACCCTTTAGAATTTCTGCCTAAATATGATTTAAAGTAAAAAGTAGATAAAACAGAACCCAGTTAAACAAATTAAACAAAAATATTAAACCTGGTAATTTATTTACTGAGGAACATGGCCCAATATTACATATTTGTGAGTGGGAAAAGTATGTGAAATTCTAGGATTAGCAGTTAATTTGTAGGAGAAGTTTAAATCAATGAGATGACAACTGGCTGTAAGTGGGCGGAGCCTGCAATATTTAAAGAACAGGGATCTATGAGGACCTGTGTCAGCAGAGCCAGGACAAGGTAAGAAAAGTGCTGATTAGAAAACACAGGTTTATTGAAAACGGATCACAAAGGGATTGGTGTACACAGTACAGCAAGTAAACAAAAGGGCAGCAATAAATAACAACATACCAGAATGTAGAGTCAAAACCAGAGTCGTTACATGATAAGACAAGCAGGGGTAAAAGGGGATAAGGCAAGAGAGTAGTCAAAGCGGAAAGCAAGATCGGTAATTAAAGATCCACAACAAAACTAGAAGGCAAAGCAAGGAAAGCGTGTTGTAACAGAGCTAAAAAACTAGATAATACTCAGTGAGAAGCAAGGGAGGGCTATTTATACAGGTGAAAACAGGTGTGGTAAATTAACAATCAGAAGAGGGGCGAGGCTGAACTGCAGTGTCACCTGTTCAGCCGAGTCATTGTTGTCCATGGGCTGAGAATGCTGGGAAATGGAGTTTTTAGTAGAACAATTGTCCTGAATGGGCAGACTGACAGCGTCAGGACTGACAACCTCAGGAAAAAAGTTTTCATTAGGCTGGAGAAAAAGATACAAAACTGTATATAAAAAGATTGGACTCCACAAATGAACAGTCAGACAAATTAAAGTGTACAAATGGAGGACATTTTAGACCATTGTTCCCTTCCCAGGATTGGTTGACCAACAAAGATCACTCCAAGAGCAAGGAAAAATGTAATAGTCAGCAAGATCACAAAAGTCACAAAAGAAAGCCATTGCTCTCCAAAAAGAACATTGCTGTTTGCTAAAAAGAATAAAATAAAATAACTAAATGAGTAAAGTACTTAAAGTGCTTAAGGTTAAACAATTCGGAAAACACAGCTAAATCTATATATTTTCAGCCTATTTTTAAAAGGGGTTACAGTCTGAGCACATCTCACAGTGTCTGGAAGGTGTTTTCAGCTTGAGATTTCTACAGTGTAAACTGTTATTAAGAAATGGCTGTTCAGTGTAGCTGCAGCTTAATTTGAGATCTAAAATATTAATAAAATTCCTCATATGATTGCGAGAAAGGTGAAGCTTAACCCTACTGAATGACAAGAACCTGCATGATATTGTAGTCAAGTAGATGGGTTTTACTGTGCAATGTTGTTTCATAAAAAATAATCTTCATAGAAGAGTCATGAGAAAGGAAACATTACCTAGTAAAAAACGGTTGACATGTTCTATAGAACATTTAGACAAGGCAAAGGAGTTTTGGAAAAAGGGATCAGGGATAATAAGTCAAAATAGCTTGATGCTATGGACATCAATCAGCAAAGGTGTATTATGGGAATAAAATTAGAAACATTTAATTTAACATTTAAACACACACCTTGCCAACTTTGAAGCACCTGCGTCATGGTTTAGGATTATATGCTGACACAGGTGGCACTGACCGCTGTCTCTGGAGCCCTCCTGAAAAGAAAATCAACATAAAAACAAACTGTAAGTTATGAGGAAGTGAAAGTTGGCTTACATTTAAAATATATTTAGGCTGATGTGATCAGTTTCCTCTTTAAAAAGGGATGTTCAAAACCACTCCATCCATCCAGCAAATGAGACATGGGGAAAAAAATGCTTGTTTTCATAATTTTACACCAGTGTTGAAAATGGTTAACTATCTAGTTCCTTGTGATCAAGGCAATAAAGCCAATGGTGTAATAGTGTCTGCATACACGTGCAGTCAGTTTCCCATATATTTCCCATATCCTCTAAAACTAAAATGACCTTTTTTTAGGCATAAGAGAAATTTTTCAAAATTGATTCGTTGGTCTTTTATCATTGATCTGGACGATGATAATTTAATCTTTTTTTTTAATTTATTTAAGAAATAATTAAATTCCTAACCTTCAGTGCCATATAGGAGACTGGTTGCTATCATAGTTTAGCAGTGACAGTATTGTTACGTATTATAAAAGTACTGTCACTCTGTAATTCTGGAGGACGTATGACTGCTTGTCATACAGAATAATGCAATATTTACAATATACAACAATTTTACTTTTGTATAATAGTGCTGCATTTTATCACAAAGAGGAAGTCCGTAACCTTCAGCAGTAGCACACAGAATCGAAGAAACTTTCACTTTTGTTTCTCTGTACTGATTCAGTCTAGCACTGAAAAAATACAAAGTTTTCTTGATCTACTAGTCTAGTGAATGGATTGTATTGTTGTTATTGCTGTAACACACAACACAGGTAAAGCATTGTGCATACATTTAGATTTTAAAACAACAATTAAAGAACACATGTGGCAAAATGTGGTAAACATAAAAAAACAGTTTGCCCTTTACAATTCCCTGATCTAAACCTGATGAACTAAGATAGTGATTTGGGATGAGCTGGAGCTTTACAGCATGAAGGAATAAAAGCAGCTGCTATTGTTCAGCACCTCCAGGAACTCCTTCCTTCAAGACGCTGAGAAAAATATTCCAGGTGACTCTCCCTTACGAAGACACTGAGATTAAAATACTAAGATTGTGCAGATCTCTCTTTAAAGATAAATGTGGTGCTGAATTTTATTTTACTGGATTTTACTGGATTATAAGGCACATTATGCGACACTAGTAAAGAGGAACAGGTGTGTTGCCATATTTTCCTTCTAATTGAGCTTTAATGCTAAGATAAGTTAAGTAAACAAAACTGTAATAAAAAAAAACATTTTCCTTTAAAGTCAAACCAGCACTGGATGTTAATCTACACAGATTTCTCTCCCCTTTATTTGGGTGAGTAAAGTACTTTTGTTTATTTACAGTACATTTAGATTTGCAGATTTTCACTAAGGCTGAGTGCAGCAGCATTAGCATTAGCCACAGCACTACACTGAGGAACCCTGAGTGTTCTGGTAAGCCAGGGTGATATTAACTATACGACTGTAGCACTAAACACGCATGCTACAGTTGTATATACTCACCTCTGAACGGTGAAAGAGCTAGGGCTTAGTGAGGTTAGCAAATAATGCTAATACTGCTTCAGCAGTGCTAGCCAGTGTTAGCAGCAGGATACAGGCAGATAATACTCACCTCTGAATTTTAAAAGAGCTGTGGCTTAGCGCGGTTAGCGGCTAAAGCTAATACTGCTCCGGTCTCGAGCCTTGGTGCTGGAAAACTAAACTGAAACTCCTGTATAATGCTACACTTCAGAGGAGTGGCTTTACTGCTCTAAAGTATAAAACATGTTCTGGTTTGTTTAACACTGTAATGGATCCTCACAGACCAGAAATATGATCTGCTTTTATGTAATTAGCTGCACAATTCTAGCCAGATTCCACCCAGCACAGTCATTACCACCCATTGTCATTTCTTGTCCGCTTTATGTGGCACTTGGGTTTACTTCTATGCTGTAGTGTGGCACGGTTGGCAAGGTGGTGCCAATTGGTTATTGTTTATCTGCTACAGGGAGTCCTGTTCTATTGGAAATATTTCTTTAAAGGGAAAGGTGTGTGTGTGGGTGTGTATTTGCACATTTGCACAAGTAGCTTACATTTAGAAAGGGTTTCCACCATAGACTGTGTATAGCTGGACAGAGCATCGTCTCTCAAAAGTGAAGCCACCACAGGTCAGGTGCCCCCTGCTGTTCGGTTTCAGAAAGCTGTGTAACCCCACCAATCGCCATAGGTTTCAATGGCAAAACAGACAACTTTCAATCACGTTTTTTTTCCAATATACTGTAATTCTACCTCCATTATTTAAATGTAACAGCTAGTGTAACCTCTGCTTATATTGTCAAATTTTTATATCCCCACAGAATTCGTTTTTAAAAACGTTATTCAGCTCACATGTTGTTAAGTTGTTATGGTACAGACGTGACACTATGGATCAAGGTATTTTAAAAGCCTGCACTTTCTTCACATCTTCTGATTTCTTCTGATCAGTTTAGATACTGCTATCATATATTTTTTGACTGTAATGTTTTGTCATAGTGTAGCTCTACTATAGTAAGTTGCAACGGAACAAAAAGCAATTAGTTTAATGTGTTAAACAAAAGCACAACGGTACAAAGGTACTTCCTCTTTTCATATTTAGCCCACTTACAGCGAACTGAGTTTATGTTTCAGATCTTCAATTATTGAGGAAGTGGAAATAAAAGCGAGTAGTGAGCAGAACTTGCTGAACACATAGAGAGACAACCACAGAGACCCACACATCAGATTTACTCAGTCGGTATGGACTTTTGTCTTTTCTTCTTTTTAAAAGCAATTCGTTGCTGTCCAATGAAAAACACTTATCTTCAAAACAGCAACTTTACAGGAGAGAGAAAAAAACTTGTAAACTTTTAATGGAAGTCAATGCAAAAAGAGTTTATTTCGGGTAATTTTGAAGAGTTTCTATTAGTCCGTTCATCAAGAAATTTTGGCACAGTGTAAGGGACTGTTTGTCTGTTCAAATTGTGTAGTAAACTAAAAAATGGAGATAAGTGTTTTTCATAGGACAGCGACGAATTGCAACTTTTATTAATTATTATTCCATTAGGTTACAATGATTATATGTCTTAGATAACGATTAAAATAGACAAAAAGATTCTATATATGATATAATCTCAGTTTTAGACAATACAACTACATTACATTACTCTCTATTATAGCTCTGTACGATCTGTAAGCGTGTTGTCATGGTGAAGATGTGGCTGATTGGACTTGTGCTGATGAATATAATGAACACACATGCGGAATATTCTGCACTGCAAGCAGTTCTGTCACAAAAGGGACTGGAGAAAGGTAAGACCTTTTACACTCTTATATTTTACACACACTGAAAAAACAGATTGTGTTTCGTTTTGGTTTAATTCATTATTTTTTATATGGTGATACTGTACAGCACAGGTGCATTTAAAAAAATTCAATATCATTGAAAAGTTACTTTATTTCAGGAATTCAGTTCAAAATGTGATACTCTTATATAATATAGATGTATTAAACACAGATTGATCTATTTTAAGTGTTTATTTATTTTATTGTTGATGATTATGGCTTACAGCCAATGAAAACTCAAAAGTCAGTATCTCAGAAAATGATAATGTCATATAAGATAATTTTGGCAGTGTGCCAAATCCTGCTTGAAAATGAAATCCACATCTCCATAAAAGTTGTCAGCAGAGTGAGAGCACTTTTATGAAGTGCTGTAAGATTTTCCGGGAAGACATGGCTATCCAAACTCTTTGTGTCTCTCCACTCTTCCTCCAGACTCTGGTCCCTTGATTTCCAAATAAAATGCAAAAAATACTGATGGTATAAAATATGTAAACGGAAGTGGATGGTTTGCTTTTGTTGGAGCCTTATGTTTATTCTGTCTGAGTAAGGCTTTTTTCAGACGTTAGATTTAAAATTCTGCTGAGGATTTTATTGCATTCACTGATATTGATTACTAATGTCAGGATTTTGGATGATCACCTTCCCACCACCTCATCCCCAACTCCTTAACTTACTCCTCAAGTACTGAAAGGAGCTCAACAATTCGAGCGAACATACTTCCACAGCTTTACAGCTCAGTGCTTTGGTGTGGCATGGTTGGCATGATGGTGAAAATTGGTTATTGTTTACCTGCTACAGGGAGACCTATTCTTTTGGAAATATTTCTTTAAAGGGAAAGGTTTGGGGGTGTGTGTGTGTGCGTTTGCTCATTTGCAAAAGTAGCTTAATGTATTTAGAAGGGATTTCAACAAACATTTAGACATACTGTGTATTTGTTTGTATTTGTTATGAAGTATTTGTTGTATATACTATATATTTATTTTATTAAACTTTAAAAATAATAAATCTGCTAACTAGCGCACACTAGCGCATTGGTAATGTTATAATATGTCAATTAAAAATATATTAGTTACTGTATAAGTTTTTTAAAGATTTTTATATTTTTAAAATAACATCTTGTTAAGTGTGACTCCACAAACTGGCATTCAATTAAAAATTGTATATTTATGACATTTATTACAGTCAGCGGTTTCATTTTATCATGTAACATATATAAACATATAAATATTTTTTAAATTAAGGCCTTGATCATTGTTGGATTGTTGTGACTGTTGATTTGCAATTTTGCAACTAGATTTTTTAACCCTTTCAGACCCTGCATCCTTTACAATAGACATTGCATACTTCCTTTTTTTTAATGTTGTGTTGCACACAACTCTAATTAAAAGTAACTGTTGTCTATCAGAATAGGGCATGAACCAGCCAGTTAATAAGTTTACAAGCCAATGAAACAGTAGCTTAGCGCCTCAGGCAGCTCAGGCATTAGAGCAGGGCAGCACTCAGAAGCCAATGAGGCAAAGTAATAAAAGCATACTTTTGCTAAATTTAAGGCAACTTAGAGTTTATTTTACTGTTTGTGACATAAAAAGGTCAATATCAAATATAAAATAAAATTGTTGGCTTCCAATACAATGGACAATAAATAAATAAATAATTCAGTTGACTGCATTTAGCTTATCTTTATATGAGAGTAATAGATTCTTCTTTTGTGTGCATTACATATGCAAACAGCACTTTTTGATATTTTCCCATCACTGGAATATACAGTAACTCAGGTCTGAAAGGATAAACTAAATATACAAACATAAAAAATCATGGCACCCACTGCTCTGTGGCTGCTGAGAAGTCTGAGAAGTAAAAAAAAATATTAAGGTAGTGAAACTGCTAGACCTTCAGCCTCAAGCACAGTACAGACTGACTTAAATAGACATGTGATTGTGAAGACTGTGGGACTGAGCTTGGGGGAATTTACCTTTTCTGCCCTTATCATTCGTTCTCAGACAGCAGCACTTCCTTTGCTGACATTTAATGTTTTGTTGCCTGATTGAGTCCAGTCTCTGAATTAAAATAGCCAGTGTGTAACATAACAAAGTAACATATATTTGTTTGTATGCAAAAATTGCATTTTGTTGAAGTTAAAGAGGCAAACATATAAAAACACTTATATTATTAAGAAGAAATCAAACCAAGCTAAACTGCTAGGATCTTTGCACCAGGAGAGGCATAAAGTTATCCAAAAGCAGCGTGTAAGACTGGTGGAGGACATAATGCCAAGATGCATGAAAACTGTGATTAAAAACCAGGGTTATTCCACAAGGATAGATTTTTTTATTTGGAATTTTTGGAGAAATGTTGTCCGTAGTTTATAGAATCAAACAATAATGTTCATGTTAATCACACATATACCTATAAATAGAAAAATCTGAGAGACTGGTTCAGAAACTGAAGTGGTCTCTTTTTTTTCAGCTGTATTAGAAATGATTTGACTTATTACAGAACCAATACCTGAGGATGTATTTATCATATTCTGGAAGAGCATATAGTTTGGGTGGTGCTGGGCTACTGCTCCAAATGATGTGACACACCTTTCTCCATCTTAGATCACATAAGGATGTGAGACAGAATTCTTTTATCTCCCTCTTGTGTCCAATTGTGAATAATGCACTTTGTACCTTTTTAAACATATCTATTGAAAGTTCTGTGAAATTATTTCACTTAAACAATAAACTATTCTGCTGTATTGGGAATGTATTGGGATCTGTGTGGTTGTGAGGCTGTTTTCGTCCTGTGTGTGTGTGCAGTTGCTCACTGGTCGACTGACTGGCTGCAGAATGAGCTCAGCAGTATTGAGCTCCCAGAAGTCAGAGGAGGGGTGAATATTGGAATTGGCACAGTGCATTATGTTCTGCATGAGTAAGTACTCGGGGCGGTGTAAATTCACCTGTTAGTTCTTGAGTAAGAAGGTTTTCTGATGAAGACCCAGATAACAGTTTATTTACCTGCACAATCTGCAATGAGACAGTCCTGCATGCAATGTTAATGAAATTAGCCATTTAATGGGTTTATTTGGAAACTCTGTAGTACATCTAAGACAGGGGTGTCCAAACTGCGGCCCGTTTCTTTTTTGGAGCGGCCTGCGAGGTATTTTAGAAATAGAATGAAAGTTGGCCCGCTGTTAAGCAGGTTTTTATAATGTGAGATTCAAAGTTTGAACGCTAGGTGTCAGAAACGAGCCAAGGAGTCTAAAAGCGCAGAGATTGCGCATTTCTAGCGCAGAAAAACGGAGCAAAAGAGTCTAAAAAAGGAGAGAGTGCGCATTTCTAGCGCAGAAAAACGGGGCAAAAGAGTCTAAAAGCGGAGAGGGTGCGCATTTCTAGCGCAGAAAAACAGGGGGAAAAGAGTCTAAAAGCGGAGAGAGTGCGCATTTCTAGCGCAGAAAAACGGGGCAAAAGAGTCTAAAAGCGGAGAGGGTGCGCATTTCTAGCGCAGAAAAACGGGGCAAAAGAGTCTAAAAGCGGAGAGGGTGCGCATTTCTAGCGCAGAAAAACGGGGCAAAAGAGTCTAAAAGCAGAGAGAGTGCGCATTTCTAGCGCAGAAAGGAGTTTAATACTAAGAGATATCATGAAACTAAACATCAATTTAAAAAATCTTAGTTTACACAACACTGTCAAAGATAAAGATAGTAAGTCAAGTAAAATGATGTGTAAAAGAAATAATCAGGAAAAAAGTATTATTTAAAGTGTTATATTTCATTATTTGTTTTATTACAGAGTGTGGCCTGTAACTTCAAATATATTTCTCCTTCTGGCCCCCAACCAAAAAAGTTTGGACACCCCTGATCTAAGATCATAAACAATGTATTTTTTTGTTCTTTTTTGACTGGAAACTCATTTTAACATTCTTCTCACTCAGTTTTTCATATACATATAAAAACACAGCAATTATATTACATTAAATCACAGTTGGATAAAAGTGTCATTATGATAAATCCTCAGCATGTCCATTCAGCGCTGTGATTTGCCGGAGCCATCAGTTGCTTTTTCAGAAGGAACTGGAGTATCTCTGCAAGTGAGTGGACTCTCCATTGCCATCAGTGGACACTGGAACACAAAATTTGGAGTCATGTAAGCAAAGGGATTCACACACATTGTATTCTATCACATTCCATTGTGCTATATTTGTGTGCAGTTTCACCAAGCACCAAGCACCACCACATTGTCTCTGTAATTTATTTAACATTATTTATGTAATTATGTATTCATGTCACCCACCATTTATGAGTTTAGACACAGTATACTATCAGTTGACCCACGGATTGAACCAAATCAAGAGTTTGCTGTGCTGTGTAACATCAGTATAGCCTGAAAATGTACTATTTATTCCCCAGTCCACACAAGTTGCAAAATCAGCCCATATTAAATGCCCATTTTATAGATAAGAGCTGTAGAGGGTAGTTTAGTGTGTAGTATTTATTATACTCTGAAAGAGCAGAAAGTTTAAATTAGATAAAGCTGGGATACTGTACTTCAGTATCTTCATTTTACTGCATATAAACTACAAATGTTCCATTTGGTGGGAGGGGAAGGTCTTTCCATCTCCAGGGTTACCCATCACATGACACAACATGTCTTGATTGGTTTGACTAATTAATTTCATGTTACGTACGAAACACAATCATTATTAGGAAATTACCACATGCCTTCTGGACATTTCAAGCCAGACAAGGTGTACTTTTCTTGCTGTTACGATAGCAAAGACACACTGACGCCCTAAATCAATCTGCGCCATGCACAGTAAACAGCTCGCCTATAGATAAAAGCTAATAGCTAAAAGAGGGCTCTCTACAGTCATTGGCCCACACTGATTTTTGAATGAGACTCATGCCATGTAAATTAAGAAAGAAGAAACTGTGTTTTTTAAACAGTTTACATTACGCCCTGCCCCTGTAATACCACGTACTATAGTAATATTTTGAGACTGTATGACATACAGTACCAGTCAAAAGTTTGGACACACCTTCTCACTGAAAGTTTATAAATTTTTTATTGTTTTTCCTACATTGTAAATGAATACTTAAGTTATCCAGACTATGAATGAACATTATGGTGCAGCTTAACATTTCTAATATAAAAAAAAACTCTCTGAAGCATTTAGGTGCTCTAATCTGAGATGCTGTTAACTTGTTGTTCTGAGGCTGGTAACTCTGATGATATTATCCTATGCGGAAACTCAAGAGGGAACCCTTGATCTTCCTTTCCTGGGGTGGTTCTGATGAGAGCCAGTTCCATCATAACGTTTTATTGGTCTTTGCAGTGACTGCACTTTGGGATACTTTCAAAGTTCAAAAAATAGTATGGCTTGACTGATCTTCATTTTTTAAAGTATATTTTCTTTATTTAATTGAGTAGTTCTCTCCATAATATGGATTAGAACATTACTCAAATATTCACTATTCACTGTATACCTGTAACTCTACCTCTTCACTACTTTACAACTGATGCTCTCAAACACATTAAGAAACAAGACATTAAAGTAATTAACTCTTGACGAGTTCAGCACAGCTGTTAACTGAAAGCCATTGTAGGTGACTCTACCTCATAAAGAGAAATTTGTTGCTTCCTAAACGATGTATAAATGGGTCAATGATGTGAACAACACAGATACTGTAATTAAAAGTCTATTCTACATCTCTTATGCAGACATGACAGCGGGTGGTTTGAAATCGCTGTGTATACAGTCAACCTCAACACAGTGTTGCAGTTGGGGAGTGATGAAGAACGGCTCTCTATTTCCACCATCATGTGTTCTGCTGATGTGGGAAGTGTGCAAGTAAATTTCCATGGAGGTGCCAGGTAAGTTCACAAGAACCCTATTTAACCACACTCAGGTTTAATACAGAAAACAACAAGCCAAGACTTGTGATTTATAATCTGTTTCAGAAGGTGGTGTGAAATAAATTAGATTTATAAAATGAATTACATGCTCCACCTGACTGTAAGCCTGGATACAGTGAATTTGAATTTTTCCTTTAATTTGAGGACATTAGTTGCCTTAAAACTTTTAGATAATGTTTACTGAAAACCCAAGTGAATTAACCCTTGTGTGGTGTTCATATTTTTGTTACTCGTTTACTTTGTTACTTGTATTTAATTCAGCAAAATTAAGCAATTTTACATTAAAATGCTTTACACATGCTTGCTTCATTTAAATTGCAAGCAATATAAACAGCTTACATGGTTAATATTTGCCCTTTACCTTTCTTATGTTACATTTCTTTCAAAAAGTGCTACTCTTTTTTTTTTTAGTTTTTTAATAAAATGTAAAAGAAAATGAATTAAACTCAAGATATGAGTAGAAAATTTGTTTAGTTTCAAATTTACAAATGAAGCAATGTTTATTAGCCCTTGGCCAAACATACTGTATGTAATATAAATGTGTAGGGGGGGGTGTACAGTGTGTGTTTATCGAAAATGTGTTTTGATATATGTTTTTCACAAAAAATGCGCCAATGCCAATGAGTTTGAGTTAGAAAAAATATTTTTTTAGTATCATTTGATAAAAAATGAAAACGGGTCCCACAGACCCGAACACCACACAAGGGTTAAACTTATACATTGGATAATTTGGATGGAGATAAATTGAACAGTATAGCCCACAGCTAACACAGAGTCTGTGGCTCAAAAAATGATGCTCTTAATGCCTACAACACAGAGGCCAGGCAGTTAATCATATAGATAGCCTGTGGAGAAAGACTACACACTAACTCAACATTAAAAAGAATCAGTTTTGACTTTAAATTCAAATCAAATTGTGACTTTACTGTGTGTAGAGAAAGCTAAATGAAATCCTGGGTGCACCTTATATTTAAGATGGCTAATTTTTGCTTAATCATGTGCAAGTTTGTTATTTTATTTTGCTTTGCAGTTCAACTGTGTTGTGCTAAGTAACTTTGTCTTGTTTTCCTTTCCACCCACAGTTTTATCTTCCAACCATTTGTAGATATTTTCAGTGGGCAAATCGCAAACGAGATCCGTGTACAGGTAGATATATTTAGTCAAATTTGTTGTTTCCTGAGAAAATGAGAAAACATGGAGAGAATATAAAATTATACATTAAATTAAACAATCAACACATAATCTATCCATTTTTAATGCAAATAAATAAAAATGTTG
The DNA here is from genome assembly GCF_023375975.1 of Astyanax mexicanus. Taxonomy (NCBI): domain Eukaryota; kingdom Metazoa; phylum Chordata; class Actinopteri; order Characiformes; family Acestrorhamphidae; genus Astyanax; species Astyanax mexicanus. The sequence continues at coordinate 9,865,461 of NC_064419.1, forward strand.
TCAAAATTGTATTCTTCTGCTTACAATTCATAATAAACAAGGCTCCAGACTACCTATTTTCCCAATCATCCCAGGCCAGGACTGTGCCAGAGCTAAAGAACTAAAAAATCACCCATCCTAATATATGTAACCTTACAGTTGTATTTATTTGTGTATTTTTCTACTGCCATAATGTCAACAGTTATATTTTTATTTTTGCCCTGTTTGGCACATTTAAATATATCTACATATACTCATCTTAAAAGCACAGTACTGCTAATTACCAGCAGGTGAAAGTGGTTTCCCTACTTACTCTTGCCACTTTTGATGGTACACTGTTGACTAACATGGCAATATATTAACCACAATTATTTCCTTCAGGGTCGTTTTCCTTTAGCACTTTAGGGGTATTTCAAACAATCTGATTGGCTCTATGTTAAAAGGCAGAACTTTATCATTATTAGACTTTGAAGTATTAAGAAAACCCCCTGTCATATTTTAACCAGTAAATGGTCTCCCAGGACACAGCTTTTAATCAGATTCACTGCACACAAATTCTCTTTAATATAGCTTTAATTTAGCTTTTAATTTTAGCTATTTTAAATCCTGTGTGCTATTTTGTGCCCTGCAATGGATTAAAAATCAACAATGAGATTGTTCCTTGGGCACAACTATTGTTTTGTCTCAGCATATAAAGAACAACATAAAGAACAACAACAAAAAATAATAATGATTAAATACAGGCTAATACAATAAATCACTGGCAGCTTTATCAGCACAATAGTTGTCTGCTTTATCTCTATGTGGTTAATATAATTTGATCTTTGTTTTCAACCTTTTTGAACATTGAGTTTACAATTAATTAATGTTTAAACAGGTGAAATAATTTTTTCTTTTCATTAGATTTTATATATACTTTATACGTGTTCTGTATGAAATAGCGTCAATAAAAACACATAAAATGCCCATATATATGTTCTCCCTCTTCCAGATTTGTCCAGCGTTCAAGAAAGGAATTGATGTTCTGGAGAGACACCTAGCAGCAGTGCCGGGTATTGCAATTAAAATATAACATAATAATAAAACAGCAGCAGAGCATTGAGAGCATTGTGGGATAATAGTGTCCAGTTTAACCATACTAAAAAAGACCTGCTCTGAGAACATATTTGGATTTGGATATTTAAGTACCAGTAAACTCAACATTCACACTTTTATCAATACTACACACTACATACTCAAACACTAGTAAGTATTAGTAACTAGTACACAAGTGGGATGCGCACCCAATATATGCTTGACCTCCTAATTAGGAGGTTTAGATGTGTTGGACTGATGTTGTAATGTAGTAACATTTGTGTAGAACATTTTCCTTTGTAAAATATGAAAAAAAAAATATTTTTTTTCAGTTAGAACTATAAAAAATCAATTCATATAATAAGAATATTAATACTAACAATACATTGGAGAGCAACTGATATGCAGTCAGATATTAAATGTTAATGCTATGTGTGTGGTTTATGCCTGGTTATTTATAAATAATGCTGTTGTCTTTTATTTACAGCTGCCCTGAAGGTGGATCCATATGTATTCATGAACATTTCTCTGACAGACTCACCGCTGGTGGAAGACAGTGGGCTTGGATTGAATGTCACGGTATGATTTTCCAGCCAGTAAACATTAATAGGGGGTTTATACCCCTCCAGTCCATGCCCATGCGAGTCTTATTCTATTGGCAATATTTCTAGTCATGTCTACAATTACTACAAAAAATTAAAACAGTAAAAAATCAGAGTTCATTTGCTATAGAATAAAATATTATAAAACTATATATATGATTCCACTCCCTACAGTATTATTTATTTATTTAAAAAAAAAAATACACATATAGTACACATTTATACATACAGGTGCATCTAAAAAAATATGAAACTCATTATATATAGATGTAATACACAAAAAGTGATCTATTTTAATAGTTTATTTCTTTTATTGTTGATGATTATGGAAAAATCAGTGTCTCAGACAATAAGAATATTATATAAAACCAACTGGTTCTTTTGGCAGTGTGGGCAGTGTGCCAAATGCTGCTGGAAAATGAAATCTGCATCTTGATAAAAGTTGTCATCAGAGGGAAGTGCTGTAAAATCTCCTGTTACAGACAAACTGCACTGACTTTAGACTTGATATAAAACACAGTGGATCAACACCAGCAGATGACATGACATCCAAACCATCACTGATCATCAGTTTTTGCATAAATTTTACGTTTCATTTGGAAATCAAGGGAGCAGAGTCTGGAGAAAGAGACACACAGTCCAAACTGCTTGAGGTCTAGTGTGAAGTTTCCACAATTTCCACAGTGATGGTTTGGAGAGACATGTCATCTGCTGGTGTTGGTCCACTGTAAGCCATAATCATTAATAATAAAATAAAAAAATGCTTAAAATAGATCACTTTGTGTGTAATACATCTATATAATAGTTTTCACATTTTTTAACTGAATTACTGAAATAAAGTAACTTTTCAATGATATTCTATTTTTTTTTTAGATGTACCTGTATATACTTTGTCTTGTTTCTTTGTTTTAACAGGGTGAGTTTTACAGCATCAGCTCCCCGTCAGAGCCGCCGTTTTCTCCTGACTATTTTGACCTGACATGGCAAGAGAACTTCATGATGTCACTGGGTGCATCTGAGTTCTGCGTGAACTCGGCAGCTTATGCCTATCACACTGCTGGAGCTCTGCAAATACGCATCACTGAAGACATGGTGAGCATATAGTTTTAATTTTTTTTTTAAAGATATTTAATGTAGAGTATAATCATATAGAAAGCTGCTTTAAGGGTTATTAGGGGTTTGGAGAGCAAAAAAACATTAAATAAACCTTAATGGAAGAAAAACAACCTTTGAACAACCTTTATTCAACATTGCCTCATAGGTATCGGTTAGTGTTGAATCATCTGAATCATTGAATCAATGTTAATTTAAAGATTTTAAATGATTGGACACTCATAATGTACACTTATAATGAATAAAGGAACAAAGATGAAATAAATGTTGAATCAACATAGAATAAAAGTGCATGAACAAATCAGGTCTGACCCTGGATAGCAACACTGTTTCTATGCATTAACAATGGAATATTGAGCATTGTCTTAACATACGTCTGCTATTTGAGGACTTGTGACAGCCAGATTTCGTTCCAGACATTTAAAAAATTGTTTTGTTTGTTTTGGTTGTATTACATCTTTTAATGTTGATGAATGATGGTTGTTTTTTAATGATGGGAGGGGAAAAACAACCTTTAAATCACCCTTATTTAACATCTACTCATAGACTTTGAATGATTGGAGCTCTTGTACACTCCCCCCAAACAATAATAATAATTATTATAATTTTTATTTAAATGGCCCTTTTTACACCGCAATAACATAGTACAAGATTTAGGATTTCTGGAATATACAAATATAAATATGTAATGTAGGTAAAGTTTAATAAAAACAACACATATAAAACCATAATATTGACTCATAATAATAACATTGACCATAATAATGACTGTAAGTCACGCCGGCCAGACACACGTGAAAACCAAACACACAGCAATAGATAACAACATACCAGAGTGAGAGCATGCAAAAAGTGTCATACACGGGATATTCAAACAAGAAAAAGGACTAGGCAAAAAGAGAAGTCTAATTACAAAATAAGGATCGACAATGGTAAACTAAGGGCAAGGAAAATGAGTAGCCAAAAATACAAAAACGAGTCAGAAACCAAAAGAGCAATAAACAAAGGAAAACAATGGGTAAATATACAAACAGGACCAGGTGTGGGCAATCAGAAGCTTGGCGAGTTTGAACGCCGCAGCGCAGAGTGATCAGCAGCGTCCGGAAGGTCTGGTGTTAGTGCCTGCTGGGAGTTGAAGTCTCTAGTGTGTGTATCAGAGTTTTCATAGCAGGCAGACAGAAAACATCAGTACTGACACTATATTAAAATTATTATGCTTCTAAAATATATTTTGCAGATCCCCAAGGCCTCTCCCTTCCACCTGAACACAAGCGCCTTTGGATCACTGATTCCCCAGGTTTGTGTGTATATTCAGAGTGTCTTATTTAACATGGAATTAAAAAGCTAATTTATCTTTTAACCAGCATGATTAACTGTATATAAAAAAAAATCGTATTTTTTTATTTTGTTATTTCTTCTGCAGCTTCCAAAGCAGTATCCAGACATGCCCATGGAGCTGCAGCTGTATACCAGTGAGACTCCGCTGATTTCTTTTAGTAAAACAGTGACAAGTGTCCGGTTGTTGGCCTCAGTCAAAGCCTTTGCCGTAAAGCCTGACTCCGGCACAGTACCTCTCTTCAGACTCGACATAGTGAGTTTTTCACCTTGCTTTCATTTTGGGGAGAATAAATATTTCTGATATAGTATGTTCCTCTGCATACACATACACAGAATTCGCTCCTCGACTACTCATTCTTTATTTTTATTTGGTTGCAATATGTCAAAAAAAGGTACACTCCTCTAATATAACACAGTGTCAGCCCCATGCCCTGTACACTTTCTTACTTTTAATAGCAGTTCTGTATCTTTCAGCTTGTCCAGAAAAGCATGTGAACATCGAATTACTGAATTATTCGCACTATAAGGCATGCGTAAAATCCATAATTTTTGCCAAAAATCATCAGTGTGCCTTATTTTACTTATGAATTTAGCCACTCTGCAGAAAGACAGCGTTATACAGGAGTTTCAGTTTAGTGCCTCCAGCACCGACACTGAAGCAGTATTAGCATTAGCTGGTAACCGCGCTAAGCTTTAGCTCTTTTGCTGTTCAGAGGCAAGTATTTTCGACCAGTAGCCTGCTGCTAACCCTGGCTAACACTGGTGGAGCAGTATTAGCATTAGTCACATTAGTTACATTAGGCGAAATGCTAGCTACATCACCCTGGCTTACCAAAACACTCAGGGTTCCTCAGTGTAGTGCTGTCGGGTGACATTAGCCTCTAAACACAGCTAGTGCTAGCTGTTAGCTGATAAGGCTAATGCTGCTGCAGCCAGCCTTAGTGAAAATCTGGAAATCTAAGCTTACTGTAAATAAACAAAATCGCTTTACTGACCCAAATAAACAGTTTTCAGGAAAGATATCTGTGAAGGTTAACATCCAGTGCTCATTTGACTGAAAATGTTTTTTTTTTTTTTTTTTTAAGAATTACAGTTTAGTTTAATTAGCTTAGCAGCGAGACCTGCTGAATTAGAAGAGAAACATGGCGACACCCCTGTTTCTTACTAGTGATGCATAATACACCTTATAATGTGAAAAATACGGTACACACATCAACTCAAAAGTAGCTCCTTTTAGGGGCGGCAATATGAGCAGGAGGTTGCAGGTTCGAACCCCCGCTCATGCAGCTTGGCCATCAAGCTGCCGCTGCTCAGAGAGAGCAAAATTGGCCCTGCTCCCTCCGGGTGGGTAGATGGCGCTCTCTCCCCAGGGGAGGGTGATGTCCACAGCACAGCACAGGGCGTCTGCAGTGTTGCCAACTTAGCTACTTTGTCGCTATATTAAGCGACTTTTCAGACCCTCTAGCGACTTTTTTTGTAAAAAAGCGACTAGCGACAAATCTAGCGAGTTTTTGTGGTGTTATTGGAGACTTTTGGCGACTCTGAGATGAACACGTGCTCTTCAGTTACTGTCTTCCACGCTGCAGCGGGCGCTGCCGTCAGCCCCGCCCCACACCACTCACAGTGCAGACCCACACTCTCTCACACTCAGAGTACCCACACACACCGCTCCACGAACACATTGTAAATGAATCGCGCGTGCCCACAGCCACCGCTGACTGACCCCGCTCTGTATTTACAGAGCAGAAGTATAAATATTAAAGTGTCTTCAGTGTAACACGAACAGAAATCCCTTAATTTAATTCACACAGTCTCAATCATTCACTCACCTCATTCACCACATAGCCTGTCACTCACCTCCTCCACAGTGTCTGCCTCTTTATAAAAAGCTAAATATCTTTTGAACCATTGAACAATTTGTCTATGATAGGTTTAAAAATAAAGAAAACTTAAGAAAATGTAAAAAAATAAAATAAAATAAAACAAATCTAAATACAAAGCTAAAAAAATTAATAAATAAAACAAAGCTAAATATCTATTGAACCATTGAACAATTTGTCTATTATAGGTTTAAATATAAAGAAAACTTAAGAAAATGTAAAAAATAAATAAATAAATAAATAAAACAAACAAACTAAAAAAACTGAAAAAAAAAAACTAAAAAAAAACGTAGAATAACAGTTCCGGCTGCTCTTATAATAACATTTAAGAACATGGCAAAAAACTAATTTATGTAAATCACGTAAAAATTAAGTTATTGTAAACAAAAGTGACGTCCTATTTAAAAAGCAACAGAAGTTGTTCATTTGTAACATTTCTAACATATTTAAGGTGTTTTTTACGCACTTTTTTCTCTCCCACATCCTTAATCCTTTACAGCTTAAAAAAATGTATTATGCAAATTAGGTAATGACGTCATTTAGCGACTTCTAGCGACTTTTACAACAGCCAATAGCTACTTTCCTTACTGTGGAGTTGGCAACACTGGGCGTCTGTGAGCTGATGTACCGGAGCCGAGTCGCTGTGCTTTCCTCCGAGCGTGCTGTGATGCTGCTCGGCAATGCTGCATCAGCAGCTCGAAAAGAAGCGGTGGCTGACTTCACATTTCATGTGCTAGTCTTCACCCTCCTGGTGTGTTGGGGCATCACTAGTGACAGGGGGAGTTCTAGTTGGGTAATTGGCCGTGTAAATTGGGGAGAAAAGGGGGAAAAAATTAAAATAAAATTATATATATACATAAAAAAATAAAAGTAGCTCCTTAAAAGTGTATTATTTGCTTCTGCAGAGCTGTAGAAGATCAGAACCATTTAACCATTAAAATAAATTTAAATATAAATGAATGTTTTACATTCTATAGAACTAGTTCTGACCTGATTTCTAGAACAAAATGTTAATAATAGTTATGAATTTTTTGTTACATCATTTATGTTACATCATGATTTTATTCTAGTCATGTGCTTTTTATCACAATAAGAAACAAACATGAATGAACTGCTCACTGAATTTATATAATTTAAGTTTGAACTTGGTATCAATATTTAAACATTGGTCTGGGCTCTTATTGGATATAATTTAGAATTCATTAATTCTGTATCTCAAATATTAGCTCTATTCCACTCATTGTAACTGTAATCTACTCTGATCTCTTTAAGGAAAGCTCTTTCAGTGCCAAAGCTTACATCGAAAAGGTGCTGGTGAAGGGAGCTCTGGAAATGAAAAAGTAGGTAGACAAGGCTTGTGTATATGTTTAATCATTTTTTTTTTCTTTTGTAAAATGTTTTACTGAAACTATTAAGAAATGACAACCTCTACTCTTTATTTTTTGAATGGCTGAAGTCTTACTGTGACTCTTGGAGCAACTGAGATTGGACAATTCTCAGTAAGAATTTAGAAACACTATGAACAAATATACCATTTTAATAGCAAGTTGATAATGCAACTAAACTTGTGTTATCATAATAATAGTTGTTATTTATTTATTTTTTTTAGATCACTCCGATTGAGCGAGCACTGACGTTAGGGATGAAAGCGTTCGTTCTTCCGAAGGTGAATGGTAAGGAGAAGTTCTACATACAGCTCAATCTTTTAAATGCGAGTGAATGTCTTGAATTATATTTATATATGATATTAAATTTGTAATCTGATTGCTCTTTTGCTCTTTTATTTCAGCCCAGCTAAGTGAAGGCATTCAGCTGCCCTTTGTGAAGGGCTTCGGCCTCAAGAACGCAGTGATGGCCATCGAAGATGTGAGTAAAATAACATATTTATGATTTGCTATAAAATAATACTTTTTTAGCAACTTTGTCCAAAGTTTCAACCACTCTGAAGCCCTTCAGACACTTCTGAGATAGTCTGACATGCCTTGACATTTTTAAAACTTACACCTACCTAAAATAATTAGTTCCCAAAGTGCTACACATGCTTTTAATCAGCACAAACTCACCAACAAAACAAAAAGGTTGAAAATAAGTCATTCGTATATATTGGTAATTTGACTCACAGACTGAAACATGCTTCTAGTTTCATATGCTTTTCTGACAGTGAGGTAAAAATATGTTTACATATATACTACATAAATACTATAAACATATGGAACAATGGCACAATGATGTAGACTTGGTATTGAATTTGCCATATTGTCTAACAATTAAGAGTGTGAAGAGATCTTGTGCCACAAACAGCAGCACTGGTTAAATACTGTGTTCCATTAATCCGGGTCCGCTGAGCCTCTAAGGTATGTAGAGACTCATGTGTGTAACACGGAGGAGGGGGCCGGATGCAAATGCAAGTCAAATTTATTTTTCGACATAACAAAAAACAAACTAAAAACTGAGACAAAGAAAATAAACACTAACAGTTAAAAACTATAAAACAAAAGATAAACTTCCTTGCTTGAGAAGCAAAGAATAAAACACTATAAAGACAACAAACCAGAACGGTAGACCTAAAATAGCAAACACACGGGACAGGGTCAAATAAAAAGCACGACAGAGAACAAAGGAGCACATGGGGGATTTATACTCAGGCACACACTAGGGACACCTGTGGAGGTAATGAGGGGGCGGAAGTAACAAATGAGACACAAGGTGATAACACTAATGACTAGGGCAGGGCTAGGGCAGGGCTAGGGTGGAGACAGGATAATAACAAAACAATGCCTGGGAACACAAGACAGGAAAACAGATGGCAGGAGCACAGAAAACCAAAAAAGGGGAAAAACACAGGACAGACACAGGCTAATGTGTGTCAATGTGAGATCATACAGGAGGGAAGTTGTTGAGCTTACGGTAAAACCAGCTGCAATACTCGCATTCTGTCCTGTGTTTTATTGCATATTATAAATCATATATAAATTATAACCACAGTAAACAAATTATTGACATCATTACAAGATAATGACTTACAAATGAACCCACTACTATGTCAATGATTATATTAAATATAGAAAATAAAAATAGCCCCCTATTGCTATATATTTCTGGAGCATATATGAATTATAAACTGATAATGTTTAATTATACTGTTCACTGCATTAGATCTTACCCCGTGGTGTGGTGGCTGTAAACGTGCCTGGTAAAATTAAAAAAATTATTTTATATTGTTAGATGGCCAAAGACATGTTGAACTGAATCAGTATGTATATTGAAGACAGTATTCACTGGAAGGCAATAAATTTTAGTTTTTTTAATGGTTGAAAAAAAAAAAAATCTTAGAACACATTAAACTCTTATACCGGACGTGTTGTGAAGCTGCATAACAATTCTTTACTCTCTTTACAGGGTTTTGTTGCAGTTGCTGCAGATATTAGTGGCCCCGATGACAACACCCAATGATCTGAGTTATGAACTATTATCTCATACCCAGTACCATCAAGTATTCCAGTAACACTTTATTTTGAGTGGATATTTGTCAGTATTTACTCTCCTAGCAGAGTATCAGTATCACATTAACCCAAAACCTTATCCTAATCTAAAACTCAACCCAAAACCTAATTCTGACCTTAACCTCAATCGAAAAACCTAATTCTAACCTCATCCAGGCCCTAATTTCACCTTAATCTCAATTTAAAACCTAATCCTAACCCTATTTTTGGCCCTAATCCTAATTTTAACCTTAATACAAACTTAATCACAACCTAATTTTTGGCCCTAATCCTAATTTTAACCTTAATCCAAACTTAATCCTAACCTAATTTTTGGCCCTAATCCTAATTTTAACCTTAATCCAAACTTAATCCTAACCTTACCCTCAACCCAAATATTGGTCATATTTTAACCTCAATCCAAAACCAAATCCTAATTTTAAGGTCAAAGCAAAACCTAATCCTAACCTTAAAGTCAAAATAAAACATAATCCTAACCTTAACCCCAATCCAAAACCTAATCCTAACCTCACTTTTACCCTCGTCCTAAATTTAGCCTCAATCCAAAACCTAGTCTTAAAATTGTCTTAAAACCAAGACATAATCCTAATCTTTAGTCCCCCCTCTTAATCTCAGCACAGCACAGTTGAGATCCAGTTCCAGTAAGAGTGTGTGCTGAGGATGGTGAGATGGTGTGTTTTAGACCAGATACCTAATCAAAGATTTCTCAGGCCAAATGGATCCAGATATAAATTTATACAATCAAAATGAAAAATAACTGAATGTTGTTACAGAGAGTCTGATTATTGTTCATTTTATTAATAAGCACCACTCAAAATAAAGTGTTAACTCCTTTTTTGTCATAATGAAAAATGATATTTCATCACAATTTCTTCATAGATGCTTTATGTTTTACTTTTGCACTAAACAGGGACGTTTACTGTTGCACTGATCAGTGAAGATATAAAGTTAAAGCTCTGCTGTTGCTGTATTTTTATTCCTTAATTGTTTAGATTTTTTTAAGCTTCTGATAATGAAACCTATGTTTTAATAGAACTGGCTAAAGTGCAATAAAGATCACAATGTGAATAAATCAATCTGCACTTTTGCTATTGCTGCCTTGTTTACTCATTACAGTGACTTATAAGATTCCTAATAATGAACATTCACTGATATAAAAACATAATCTCTTCATTACTATAGTAACATATTTCCAGACCTGCTCATGTGTAGCTGTTAAATGTGTTTAAAGGTACACAACAAATATACTTACATAAAATTATACATTAAGAGTACTGTACCAACGGGTGAGTTGGGTAGACACTATTTACAATATAATATATATTATATACCATCAACATTAATATAGTGTTGAATAAACAAATAATGAGAATAATGGTAAAATATATTTTATCAGAAACATTTGCATGCAGAACCCCTCATTATAAAGTTTTTTCCCAGTTTGAGGAAATACAGTAATATGAAAAAGTTTGGGCACCCCTAATAATCTTAATCATTTTTAGTTCTAAATATTTGGGTGTTTGCAACAGCCATTTCAGTTTGATATATCTAATAACTGATGGACACAGTAATATTTCAGGATTGAAATGAGGTTTATTGTACTAACAGAAAATGTGCAATATGCATTAAACCAAAATTTGACTGGTGCAAAAGTATGGGCACCCTTATCATTTTATTGATTTGAATACTCCTAACTACTTTTTACTGACTTACTGAAGCACAAAATTGGTTTGATAACCTAACTGAACTTCATAGCCAGGTGTATCCAATCAAGAGAAAAGGTATTTAAGGTGGCCAATTGCAAGTTGTTCTCCTATTTGAATCTCCTCTGAAGAGTGACATCATGGGCTCATCAAAACAACTATCAAATGATCTAAAAACAAAGATTGTTCAACATAGTTGTTCAGGGGAAGGATACAAAAAGTTGTCTCAGAGATTTAACCTGTCAGTTTCCACTGTGAGGAACATAGTAAGGAAATGGAAGAGCAGAGGGGCAGTTCTTGTTAAGCCCAGAAGTGGCAGGCCAAGAAAAATATCAGAAAGGCAGAGAAGAAGAATGGTGAGAACAGTCAAGGACAATCCACAGACCACCCCCAAAGAGCTGCAGCATCATCTTGCTGCAGATGGTGTCACTGTGCATCGGTCAACAATACAGCGCACTTTGCACAAGGAGAAGCTGTATGTGAGAGTGATGCGAAAGAAGCCATTTCTGCAAGCACGCCACAAACATGCCTGAGGTACCCGTACAGCTTCTCCTTGTGCAAAGTGCGCAATTTTGTGTGGATAGTGGTGTTTGTTAGCTCTGCTGTGTTCTGACACTTACTGTACCTGTTAAGTAGTTAAGCAAATTAACTCCAATTTACAGTGTCAAAGTGAATGTTCCTGAGGAGGGAAACCTAAAGAACGTAAATATTTCTTAAGTAATTCTGAAGTAAGCATATATCTCCATATAAATATCCTTATAAAAGTATTTAAAATATAAAAAAAATGCCTTGATAATCCTGGAAAGCAAAATGGGCAGGTATCGCTTTGCACTGCTGGTTAAGACGAACAGTACCAAGGTCTAATCCAGAAATCAAAAGTATTTGTGTTGCTAATTTAAAAAAAAAAAACCTCAGTGTAACTGCTGGACACAGAATAACCCACCGTCCAGAAAGACCCAGCCAACAGCATCTTGTGAGTGGCATCCTGTGGAGGATTAGATGACCACCAACATAAAAACTATGCAGCAACGGATTCAGAACTTCAGTCTCTGACTTTTCTACTTTATGTACAGAGTGGATCAGCTGTAGGTCCGTAGATGTTTTTAATCGAGTGGAGGACAGCAAGTAAATAACACAGTGTTTAAAAACTCCAGCAGCACTGCTGTATCTGATCCACTCACTGTACCACCAGCACAACACATACTAACACCTCATACACCACCATCATGCATCATTACCCATTAAATGCTTTACTGCATAACAATATGAACAAAAAAAATATATATTATTATCAGTACTTCAGCTTGTAATATCAACCACACTTCAACATAATTGATAAGGCCTACAATAAATACATCTGTCAGGGTTGCAGCAAGAGAGATGCAGAGGCGAACGCAAATGCATGTATATATTTAATGAAACAGTAATAAACCAAAGAAATAAACACAAAATCAGGATGAATAAACAAACAGGACTAATTAACAAAAACAAAAAATATACGGAGACATAGAACGAGCAACCTGACCGACGTTAGGACGCACAAGAACCGACAGAGGGAACACTGAAACAAAGGGGCTATATAGAGATGGAAGGGGATATAAAACAGGAAACACCTAGGGACAGGTAACGAGGGGGCGGAGCAACAAATGACATGTGGGAGCACTGAAGATGGGGCGGAGACAAGGAAAACAACAAAGAGAGCCATGTGCTTTCCTTAGAAGAAGACAGAAGAGGAGGACACGGCACAAGAACGTTACAGCATCCTTAAACATACTGACTACTAAAATTGATAAAAGAAGAAAACATAATCCCAGGTACTTAAATTTTGTGTAAGAACTGAGAATAATTTATTATTTAAGTTATACAGAAATTTTTAAAAATCATTTTAAAATGGTTCACTGAGGCAAAATCATGTAAAGAAAAGAGGAAATGTCTTATTAGTTCTCCATATTGAATCAAGTGTGTGGAACATAATCATAATTTCTCTTTTAAGCCAGTAGGCAACATGCATGCACACTTTCCAACATCTATGTGTAAACTCATGCTTCCAAGTGAAGTTTTGTGAAGTGTGAGGACTTGTTGTGAGAAATGTCCATATATAAACACATTCCATAAAGCGTATGTGCCACCTTTTGTTCTCCTAAATTCATAATTAAATAGTAAGATTAGAAACAAATTAAATAAAGACTCGTGCGCTGTATAGCTAGTGTTCCACCATTACATTACAGTGTAAAGATATTCATGCAATTTAAAGGCCAAGTTTGATAACACTCAGCATTTTGGTCATCTAATAACTAGTTATAAAATCATACCCGCAGTTTTACTACAGTACTCCACCTGTAGATGTGAGGTGTAGTTGAATTTTTGGACAGCTTCTGTAAGTAAATGTCAAAAATGTTCAGGAAAGCTCCGATTCCATTAGGAGGTAGTCAGAAGGAAACAGTCTTAAATTGTCATAAAGTTCCAAATAAAAAAGATCAGTCGTTTTTCTTTTCTCTTGTCATTTTGATCATGGTTTCCGGAGAGCGGTATAAGAAGATAAGTTTCTCAAACAGTTGCTCCTCCAGCTCCATCTCACCCGTCTCCCGGACAACAAAGATGTCAGTGCAGAGTTTCAGCACCCGGTCCACATTGGGTAGCTCCTCAAACATGATGGAGCGAGATATTCCGTTAAAGAACTCTCGCACAAACTTACCGACCACCAGCACCACCGACATATACAGCCCAACGATGCTGCGCAAAAACACGACAAAATTAGAAACAGATAGAATTATCAGCTGGAAACATTTAACATTTACACTGAATCTGCAAAAGGACTAAAATGACAACTTAGGGGCAAATTAATTTTTTTCTTTACTGTTCTGCTAATACTCAATTCCTACATTTGATGATTTACTCACAAAGTAAATGTAATAAAAACATTAACTCTAATTAACTTATCCTGTGCAAAAGAGCTAACTCTTGGTCTTCATTTTTTTGGGATGCCCTGATGAGAGCCAGTTCCATCATAACGTTTTTGATGGTCTTTGTGACTGCATTTGAGGAAACTTTCACAGTTGACTAATCCTCTCTTTTTAAAGTATTTTTTTATTAGTTGAATAGTTCTTGCAATAATATACAGATAATATTAGAACATTACTCAAAATGAGCTATTTAATGCATACCAAATCTACTTCTTCAAACACATTAAGAGGCGAGAAATTCAAGTAATTAACTTTTGAAGAGTTCAGCACAGCTGTTAACTGAAAGCCTGAATTCCAGGTGACTATACCTCATAAAGCTGACTGAGAAAATCCAGCCAAGATGTGTAAAGAATTTTGTTTAAGCAAGAGGTCTCTACTTATAAGAATGTAAAATATAAAACATTCTGGTTTGTTTAAAACTGTTTTGTTTACTAAATATTTATATATGTTTTTCCTCATAGAGTTTGGATGACTTTAATATTAATCTACAATGCAAAACATTTTAAAATAATAATAATAAAAAAAAAACACTGAGTTTAAGGTGTCCACTTCTGGCCAAGATCATTATCACCCAGTGCGCTGTCCACTGCTAGTGGTAATGCCTTTTATGACAGACACTATCAGGCCTCATTTGACCTATGATAATTCTTGCCAACTTGCCATGAGCATGCTGGCCACTGTTCAACCATGATCAATTTATATACTGCTATTTCATGATTTTTGGCATTTTAGTGCACTAATGGACTGTGTAGAAGGAAAGTGATGGACTGCAGATAAACCTGTAAACTCGAATAAATGCGAATGACTGCATAAAATGTGTGAAAATGTGACAAGTGTGTAAAAAGTGTGATAAACAACCAAAAAGCTTCCTCACCCATGTCCCGCAAGAAAGCCCAGGCTGGACGGACTGACTTTATCATTGAAGACTATGATCTCAATGTTATTGCATCTCATCTGAGGAAAGCCAGCAGTACACTCCCTCACCACCCACCACTGACGTCCTTGGCCATCTTCACTCCCATTGGCTTGTCGCAGTTTGATGGACAGCGGACGGAAGAAGGCTAGGTGTGCGTCATCTTGGCGACTGGAGTGCTCTGTGAATCAGTTCATTGAAGAGAGCAGTATAAACCAAGAGTTTAAACTAAATTCTACACTGTTGTCACATTATGGTTCTATGTTACACATTGTGAAAGGTGTGTTGCGAGGCTCATTGCTATCTTAAACCCCGCCAACAGTCTAATTTTATGCCTTGAGCCCACTGCATTAAAATTATTTAAGGTCTGGAAGCTCTGCATCATTTTTATTATTTCAGCCATTTCTCATTTTCTGCAAATAAATGCTCTAAACGACAGTATTTTAGTTAGATTTTTTTTGTAAAATTTAATTTTACTGAAAAATATACATATAAATAGCAAAATCAGACAAACTGATTCAGAAACTTAAGCGGTCTCTTAATTTTTTCAAAAGCTGTAGCTATAATACTGCTAAGATCGGGCCCAAAATATCCAACCCCACTCTACTTAAGCCCATGTACATTCTGTCCAAGCTCGATCCACATTAGCAATGTTCTTTTTTTGTACCATTTTTGCATGCTTTTCTCCCCAATTTAGCAAAACCGATTATGCCACCCATTAGACGTTAATTGCTATCTTGGTCTGTTCACTAAATAAAATAACATTGTTGTTCCCTTAAATAAGCTGCTCACACATCTTCACAACGTGAATGAGCAGCTCAGTTTCTTCTGCTGAGAAGCACAGTAGTGCTGCGTTGTTAAAATAGCAATCCACCAAAGTCAAAGTGCACCTGGCGCTTAAAGGTAATGGCAAGTGACACATGGCTGATTTATTTCACAATATGCCCAAAACTCACCCATGGTACACCCAGAAAAGAATTAGTTTATGCCTTTTGCATGTAAGATTGCTAAAGTAAGATTGCTAAAATAGGGCCCTATGGCTCTATTCACAATAACATGAATGACTTGCCGACAATAAGTCGATGTGCCATTTTAGCCTCTGGTCCAGAAGATCCTCTGATAAATTTGGGCAGCAGATTTTCAATGACCCTGCCAGAAAAAAAAAACATATTGTACAAGTTACTTTAAAAAATGATGTATCTCTGTCCATTCTTCAATTTATCATGTACTCAGATCAAACAATTATACATGTATAATTTATAGCATCTTATATTAAACTGCTAGTACACATAAGTAAGCAATAAATATAGACAGAAACACAAAAGCAAGTGGATATGTGTGTCTGTCTGTTTGTGTAGATGCTTACACTGCCTTGCTGCGTGTCCCTTGGAGCATCTGTACCAGACTGTCTTTAAGATCTTGGTCCTCATACTTCACTGTGTGTTCTCCAGCTGTCTCTGCATTCATTACCAGGGATGCATTTCTGTTCAGAATGGCAATCACATTACAAAAATCACAAAAATGTATCTAACAACTGTTCACAGTTCTAGACAAATCATGAGATTACTGCAATAAAACAAGCAGATCTCTTGGTCAAAAACGTGGCTCTTCCCCACGCCATGACGTGCAGCCCCGGTCTGTGCCAGCTGGCCTGCGTTGGACTGATCAGGCAGATGGTGAGAAGAAGGCTAAGGCAAAACAGGCTCAACGACACTAGAGTTTAACGACTAGAGCCCCACTGGGCCATTAATATGTTTAAGTGTGTTTTGGGAGTGGTGAAAGGCTATTTGCTGAACAAAGTCGGACTACCCCTCCCTTTTGTGATGTTTTAAATAATCAACCTAAAAAGCTACGTATATTTTAGCTTTAGCGAATCTATCCAAAGGACAACTATAAGTCATGCAATCCACAAAACCGGCCTTTATGAAGAGTGGCAAGAAGAAAATCATTATTGTAGGAAAGACATAAGACGTGCCATTTGCAGTTCCACAAGTCATGTAGGAACACAGCAAACATGCAGAGGAAGGTGCTGTGGTCAGATGAGATCAAAGCGCTATGTGTGAAGGAAAAGTAACAATGTTCATCACCATGAACACACCGTCCCCAAAGTAAAAACGTGGTGGCAGCATCATGCTGTGGGGATGCTTTTCTTCAGCAGAGATAGGGAAGCTGGACAGAGTTGATGGGAAGATGGATAAAGCTAAATACAGGGCAATCCTGGAATAAAACCTGTTAAAGGCTGGAAATTACTTGAGACTAGGAAGGAGGTTCACCTTCCAGCATGACAATGACCATAAATATACAACCAGAGCTAGATTTAGATTTACCCAGCCAAAGTCACAACCTAAATCCACTAAGCTTCTGTGGCAAGACATGAAAATTGCTGTTCACAGACAGATGCTCTCAATCCAACCTGGCTGAGCTTGAGCTGTTTTGCAAAGAAGAATGGGGCAACAATCTTAGTCTATAGATGCCTTAAACTGGTAGAGACAAACCCCAAAAGACCTGCTAAATCTGTTTTAGTTTAGTGCTGCATAGCTTCAATGTGTGAGGTCCATACTTAAACTGCCTATTGGTACACTGTCTATTGTTTAAAATTGTAACATAATACTGAAACTGAAACTCTTAATCTGGTGTTTATACTGTATTTATGACTTTATTCAACTACACACAAATTTTCTATCAGACTAGAAGCCATTAGGAAGAAAATATTAAACTGAAATCCTACAGGACACTTAAATGCACATTTCTCAAACCCTCCAGAGGGACTATTATTTATATAGTGCTACGCATTTATATCCATTTAGAATGCATTATTTCATTTCACATAAAGCATTCATATTCAGTTACGACTCCACTGTCTGTCTGTGTGTGTGTGTGTGTGTGTGTGTGTGTGTGTGTGTGTGTGTGTACCTCAGTAAGGTCCAGCGCAGTGTGATGTAAATGTGTGAAGAATTGCTGAGTTCCTGGATCATAGCTTCTCGGCTTGCTGGACTGATGCTCCACAGCAGACTGGCATCACTTTTAACCTTCGCTATCACTATGTCCTCAGCCATGTAGTTTACAATGAACTGCATTGCAGACTAAAAAAAAAGAACAGAGATAAAACAGCAACTTTTCAAGAGAAAAAATACTTATTCAATAGAAGTCAATGTGAATTCATTTAATTTGGATTTCACTAAGTAAACATTTGATCAAAAATGGACAAATATCTAAATTATCTTTATTATATTTGCCTCTTATTGTAAAGATTTTAAGCAGGGCAGCCACATATTCTATCTATTACTGTAAAAATGTATTAGAGTGTAGTAACTTTTTAAGACATATATGAGTAGTGTACAATATCCTAAAAAAAACTCTGGCATGTGCAACCATCCTATAAGTAGTTTTATTTAGGCAAATTAAGGTGCATCTATAAAAGAAATTGATCAAATAATTTAACTGAATGGTACAGTTTACCATACTTTGATGATGAATGAAATGAAATGTGATTATTGTAGATAAATTAATTTTAGAGCAAGTAATTATATAATTAGGTAATTAAATACATATTTTAAATCACATGACAGCACATATTTTGACGGTATAATCAAAAAGTAAAAACAGTAAAAATGTAGATACAAGGTTTTGTGCTCATATACTATTTGGAATACTATAGTAATGAAGCTTAGCTCAATGGTTTAGTATTTTACAACATCAAATCAGAAATACTTTGGTATAAATTAGTATAAATCATGAAATATCTTGGGTTAATCCTGTCTGCAATCAAATAAAAACACAGTAAATGTGAGAAACACTGGACATAACTTTTAACTGAATGTTGTCCAAATCTATTCTGATTTGGGGTGAAGATATGCAGCTTTCTTAAGATCTTAAGATGACTGCAGGTAGTATACTTAGTTTTATACATGGTTTTATTTAATATGGTTATATCAGTTTTAACATCATTGGGTGAGGGCTTACCGGGTGGGTGGCATAAACATTAGTCATCTTTTGGTACGAAGATTCAGAATAAGGCACTAGATTCTGTTCTTGTGCACTCATGGTGAACAATGGCTGGAAAATATGGAAACACACACACAAACACACACACACAAGCACATACACACAGAAAGGAAAGAAGATAAAATAAGAAAGGGATTTAGAAATACTCCTCTAAACCAACAGAAATGTTGGTTTAGAACTAAAAGAACATCCAGTTACTAACCTCGTATCCCGCTATGCTAAGCTGAATGGAAACATCTAGAGGCTGATTGGTTACGCCAGCAACTGACTTGACCAGTGACATGAAGAGCAGAGGAAACCACACAATGCAGATGAGAGCGAAAATGATAAAGCCACCCATGCCGTACTTCACCACTTTCTTCTTTTTCTGTCCCGGAGTGTGAGGATATTTCTACATACAGGGAAACAGAAAGACAGAAACATCTGCTGTGGTCATAAACATGATAATTATCATCTACGTACAAGTCTTCCATCTGATCATCTCATCACATGACAGGTCAATATATAAATGATTAGAAACTACTCGGTTAAGCTGATTTACACTTTACCTTCTCAGACTCCCTCCAGCACTTGAGAATAAAGATGTTTGCATAGATGTCTTCTAAACAGATCCAGCTGGACAGGCTGAGAGTGGTATCCGTCCATACCCAGTCCATCACTGCCCGCAGCTCAGTCAGAAATGGGACCAACCGGAATCTGGTAAAGACGGGTATAATCTATGTGTTAAAATGATGAGCTCATGCTCCCTGAATCACTCTTTCACAATTCCAGCCCCATGAATCCTGGCATTGTCATCTTGTAATATATTCAGTATATTCAGGTAGTCAGCTGACCTCATTCTTTCAGCACATACTGTTGCTGAACCTAGACCTGCAGACCAACTGCAGCATCAACCCCACATCTTTTACTTAGTTAAATCCAGGTGGCAACTTTTTCTTTTGACCAGGCAGTGTATATTCAAGTTGTCAAAAAAACGTGCAGCTTGATTTAAGGTGTATCAATGTGTCTTCGCTATCGTAATGACAAGAAAAGTACACATTGCGTGGCCTGAAACGCACAAAAAAGGCATGTACTAATTCTTTTAATTAATAATTTTTTCACTCAGTGCCACACCTGTGTTTTCCGTAGCCAAGATAGCTATACGCCAGATGTTTTCCACCACACCCATTGGTTATATATTCGTCTATCTGTTGTTATTTAAACGGTGCAGGTGCAAGGCATGCAAACAGACTGTTTACGGGGTGTAAGATAGCAACGAGCCTTGCAATACGGCTTGCACATATTGTAAGATGATTATATATGATATTTACTGTCTTGTAAAAATGGCACAGAGCGTATAAAGAAAAAAATACTTACCCCTGAAAGAGAAAGAGGTTGAGATAGTTGTAGTTCTTTGTGAGGAAGTTGCCGAGGACTCGGTTGGGGTAGCCGCATTTGATCTGGTACGCTGACAGTCCAAAGTAGATACACTTTACCAAGTACCATAGCTGTGCAACCTGGTTTCTGTTAAATCTCCTGCAAGAGAGAAATACACAAGCTGTTACAGAAATGTTAATATTTATGTATTTCACTAATTATGCAAAATCATACCACCTGCACCACAACACCCATAACAGCCAACCTATTACATCATAACACCTTATTATCAAACAGGCTAAAAATCTATTTAATGTGGATGTTTAAGGGGCAACAAGTGGTCAGCCGGTCTAAAGTGTTGAAACTATAATCGGAAGATTGCTGGTTTGAATCCTGGTCATGCAGCTTGCCATCAGCTGCTGATGAGAGAGCCCTGAGAGAGCATTTCCCTCATCACTTGTCTGTGAGCTGATGTATCAAAATGCAATGCTACATTTTCAGCAGTTTGAAAAGAGGCGATGCCTGAGTTCACATGTGTCGGAGGAGGCATGAGCTAGTAGTCTTCACCCTCATTGTGTTGTGGCATCACCACTAATGGGGGATATACAGTTTAGTAGCAGCTGAATGAGTGGGACAATTGGTCTTGCTAAATTGGGAGAAAATGGGAAAAAAATTAAATAAATGAAAAAAATATATAAATATGGATGTTTAAAGCCTCAGTGTTCATTTGTTGTACTTTATAGACAGTAGCATAAAGAACACCAGTGCAATTTACATTTACTTTGTTTACTCTGTGAGCTGATTTCTAAATATTCTCAGCTGTTGTCAATAAAGCCTTGCATGTATAAACTTGCTTGTTTTATTCCACTGTTGTAAGTATTTGCTCCATTTGCTCAGCACTGCTATACCAAGTGACTTTTCCTGTGTTTGACCTCTCATGAACCATGAATCTTATTTTGCAGTGTTTTTCTTTCTATTTGTATTTGCCCTCATTGAATTGTTTTGGCTCTTTGAGCTGGTTATGGTTGATATCCTGGCTTGCTTATCATTGTTGCTCTTGTAGATTTCCATGTTTTGGCTAAGGCTCATCCTGGTTCATGCAACATGTCTATATTCTATCCTTTCAAGATTAAACATTGCTCTTTATTTTAGTTTCCATGAGCCTCTCGTCTGTTTCCTAAACATTGCAAACAACACAATCTTATATCTTCCATACGGCTTAAGTTTACGTCTTTAAGTGTTCCCACTGACCTTTCAGTGACGCCCGGCAGTATAAAGAACATCCAGAAGTGTATTCCAAACACCAGAACCACCTGAAACACACACTTTCCTAGCAGGGTTTTACGGAGGTAGAGTGCACGGTCCACTATCATGGTGCCAAACTGGATGAGGAGCATGACCAGGAAAGCCTCGGGGACTTGATCCTCTGATAAAGATTCAGTGATATCAGCTGCAGCACTGTGCTTCTGTATACAGAGACATAATAAATGATATACAATATCTGGTAAATTGACATAAAAAAACAGAAAAGTAAATACTGTAGACAATATTTACAATATGTTCAATATATTCAGATAGACAGCCTTACCCCAAAAGCCCAGTATCCGAAAATAATAACAATGAAGTTTACAACATCTATCAAGAACATCAGAGCGTACACATCACACACAGGGCTGTATTCGGGATGGATGATGTCATAGAAGAATTGTCTGATGGGTAGGTAAATGTGTAGAGCGCTAGAAGGAAAAAACATAGTAAGTAGTTCAAAATCTATGGAGAAATTATGTGATTTTAAAAAGGTTTTTACATTTTTAAGACAATATAAAGAAAAGTAACTGGCTAGTAATTGTCAACATATTTTTTAACTATTTTTTGTGGTTTGGACTGCTGTTTTGTTTATTTATGAATCCTATAATTTACAGGTTGATGTCACACATGATTAATTTGTTTTTCTGTATATTTTCTTCTATTGGCTAATGCAGGCAACAGGACTAAAAGAACAGTTTCTCATGCAGCATGCATATACAACTCAGAGTGAGCGATTGTATCTTTCATTACATCTTAAAGCAGAATGCAGTACTTTACTTACACTTCTATAATCGCAGCCTTAGCTTCCAGCAGCCTCTCTCTGACCCGCTGTCTGATCTGCTCTTTCCTGGATAAAGGGGGTTTGTGTTGTCGCTTCTTCTTCTTTGAGTGACGCCGCCTTACCTGCTCAAGATCTTTAAAAAACGGGCAAATATTTTATTAAAAAAAAATTGGGACAGTGTCTGAATTGTAAATAAATGTAAATTATAAATGAATTCAATCATTTGCAAATCTCAGACACTCATATTTTATTCAACATAGAAACATAGAACATCAAAGATAATTTAGATGTTGAAAGTGAGACATTCTACCATTTCATGAAAAACTCATTTAGAGCTTTAGATGGCAGCATCACCTTTCCAAAAAAAAATGGGACAGGGTTTACCATTGTGTGGCATTCCATTTGTTCCATTTTTGCCTGATTATTGAAGATTATTGCCATTATTGAAGATTCTAGCTGCTCATCAGTCCTGGTCTTCTTTGCTCGATTTTTCATTTCATTAAATATTTCTGTTGAGGAAAGGTCTGGACTGCAGGCAGGCAGGCAGGCCAGTTATACACTCAGGCTCCACTCAGGCTGTGGTTTAGCACTGTCTTGCTGAAACATGCAAGGCATTTTCTGAAATATGTTGCCAGGATGGGAGCATGTGTTGCTCTAAAGCCTCTTTATACTGGTCAGCAGAATAACACCGTCCCACTACCCCAGGGATAATAATAACAGCACATGGGATGAGATTAAAGATCTTTTGGGACACTTTTGTGACAGAGAATTTGCATACGGTGAAATTTTAAGCAGTTATGCTGGTTAAATATGACTGGGGGTTTTCCTAATGCTTTGTACAGAATCTGTTTATGAATACAATTCTGCCCTTTAACATAGAACCTATCAGCTTGCTGGTAACGCAGCAAGAGTAGGAGGATTAATTTTCGCCATGTCAGTCAACTGTGGTGCTTCAAAAGTGCCAAGGGAAATCAGGGAAATTGTGCTAATGGAGAAACTACACTTTTAAACTGCAAGCAGGCAAAAAAGAGATAATACACTCATACACACCATGGCTCTCAGAGCTCTCGTCTCCTCTCTTACGGCAAAAGAGTGAGGTGGTGGAGGTCTGGAGTGGAAGAAAGCGAAGGCGTCGTCTTCTTTCCCCCTGCTCTCCTCTTGCTCCTCCACTCTGCTTGTTCTTTTCTGTCTTCCTCTTTAGCTTTTTGAAGAAGTCAGGCATCTCTACTTCCTTGTTGTCCCAAAGGCCATGACACTGCAACCCCACATACAAACACAATGTAAATGTACTGATGCATCTCAAAAAATTAGAATATCATTGAAAAGTTACTTTATTTCAGTAATTCAGTTCAAAATGTGAAACACTTTTTTTGATGATTATGTTGAAGATTATGGTAAACAGCTAATTAATTATTTTGGGCAGTGTGGGCAGTGTGCCAAATACTGCTGGAAAATGAAATCCGCATCTCCATAAAAGTTGTCTGCAGAGGGAAGCATGAAGTGCTGTAAGATTTTCCAGGAAAACACTGCGCTGACTTTAGACTTAAAACACAAATTAAAACACAGTGGATCAACATCAGCAGATGACATGTCTCTCCAAACCGTCACTGATTGGTGGAAACTTCACACTAGACCTTAAGCAGCTTGGAATGTGTGTCTCTCCACTCTTCCTCCAGACTCTGGTCCCTTGATTCACAAATGAAATGCAAAATTAATTTATGGTCAGTGATGGTTTGGAGAGCCATGTCATCTGCTGGTGTATAATACATATTTTTAATATATGAGTTTCACATTTTGAACTAAATTACTAAAATAAAGTAAAATAAGTTATTTTCTTCTTCCAAATACAAATATAAATGCTCTCTCCTGCAACTTTTAACGTGTAATAAAATACATTTTATACTACATTTTTAACTTTAATCATGCAGTAAAACTGCATGTGTATAATGTGTAGAAGTCAAATGGCACCAGAACCTTAAGAATGGAGCGATGGAAGAAAAGAGCGAGCAGCTGAATAAGGTCAAAAAGGACGTAGCCATCTTTCTTCTCCACTCCCACTATGTTGGGCAGGGCGAATGGACGCTCTGCATTAATCCCCCGATATGCAGAGGAAGTCCACGGGAAGAAACCAAACTGGAAAAAGTACTTCACTACAACAGTGATCTGGAAAAGAGAGAGAGAGAGGATTGGAAAGAAACTTTAGGCTTTCAAAACAATAAACTATTAAGAAATTTACATAAATTTACACCAAAGCTGTGGCAGAGCTGACCTCTGTGTAGATGATGGCCGTCATCCAGAATCTTTTGGTGGGCCGAGGCACAGACATCATGGCCCAGAGGAAGATGAGGATGGGGAGGAAGAGTGTGAGCAGGGAGGCAGACACTATGTGGTTGAGGATGATGACAAAGTAGCAGAGCATCTCTGACTGGGACACCATGGTGTTGTAGAGAGCAAAGAAGAGCTGCAGGTGCCGCGGCAGGGAGTGATAGAACTTGTCAGATTCTTCAATCTCAGGGATCTGAAACATACTGTTAGGGTGTTGAAGTGATGTTAAATTATTAGTAACACATTGGAATGTATCTGTAAAATCAACTGTTAACTGTGTTTAGACTGTATTTAGAATAAAGGTATAACTCACTTGTTAAGCAGCAGTTCACTGGCAGTGAGGGCTCTGGTCTCCTGACTGAGTGGCTGAGGTTCTGGAATGTTTTCAGTCTTAACCTCCAAGGCCAGAGAATCCAGCGATAACGATGCAGACAAAACTCGTTTAGTTTCAAACTGATCTTCTTCTTTCTCCTCGACTTCGCATTCATCTCTTTCTTCGTCATCTTCATCCTTTTTTTCACCTTCACTACAGGGTTCATCTTCTGCTTCTTCATCCTCGTCTCTTTCAGGAGTAGGTTCTTCATGACTTCAGACAAAAAAAGGACAAATAAGAAAAAAAAAAATGTGGGCTTGGTGTTCTCAAACACAGGTGCACCACTGACTGATTTGAACAGTCAGATGTTCATTGCTATCTTAGCAACGCACGTAATCGTTTCATGTTCACCCTTCTTGTTACACACAAAAACAAGGACACGCAGCAGTGCACAAACCCAATTTTTATATCAGCAATAAACAGAATACAAAATAAAATTACATTGCTGTCACTTTAAACAAGCTGCTTGCACACCTTCACAATGTGAACTCCCAGTAAATTTCCTCTGCTACGAGGCGCAGAAGAGCTACACCATTACAATACTAATCTGTCAGAATACTAAAGTCAGAGTGCACCTGGCTCTTAAAGAGAATGGCGAGTGACATGATTGGTTTATTTCACATTACGCCCAAGACACACCCATGACTAATTAAGAGATTTAGTACATGCCTTTACGTACTTCAAGCCCCACAAGGACACACTGACACACCTTAAATGAAGCTGCAGCATACGTGACTGATGGCTCACCTATAGATAACTAAAACAGGGCATTGAGTTACTTGTACAGAAAATTCTCAGATGAGACAGAGAAAATTAAGGGGATCCATGATTTACCACAACATTCTGGTGTAAAAACATTTTTACATTTTTTTTTGTTTCACCTAAAAATGCTAAAATTTCTACTAGTAGAAAGGGTTTTATTAATATTCCCATTTATAAGTTTTAAAAACAAAATTTATTCTAAATATTCTTTCAATTTTTTTTTTGTGTCCCATTTATATCCATAAACTTTCAGAGAACATTTAAAAATTCATGGATCCAGCAATTATGTTTATTAAATGAACACAGAATGCAGACTTCGTACCTATATCTGTATTTAGCACTGAGCTTAAATGAGACTGGAAAAAAAGCAGCTTTTGTTAAATAAAAAAAAAAGAAAGTTTTAAAGCACATCAGCAGGTCTTACTCTGCCAGAGGACTCTCTTGGTCGAAGGAAGTCATATCTACATTAGCACATTTGAGAAGTTTTCGGCGTAGCTGGTGAGCAGAGGCCTGAGAGAAGTGTTGATCCGTTTTGGGGGAAACTGAACAGGGTTCATCAATGTCGTCCTGAGTAGGCTGACGTGACATCAGTATTGTCTCTTCAGTGAAGCAGCTGAAAGGATTGAGAATGTCAGCAAGACTCAAACGCAGAAAAATCAGACTGTTTCCTAGAGTCCAGCACAGTCACAGTCTAGTACAACAATGATAATCATGATGCATCTTATGAATCATGATGTGTCTTAACAATGCAAAATGCTAAATATTAAAATGCTAATTTTTGTTATTGGGTATTCTAGGTTTTTAGGTAGCGCGTACCTGGAGATGCTGCTGCTCCAGGAGAGCTTTGAGTTCTTAAACTTGTTATAGCCATGAGCAGTGGTAGGCAACGGTGGAGGTGACGGAGCCGCTGCAACCAGCTCCTCCTCATCCAGCAACGTCTGTGTGTTCTGTCTGGAGAGTCGGTTCTGATAGTACTGAAGAATGCTGTCGTGGGTCACCTCCCGGCCCTAAAGATGGAAAAGAGAGGAAAGGAGAAAATGAGGCTTAAAAATGACTCAAATTTACTATTTATTGTTCATTATTGTTAACAGATAAACTGATAGTTAATGTTAGTGATTCATCTGGGTTGAAGCAGCAGTCCCTAAGAATTATTTTATAATTATAAAAGCAGTTAGTATTCCTGAGTTGTGAGGTGAAAAATATTTTGATATGGTATAGTATCAGTGTCCTGGCAAGACCATCCCTGCATTGTCTAATATTATTCACTCTATAAACAAATGGTTCTAACGGGCTAAACGGTGCCACTACATTTGGAAAATCGCTGGTTCGAATCCTGGTCATGCAGCTTGCCATCAGCTGCCGGAGCCCAGAGAGAGCACAATAGGCCTTGCTCTCTCTAGCTATGTAGATGGTGCTCTTTCCCCTCATCACAAGGGGTCTGTGAGCTCATGTTTTAGAACCAAGTTGCTGCGTTTTCCTCCGAACACGCTGTGATGCTACTCGGCAGTTCAAAAAAAGAGGCGGTGGCTGATTTCACATGTGCGTTCTTGTGTTGGGGCATCACCAGTGATGGGGTATATACATATTAGAAATAAATCTTTAAACAGAGTGGTCTGGAATGTTTTTTGGACGTAATTGCTCTACATTTTGACATTTGTATTTAATAAATGAACAAAACAATACACTCAAACAATATATTTACATGTATTTCCATTACCCTGCATTAAAAGTGCTCTTCCACATGCTCTGCGCAATCACACATTCTCACCAGAGAGATCTCTAAATCCCCCAATTCCCCAAACCTACAGACTGTTGTTTAATCATGTACCTTGTTCTGCTGTAGGCCCAGTAGTGCCCTTTCCAAGCACAGCACCCTGGAGATGTCCAGATTATCTTTACAGAATGAATTTAGGCCTGCTGTCATGTCATCGATGAGGGAGAGAAGGAAGATCCAGCTGAACTTCAGGAAATCGATGATCCGCTGAGAGATGTGCTCTATGACAAAAGAAATGTTGAATATTTATTAACAAAATTTCCAAGCTTATATGTTTTGTTCTAGTCAGTAGTTAGTTCCACAAGAGCATCATTTAAAATGTAAAATCTTTAATTAAATATTTTTAACAAAATTATGGGTGAGGTTTATGCAAAAATATGTATGCTAATGATACCTTTCTCCTGCTCTTCTGGTTCAGAGATGGGCTCCTCCAACTCATCCTCACTGGACTCAACTCTTTCTATACCTGTACAGATAAAAACATCAGAGGGTCAATTTTACCATTAAATATTCATGCATATTATTCAATACCTGTCACAACATTATCTGCTGTTGTACTTTGTGGCAAAAAGATCAATCTGTTACTGATTGACATGTCCTCCTTACTAATCATATTTACTCTGATGCAGAAATGTCTGTGTATTTGTATTAGAAAGAACTGATCACCTTGCTTATATAAAGTAATATTTAACAGAGTGTATTTTTATCAGTAGACTACATTTCATATTGTGACAGAGGTAAATTGTTGTAAATTATAGTTCAATAGTGCAAAATTATGTTCTATTACATTTACATTTAAGGCATTCAGCAGAAGCAATCTATTATACACAGCAAGTTACAAAAGTGCTTCGCTAGTTTGTATAAGCTGCAATCTAAAAGATACCTCAATCTTACATACTGCTAAATACTAAATATTGCTAAATCAATGACATCAATGATAGAGGAGAACATGACAAGATGCATGAAAACCAGGGTTATTCCACCAAATATTGATTTTTCGAACTCTTGAAACTTTATGAATATGAACTTGTTTTCTTTGCATTATTTAAGGCCTGAAGGCTCCGCATCTTTTTTGATATTTCAGCCATTTCTCATTTTCTACAAATAAATGCTCTAAATTACAATATTTTTATTTGGAATTTGGGAGAAATGTTGTCTGGAGTTTCTAGAATAAAACAACAATGTTCATTTTACTCAAACATATACCTATGAATAGCAAAATCCAAGAAACTGATTCAGAAACTGAAGCGGCCTCTTATTTTTTTCCAGAGCGGTATACGGTATATATACACCATGTGTATATAAAACCATAAAGCAAAAAAAAGAATACTTAGAATTTATTAAATTTTAAAGGGACAGAACCTTGCTCCTTGCGTAATTCTCTCCTGGCTCTCTTCTTCTCAGCTTTCTTCAGCTGAGCTTCCTCTCTTTCATGTCCTTTAAGAGCTGCCTTGGATCCTGCGACCCAAGCTTCATACACCAACTGTGGAGTGAAGGCAAAAGAAGAAAAAATCAACCAGTGTGTGAAGTACTGAAGTACAAATACATTGTTAAACTAAAGTAGTACTTTTGGTAATCTATACTTTATTACTGGAATTCTTATTTTTTTAGCTTCTACTCTTACTTATTCACATAATTATCTGAACTTTCTACTTTGTAGAAATAGCCTCGTTACTCCTATTTAATTTCAGCTTTTTTTCATTCCAGCTTCTCATCGTTCAATAAAACGCTATCCAGATAAATCTCTCCATCCAGATAGAGTGAATCTGATTGTGGTTGGATGAGAAGCATAAACATATACCACTCAGACACTCACATGTCACGCCCCCCCCCCCCCCACACACACTCCAGCAAGAACATAGCAGCATATGTGGCCTAGTATGAAGATGATCTGTGCAGAGAACTCCAGACAAGCATCTAACTAAGCTTCTTTAATATATTTACATTCTACTAAAATACATTCATTTTCAATGAGCATACATGCAGCTGAAACAGGGAACAGCCTAATGCATCCCAACTTTATCAACAATAGCATTTTAATATAATATTACATTCATTATGACTTTTAGAAAAATGTGTTTTGGGAAGGAGAGGTGGTGCAATATGCTGCTTCATTCCAAAAAAGAAAAAACTATAAACTCTCAACTGATGTGATCATGTATGTTCTATATGTTACATTATGTTACATATCTCTACACGTTATCTTCACTATAAGATTTCATTGTACCGTATCGGTACTGGACTTTCCTGTCTTTTAAACTGAATTGTCTGCTGTTTTTATTGTAGTGTTATAGTTTATCGTTTGATTTTTGCACTTTATGTTGTTAATTATATTGTTGTTCCATGTTGCAACATGGTTTTGGAGGAATGTAATTTTGTTGCACTGTGTACCTGTACTCAGATGTAATGACAATAAAAGCCTCTTTACTTGACTTGATCTGGCACTGCCTAAGCTTTTGTCCTTAATGGTATTTTTGCCCCCTTCCCTTATTTTTACTTTTATACTTTAAGTAGTTTTGAAACCAGTACTTTTACAATTTTACTGAAGAGAAAAGCTTGGGTGACATTTCTACCTCTAGAGAAGTATTTTTAACCCTAGCATCTACACTTCTGCCTGAGTAATGAATATGAATACTTTTCACACCTTTTTGTTTGATGATGGTTTACTTTTTTAGCTTTTTATTACTTACCTGAAGGGCTGATTTTTTCTTTGGCACAGGCTCATCCTCTTTCTTATCCTCTGGCGGGACACAATCCTCTTCCTCACTGTCACTTTCAAAAAGACGATAACCACAGGAGTCCCAGACTACATTTCAGACAGACAGATAGACAAAACACACAGTTATTTTATCATGTTTATGTAAACCAATACAGAAAATTATTAATAAGCAGTAAAAAACAAATTGGTGCATATTACATTGTAAATAGATACTTTGTAAATAGACAATTCGTCATATGACTTCTAATGCAACAATATTTACATTTAATGTAATGTAAATAAATAAGTAATCTGGAAAAAAAAATTACCTGAGGGGCGAGAGACCCACGGCTTCATCCAATTTTCTTGGGGATTGTCCTCTGGAAAACAATTAAACAATTATTGTACAGAATACTGTATATATATATATTGGCAACACAGGGCCAGAAGGTGAATTACTCAGTTTTACCCATAATGCATCCCTGCTGTGGGAACGCATGAGTTTACCTTTCGGTTCTGTGTCACTTTGGTGCTGAGGCTCCTGTGCTGGTTGGCTTCTTTGTTTTGACTTTATTTTCTCCATGCTAGAGTACAAATATTTAACATGTATTACAATGTAAACCTTAAATACATTTATAAAAAAAAACTAAAAAACAAATCCCAGAAAACTCTCTTTTATGCACATAAGCAGACACATACTCTTTCTTCAGAAGTTCCACAGACTTCTTCTCCATCTCTAGTCTGGCTGCCACACGTTTCTTAACTTTGGCTTCAAACAGCTCTGCACCCCTTCAACAGACGAACACACTTATAGATCAATTAGAACAGAGTATTTTCATTTATTTTTATTTGCTACAATCAATCCTGTGTGAATGTGCAGACAAACTATCCACCTCTAGCAAAAACATAAAAGTATTTTTTCAGACTATAAGGCACACTGGATTATAAGGCGCATTTAGTGACACTAATAAGGATGCCAACATCAAAGTGAGCAAGAGTGTCACCATGTTTTACTTAGAATTTTCATCAAACGAGCACAATCTATACAGTTTTCTCTCCAGAAAACTGTTTATTTGGGTAAGTAAAGCGCTTCTGTTAATTTACATTAAGCTTAGATTTCCAATATTTTGTCTAAGGGTGAGTTTTCAGTGAAGTTTCTCCAGCACTAAGGCTGGGTGTAGCAGCATTAGCATTAGCCGCTAACCGATAGCGCTAGTCTAAGGAACCCTGAGTGTTCCAGTATCCCAGGGTGCTATCAACTAACAGTTTGTCCCACATAGCTTGTTTTAACACGGTAAACACACAGACTACAGTCCAACATCTTTGCCTCTGAACAGTGAAAAAGCTAGTGCTGTGGTTAGAGGCTAATGCTAACGCTGCAGCATCCAGCTTAATGCTGGAGAAACTTCACTTAAAACTCACCCTTATAACGCTGCACTTCAGCATAGTGGCTTTACTGCTCCTTAATACCTGACTGGTAGAATTCATACATAGTTTACTGTCTTTTAGACAAATATTTTACAAACATGCACATACAAAAGTAATTGTGTAATAACATTTGCAGAAAGGGATATTGTAATTGTTAGCTAAAGAGGCTGTGTTTGCTTTTTTTAAAACTGCCCAAACTTCTTTAGAAAACTATATTCAGAGCAATTAAGTGGAGCTCTTAGCTATTTCTCACCTGGAAGCAAGGATTTTTGAAGCTCTAAGATCAGCTACAACATACAGGAAGTAGTAGCTGAGGAATATCCTCCTTTGAGCCAACAGCACTGTAAAACAAATCGCATCCCACACAATCCCAGCCTCCCCCACTGGCAACTCACACTTATCATCAGGTTCAGCTGCACACACCAACACATCATAACCACATCAACTCACAAACAGTTGTACATGGATGCATCTACACATAGAGAGATTAATAAATTAATAAATTGAAATACCCTTTCCTTTTAATAACATTAATGGTAAATTCTTATGTTGAGAGCCATAATTAGTAATATCATGAATCAATATCAAGAAATGTGACACCTGACCAGGCCCCATGCAAAAAAGCAAGCAAACTAATCAATTTCCTAGAGCCCAGAGCTGGCCTGGGGCCCCCATGCAACAACTGATAATGGACTGAATGCAACGACAACCTGTGTGAGCGCCCCTTTAAATTATATGGCAGTCAATGCAGTACACTGAAACTTAAGATTATATTTTTTCTTTTTTTCTTTTGTAAAATAAGCATGTTTTGAAGTAAAAAGGTTTTGTTTCAAAATGTATGATATAATGGTCAAAATACATAAATTCCTAAAGGGCAGCATTACAAAATATAAAATAATCCCTTTATTTAACATGAAACAGATATAGATTTTGTTCAATGGTTTAAACAAATGCATGTAATCTGAATAAAAATGAAAACAAACAATCCACTTTATTACACTGCAACTGATACTGTAGGATAATGCAGGACTGTTTTCACTTACGCACATCGTAGCCTTTGATAGTGCAGAACATGCTGAAAGCTTGAATGAGCCAACAGCTATTCTTCAGTAAACTGTCCAGATAAGCACAGGAGCCCAGCTACACAAACGCAGACACAAACTTCATTATTCTTAAATCTTAGTGGACCATTCTTTATATTTAGTTGTTTATAACGCTGTAAGGCATTTATATGCCTCAATAAACAGTGTATCTACAACCCCAAATCAGAAAAGGTTTGGGTAGAATAGAAAAGATTGGATCTGTGCCTAAAAAACCAAAGCATTTTCTTAGACTTAAAAATCCAAACTGAAATCCACCAGAAACCTGTTGATATCATCTAAAAGTACCTGGCCAAAATATAGGTTACTAAATTACATATAACCAAATATATATTATATTGACAAATTTATTGGGACACCGGAAAAATTTATTTACATGCAATGCTCATTGCTATCTTATTCAACAGACTATTTTAACCCCTCACGCCTGTGTCATTAAAATAGCAAAAACGCTTACAAATATATTAAATATATTTATGCTGATGGGCGTGGTGGATTTCTACCCTATTTCTATTTTGCCAACAGAAAACACAGGTGCATCACTGACTAATTTGAACCCTGTCAACAGTCAGACGTCCAAACCTATTTTAGCAACGCAGACTGATTTATCTTGGAAACACTGACTACATACAATAAACATTGATGTAAAATTTTAAACAGTAGAGTACTTACAGAAAGCAAGTTCTTCAGGCAAATGACCACAGAGGTGTAGGCAATAAGATAATCCCATAGTCTAAGTATATATCGTACAGGTTGTAGCAGCACAGTGTCTCCAAATAGCATGAAGTAGAAGCAGCCCACCAAGTAGCCCAGGCAGAAGATGTTAATACGTGTGGTTCCAGTGATAAAAACAAGACACAACACCATCCAGAAAAAGTAGCTGAATACAAAAACCTTTGCCATGTCAAGATACGATCTAAAAAACACATACACACAAATAGAAAAATTACAAAGTGTACATTTATGACAAGATGTTCATAAAAATCATAAAGATTAACATGATATCAGATATTTCTAACCAGATTAATAAGTCATAATATGGTAATGTTCTTGTATCATACAGTCAAACTACACATGTACTGTATTTTTTGCACTATAAGACACACTGAATTATAAGGCACAGTATCAATAAACATCTATTTTCTAGACTATTTTCATATATATGGTTCACCAGATTATAAGGCTCCTTTTGCGACACTAGTAAGGAATGGGGCTGCTGCTATGTCTTCCTTCTAATTCAGCAGGTGACCTGTAAAGCTGAGATATGTAAACAAGACTGTAATTCTTAAAAAAAAGTCAGATGAGCCCTGGATGTTAATCTACACAGATTTTTCTCCTGAAAACAATTTATTTGGGTAAGTACAGCGCTTCCGTTTATTGACAGTAAGCATAGATTTCCAGATTTCCTCCAAGGCTTAATGCTTAATATTATCATTAGCAGAAAACTGCTAGCACTAGCCACGGTTAGCAGCTAATGCCGCCCTACAGCGCTACACTGAGGAACACTGAGGAGTGTTCTGGTAAGCCACGGCGATATCAGCCAGCGGTTTATTACAGGTAGCTTGTTTTAACACGGTAAAACTACAGGCCAATAATACTCTAATACCTCTAAATGCTAATGCTAATACTGCTCCAGCAGT
The DNA here is from genome assembly GCF_023375975.1 of Astyanax mexicanus. Classification (NCBI taxonomy): domain Eukaryota; kingdom Metazoa; phylum Chordata; class Actinopteri; order Characiformes; family Acestrorhamphidae; genus Astyanax; species Astyanax mexicanus. The sequence continues at coordinate 9,900,079 of NC_064419.1, forward strand.
GCTAGCCGGGGTTAGCAGCAGGCTACAGTCCGATAATACTCACCTCTGAATGACAAATGAGCTAGCGCTTAGTGTGGTTAGTGGCTAATGCTAATACTGCTGGAGAACTAAATTGAAACTCCTGTATAATGCTGTACTTTAGCACAGTATCTTTACTGATGGATTATAAAGCTCACTGATGATTTTTGGGAAAATTAAAGGGTTTTAAGGGCTCCTTTTGGTGCAAAAAATACAGTACATGATGCATGCACTGTATGTGAGCAGTGTATATGTACCTACCTGCAGTGTAGGAAGTTGCCAACTGAAGTGTACTGATTAAGGGACCGAGGGTCTAGGCTTCTACTAATCTCCACATTTTCTCCTGCCAAGAGTCTCACAGAGGCTTTATTTTCATCTTCAAACACCTGCCACTGCAGAGAGGCTGCCAGCAATAGCATGAAATCATCTACAAAATAAATGTAAAGAACAAAAAAAAATGAGACTGCAGAAATAAGACAGTAGAATGCGTAAGATTGATTTCTGAAATAATGTAACATATGTGAAAATGCAGGACATCAGCCAGACTCACAGAGGATGAAGGTGGGGTTCGGCTGCATGGCAAAGTCTGGCAGATATAGCCACTTTATCAGATTAGAGGAGAAAGCAGCAGTAGATTTCCTCCAGGGATAATCTGCAGAGCAGCGCATGCAACATGTTTATTGATCTACTAGAAAGCACAGAAATGCAATCTTCTCCAACAGAATTCAGTTTTAGTGTTTTTTTTTTAATAACTGCACGGACACTGAGACATTTCCAAGGTTGCAATCTGTGAAATAAGTTTTAAATCATTGCTCTGTAATTTCAGTGTTCTGTGAGTAGCACATTAATTGATTGCTAAAATGTTAGGAATAAGTGAGGTGCACTAAGCTAGATACTACACTTCCACAACACACACTCCAGCCACTGGGGGGATCTCTCTGCTTTAGAGATCATGAAGTGAAGTCTTCAAAGGAAGGCCTAAGGCAGGGGTCGGCAACAGCCAAAACATCTGGCCTTTTAGTTTGTTAGAACTATAATAAACAATAATAAAAAAATTAAATAAAAAAAATGCTTCTCTGTGGAGCTTTTGTTCATTCTTCCCTTGTCTCTCTGTCGCGCTCAGTGTGACTTCATTTTACATCTGTTCTGGTTTTTCCGCCTGTTCTTGGGCTCCCTATCTCCTAATAAGGGTGTTTTTTTCCCCAGCCGTGTCCCAATTCACTAGCCGGGGCAGCAGTAGTGTATTGGACCCCAATTGGACCCCAACCCTGAAGACATGGGTTCGATCCCATGTGAGAAGCGGTGTGTTTATTTATTTATTTTTTTCCTTTTCCTTCCCCCTTCTCTTTCCATTTACCCACTTTGAGATCAATTGTTCTGCAATTGCGTTCAACAACCTTCTGGGCTGGAGAGCTACTAGTCTACTAGTTTTTGAGCCATGCAAAGTGTACTTTTCCCGTTGTTACGATAACAAAGACAAAATGACATGCCCTAAATCAAGCTGCACAGTGCACAGTTGACAGCTCACCTATAGATTGCTCGGTACCACTTTAAAATAAGACTACCTTTATAAAGGGTTTATAACTGGCTTTACAACTAGTTCATTAATGGTTACTAATTAGGTTGTAAATGCCTTAAAAATCAATAATAATCAGTTATAACACATACGTAAAAAGGGCAACAATATAGATGGCTGTGGGTTCACTATTTGGCAAACAACAGCTCATTGTTGCCCTTTCTACATATGTGTTATAACTGATTATTAATGATTTTTTAAGGCATTTACAACCTAATTAGTAACTATTAATAAACTAATTGTAAACTATTTATAAACACTTTATAAAGGTAGTCTTAAAAGTGGTACCGATCGCTCAAATAGGGCTCATAGTCATTAGAGTCATTAGGCTAGGGACCCTAGCTAAAGACCTTAAATTCTTCTAGACAGCCTGTTTTGTAAAGGGGTGAGTATTAACACTGCAAAAAACAGATACTACACTCAAGTGAATAAATTTAGAAATCCTAAAAGCCTTTTTTAACATTTTTAAACATGGCTGGACTATTGAATAGTTTGTGACTTACCAACACAGAGCGCAGGAGGCAGGCCGATACAGAGAATGTACTGGAAAACCATTAAACTTGCTGTAAAGCAGCAATATTTTGGCCACACCTCCCCAATGGCCTTCCTGCGACGACGTGACAAAACCACGATCAAAGCAAAGGAGTGCAGGAGGGCGTAAAAGTCCATCCTCTGGCCAATGACATTCACCGCCACCACAAAAGACATCTGACCCAAGGAAACACAAAGTTCAGATGGGGTTCTTATTAAAATGTGATTTTTTTTTTACACACTGAAATTGTTTTAAGGCAGTATAAATATTTGTCGAACCTCCAGGCCGAATTTGTAAAAGAAATAATTGCAGAAGTATTTCAGGCATGGCAGCACTCCATGGTCCAGCTGCTGCCAGGTCACATTCTGGAAAATAACACCTTTTGGAGGGGGCTTTATATCATTATGGAGACAATGGAAGAGCTGGTGACGATGGACAGTGACGTCAAACACAAGGAGGCCCAATATGAAGAGATGTTTCTATAAACACATTTAAAGGGAAATGAAGGCATCAGTTCTTTAACTTATTCTTTATGAAAAGGTTATATTACAGTATTTACTTTAATCTAGAAAATACACTATACACTTGGGCTAAAGATATGTCTTTGTTAAATAAAAGATACAAGACATATCCACTAAATTTAAACAAAGCAATTATGTATTATTATTTCCAGACACAGGGAGTTGCTACAGTTGTATTTATATTCAACCAGCATTACACTAGCAGTCAGTTTATTTGATATAAACTATAAATTAATACAAATGAATGAAAAAGTACCCGTAGGCAGGGGAGGATTGCATCTTCACACTTTCTCAGACCCCCTACCCACAAAGATGGGTCAACCGGTTCCACATATAAAACTGACTTCTGCAGAAGCTCAGCCATGTTCCAACTGTACCAGTTTCCTTTAGAGATCAGCAAACCCTTTTAATAAAACATGTGACATGTTTTACCACATCTTATGAACACACAGACTATACACTGAAAATTGATACACTTGAATTATTGATATTGTTGATTGTTTAAAATGTAACTTAACAATTAAAGTCTGTTCTTAAAATGCTAAAGGAACAGATTTCACAGCAGTTAAAATAAAACAATAAATCAGTTGGGTAAACAAAACATTTTAAACAATATTTAAGTTTCAGCTGCAGCACATTCCCTTTTGTTTAAAAAAAAAAAAAACAAATTCAATTAAATTCAATTTTATTTATATAAAAAACAGGTCCTCGCCTCTTATGAGCAGCACCACAGAGATGCCAATTATTGTGGTGACACAGTGGCAAGGAAAAACTCCCTAACATTAAAAAGAAGAAACCTTGGAGGAACCCAAAATTGTTCTTCTAACAGCAAAATGTTTTAATCGTGTTAAAAACTGGGAAACATTCTTTTTTTACAGTGTATACTTGGATTAATCACATCAACTCTGAAAGAACCAACACAAAACGCAACATACTCACAGAGGTGCAGTTAAGGGAGTACTCGGGAGGTTTGATGAATTTCAGTTGATACATCATTTTACACACAACCATCACACACGCCCATACGGAGGACACAGTGGACGCCACTGGTCGCAAACTTGAGTACGGCACAGCAAATGTCCACAACACCAGAAACAGAAGGTTCATTAGAGAAACCTACAGAACACAAAGTATACATTTTCCTTTTGATGATGCGCATCCAAACCCTTTAGACTGTAATAGTAATCATTTTACATTTTAGAATAGTTTTAAAGTTATAATAATTATCTCTACTCAAGAACGTTTTTTTTAATCATTACAATCATTACAAAGTTTACCACAAGCTTGTGTGACTGTATTGCTTAGTGTTTCAAAATGTTTCTAAACACTAAAGGAGGTCTGTGACCATCAGTGTATTTCCGTTTCACCCTAGAAACCTAGGGTGACCAAACGTCCGTATTTCCCGTTCCAATGTATGTCCCGGGAAATACGGACGTTTGGTCACCCTAGGTTTCTCTAAGCATGCTCTGTTTGTGTGTGTGTGTGTGTTTCTGACCTCCTTCAAGCTGACCCAGATGATACCCGTAGCAACAAGTTTGAGGCTGTGGAGCTCCAATAATCTCCAGCAAAGTTCTTGACCTCTGCTCCACCACAGCAGAACCTGCAGCATTAACTCACAAACCCGATCCACCACCAGAAACCACTGGTTTACTGCTGGTTCTAAAACACACATGCATGAAACACTTAATGCAAAATAATAAAACATGTCTTCATCCGCATCAAGTCTAACCTCCACTTTTCCCACTCTGCAATAATCAATAATTCTGCATTAAAGAGAACCACTAGGTAGAAACTACTGTGATTTCATGTTTCTACCAGATCATCCACATAAATTCTTACCCTCCGCTTCTGTCTCTTGTTCCTGTTCACTGGCTGATGAGGGGTTTTGTACTGAGTTATCCATCAGATCTTCTCCCTCTCCACTCAGCTGCTCCTTTACCAGCCTATAACAGAGCACTAACACAAGTTATTTTATGGTATTACAAATATTACTGGTTAAGAATAATGCAATAAAGCAAAACTTAAAGCATATGTATAGTTACCGCTTTTTGAATTTCTCTATGTTTCCTTTTATCCTGTAATAAATAAATTTGAGATGAGTTTTAATCAAATGTGCATAACAGTTGCATAACCAGCCCAATGTGTTGTTAGAAAGTCCATATCTATGTATTACCATGCACACTGTGCTCAGATTTACACATTTAGGAATAAAAGACTTTTAGTTTTATAGTTAGAAGTATGAATGCCTCAATACCATTTTTGTAAACTTTTTTTAATAAGAAATCTACTTAGAATTAAGCATTAGGTTATAGTGTAGTTACATAATGTAACTACAATAGTAGTGTAGTGCAATGCAACAGAGTTTAAGAATTTCGAGTCACATTATTGACTTTATTTTTTTTTCTATTCCAAACAAGCATACTTTTTTATTCTGATTTTTTTGAACTACATTCTTTTATTATTCTTTAATATGTTGGTCATCATTAATTTAACAATGGTTTCTTTAATCTTTCCAGTCTTTAAACAACTTACTTCCCTCCACCCAACCCTTAACATTGAGCCATCAGTTAAAAAAAAATGACACTTAAAAATGATAAAATGATATACAATATAATTTAAAAAATGTATAATAATAATAATAATAATAATAATAATAATAATAATAATAATAAAAGAATATACATCACGTCTGCCTGTCATCTGGTTAAAGTATATATGTAAATAAAACCAAATTAAAGGCAAGGCAAGGCAAGGCAAGTTTATTTATATAGCACCTTTCATACACAACGGTCATTCAAAGTGCTTTACAAATTAGAAAATACACAGAGAAATCAAATAAAAAAATAAAAATAAAAAAAACATGTAAAAGATTAACAGTAAAAATGGAAATAAAAACTAAAATAAGAATAAAGCATGATTGATTAAAACATGATTAAAACAAAGATAATTAAATTAAAAACATGTAAAAGAACAACAAGGAATTAATAAGAATAAAGCATGAATAAAACATAATATAAAAGTGCCGTTACAGAATAAAAGTGGGCGGAGCTGCAGTGTTTTAAGCTGAGCTAAAGGCCTGTTCAAACATGTAGGTTTTCAGTCTGGATTTAAACATGTTTAGTGTTGGAGCTCTTCTAATGCTCTCTGTTAACTGGTTCCATTTAAGAGCAGCGTAGTAACTAAACGCTGCCTCTCCGTGTTTAGTTTTTACTTTAGGCAGCTCTAACTGAGCAGTTCCTGATGATCTGAGAGTTCTACTCGGCTCATACTGCTGGAGCACATCAGATAAATATGCTGGTCCTGCACCATTAACACATTTATAGACCAGTAACAGTACCTTAAAGTCTATTCTGTAACATACTGGTATCCAGTGTAGGGATTTAAGGATGGGGATGATGTGCTCCCTTCTTTTACTCCTAGTCAGAACTCTGGCTGCTGAATTCTGAATCAGCTGAAGCTGTTTGATGGTCTTTTTTGGGAGTCCAGTTAGGAGTCCATTACAGTAATCAATCCTACTAGAAATAAAGGCGTGGATAAGTTTCTTCTAGTCTGTGCCTCTCATTACTATTCCCAAATAAAATAATCTCTGTTTTATCTTTATTTAACTGCAGAAAGTTCTGTCCCATCCATTTATTTATCTGCTCAAGGCATTTACACAGTGAGTCAATGGGACCGAAATTGTTTGGGCAGAGGGCCATGTAGATCTGAGTGTCATCTGCATAGCTGTGGTAAGATATCCCATAGTCACGCATGATTTCACCCAGAGGAATCATATATAAATTAAATAAGAGTGGCCCAAGAATTGAACCCTGGGGTACACCACAGGTCACTGGCACAGTCTCAGAAACATTATTTTCCATTTCCACGAAGTATTTCCTTCCTTGAAGGTATGAACTGAACCATTTTAGGACAGTTCCAGAAATTCCAACCCGGTTCTCAAGTCTATCTATGAGAATGTTGTGGTCAATGGTGTCAAAAGCAGCACTGAGATCAAGCAGTAGTAGAATAGACATTTTTCCTGAGTCTGTGTTTAAGCGAATGTCATTGATAACCTTAATTAGCGCAGTCTCAGTACTATGATTGGGCCGGAAACCTGACTGAAATTGGTCTAGACAGTTATTTATGGACAGGAAGTGCATAACTTGCTTGAAGACAATTTTTTCAATTATTTTTCCAATGAATGGTAGATTAGAGATTGGTCTGTAATTGTTCAATAAGTTTGTATCTAAATTTTTCTTTTTTAAGAGAGGCTTCACAACGGCAGTTTTTAATGCATTTGGGAAAACACCTGACATGAGTGAGGTATTTACAATTTGAAGAATGTCTGCTGATATTGAGTAAAAAACATTCTTTAAAAACTTGGTTGGTAATGTATCAAGACTGCAGGTGGATGATTTGAGGTGACTCACTGTATCAATTAAAACTTCTTCATTAATAGTGCTAAACTGGCACATGTTGACTATGATGCTTTTGCATGGTTTTGGAGAGCACATGGGCTCCTTGGTGGATAGAGATGTACTGATGGCTAAAGTAAGTTAAAAGTGTACATTCTTATTTGGTAAATGCTAGATTGAATTATTTAGGAGATCTGGTCTTGATTCTAGAAATATAATAAAATAATGGTATGATGTTTTGATTAAAAAGTCTTTCAATCAATAAGCAAGAAAAAAGTTCATTAATCCACAGATTCAAAGAAAGACAATTAACTATTTTTCAGTGTCTGACAATTTAACATTTTGCATGTAATAAGCAGAGTTTAAGCAGAGGGTTTACGGTTAACTGCTGAGCTGCCGGGGTTTTAGACGGTTGAGTTCTCTCTCTTTCTCTTATTTGCTTGCTCGCTTTTTTTTAAGTGATGAAGTTGTCTTTTTGTTAGTGTAGCAATGTGCACTAGGTATCGAAAGTTGGTATCCAGGCTTATTTTATATTTTATACACACACACACACACACACACTTGGCATCCTCTCAGTATATATACACGCATGAACTGGATTACTGCTGAAGAAACTTACGTGTCTGATAACATATTCAGTGTGACTCTCAGTTCTTCCTCTCTAGATTAAAAGAAGAACAGAATCAAGACATGAAATAAGCTTAAACAAACAGGCAACTATACAACAAATAAAGACTATGAAACCAACAAAGCACTAGCTTGAAAAGCAAGAACTACAGAGCTACAGAGAGCATGACTGTGAACACAATAATAAAGATATGATAACACAGGAACATAAAGAACCAAGTAAATAAGAAACACAACAAACATGGACTCTAACACATGTAAGTGTAACAGTGGGAGGCAGAAGTTTCTGGGGTGTGACTGACAAACCTGGTTAACGCATTACGCACAGGTACGTTCTGTAGGTCTGTCAGAGTGAGAAAGTCACTGTTGAAGTAGTGCAGCTGTAGGATGCAGGCCAGAAGAAAGGCAGCAGGAAGTAATATCTGTGCAAATAACTCCACCATGTCAAACTGCTCTAGCCCCAGATCCCGCAGCCTGACAGAAACACAAAAATGATACCAAATTACAACTTTAAAGTAATCTATCTTTAACAACACTTTACTTTCTAGGCTATCTTTACATCCACGTATCTATCAATACTGTCCTGCACTGTTAAAATTTACTGTGTTAGAATAGTCAGTAGTAATTGGGAGCAATGAGCATCTACCAGAGAGAGTATGGCCAATTGTGCTCTTCTGGCTCTGGCTGCTGATGGTTATGTATGTATGTATGTATGTATGTATGTATGGATGGATGGATATAATAGTAAAAAACAGTATACCAATACCCAAAAAGTACAGAAGGAGAGGTATTGCACATAGGTATTACATGGCCTAAGATTTGATCTTACAAATCCTTAGGCCATGGATTAATAGTCTTGGTGTGCTGAACCACTCCAACCCTTTACAGAGTTTTCTAACTCTAATAGACACAAAACTCTTAATTTGCATAGTTGTATTACTTAATTGCCTAATGGTTTTTGCTAGCTCTTCCACGTTCTCTGCTGAGTCATGTACACTCATGGATATCTGCTTAATGGCATTAGAAGTCTTTACTTGCTTCCTCCATGAGGCGCTTTTAGTTTTACACATTCTACATATACGTGAGTCAGATATGGTTAAAACATTAAGCACTTAGAGCCGAGGGGATGAAATTAATAAATATATTTTTAATTGTACTTCCTATCATCACCATAAAAAGAGCTAAACATTTTTGGATAGTGTTGCTATAGTGTTGGTAGTGCTTTTGGATAATGTTACAGTTGATAATCTTAAAATGTTCAATCTGTCAAGTTTTCTTGATGTTCTTAGAACATAATAACGCTGCTGCAACATCACTTCTGTCACACGTTGTCAGAACGTTCCTCAAACCTTTTTTCAATCCCACATTTTACACAATTTAGCACAATTTCTTACTGCGCAGCATAGCAGCATGTAGCACAGCACGCTCAGAAGAAAAGCACAGTGACTCAGCTCTGATAAATCAGCTAACAGATGTCTTGCGCTGACCAATATAACCTTGGAAGTGATGTGGAGAGAGAGCGCCATCTATCCACCCAGAGAGAGCATGGTCAATTGTGCTCTCTCGGACTCTGGCTGCTGATAGCTAGCTGCATGACCAGGATTTGAATCAGTGATATTCTAATCAGAGTGACGGCGCATTTATCCGCTGGACCACTCAGAACTGTAGTTTCTGGAACCTTTTACTGTAAAGACATTGCTAAACATTCTTATAATGTTCTCTGTTAGCTGGGTACGAGGTTCATGGAGATATCTCGTTTGCTATACTCACCCCTCTTCTGACATCCCTATAATTTGACGAAACAGGCCTGATACAGTCTTAAACTGGTACATGTAAATCAGGATCAATACCAGCATGGAATAACCAACCACCACGGCCCAGAAATACTTTAGAACACGACGCCACACTCCATAATTCACCTGGAAAGGAAAGGGCTGATTAGTGTTATGTTGAAAAAATACAATGACAAAAAAGTGACTTTTCTAAGAAGTTGTGTAATATTAGTTTAATTAGTAGGCTTTTAAAAATGAGGGTATGGAGAAAGAGACATTTAATGTCACCTGGTAGAGCACAGTGCAGAAGAGGAAAAGGCAGATGTAAAGAATTTTGTAGACGACTACTTTCCCAGAGAAGCTGATGATGAAGAACATTGAGCAGCAGCAGAAGATCCAGTACTTTACAAGAGTTCCTTTAATGAACGCTCCTAATATATTCACCAACCTGGACGACTCGCTTGCATCTGCTACACACACACACATATATATATATTGAGAAAATCAGTGTATGTTTAACTTTTGTAGAATCTCTTAGTGTAAAGGAATAATTGACTTGTAGAAATACACTATATAGAGACAAAAGTTTTTGGACACCTGGGTGCAACTTAAAGTAGCTAAATGGTGCATCCAAAAACATTGGATATATATTGAAATGTGTTAATAATGCATCCACAATTTACTACAAACAAGATTTTTAGATATACTTTTAGTTTTGACCTCCTCGAGACTCTCAAGACTCTGCTCTTTCTGCTGTTGCTCTTCTTGTTTTTCAATCAGCTGTTGTTTCAGCAACATCCAGAAATTAAATGCATAAATCATCTGGAAATAAAACAAACAGAGAACATAAAGCCAATTTTAATCATCAGTAGAACAATTTAGGACAAGGGATGCAAAGTACAATACACAGGTAAGACAATATACAATATAATGTACGTACAATATACTATATAATGTAGTTCCACTGCAAATCATTAGATGGAAGTTCTTCATTAACAAACATTGTTTAATTCAACATGTGTAAAATGTGTAATATAGTTTACCAAATCCTGATATTATTTGTATTATTATTATTAACTCATTGTTATTAACCTGTGTCACTTGATATAGAATAATTTTTTTGTCTTTGTTTTCTCCAATTTCTCCAACCACATAATCACTCATTCAGTTAGAAACAAACATGGTTAGAGAAGTGATTCTGTTTAAGCAGTAATGTAATCCTTTCTTACTTAATTTAGTAGGTAATTTCTTTCTTATTCACTGGAACATTACTATATATATCAGAGGTATAGATATGAAAGTTCCTATTTTTGTTTATTATCTTTCATAGACATATTCAGCATGAAGCAATTGGTCTTGGCTGTGGATACAAAAGATACTAATGAAATATGAATATTCTTTTTTGCTTTTTTAAGTGGCACAAAACGAAAAAAGTTCTTGTTTTCTTCCAGTTAATTTTCATCAGCTATTACTTGGTCTGCTACTTACCTTTGCTCCGAGGTGCAGACAGGGTGTTTTATAGCCAAAGAGATCGAAGTCAATAAGGACCGTCACAGGAAGAGTAGGAAAAAGCTCATCATGATGTAGACGCAGAACACTAATAAACCCGGCCACCAGCAGCAGGGTACAGTAGACAGCCAGAAACGGAGCACTGATCATGGTGTACTGCCGCCGGCGCTTCGACATCCAGATCACACAAGACCAAACCAACATGACAAAAGTGAGCCATGAATTGTAAGTGATACTCCATACCTGCAAACAGAAAGAATTATTAAATAAATAAATTAATTCAATATACACTATTTAAAATGTTTAAATGTATCAAAACCAACTTCATTTTCATAATTTAAAATAAATAATGTCAATAACAAGACAAACATAAAACTTATCTTTTAACATGCATACATTAATACACATACCACATTTTACATACTATAAGGCACACTGTATTATAAGGGATAATATAAATGAAAGTCTATTTTCTGGTTTTCATACATAAGGCACACTGGACTATAAAGCGCATTTTAAGTGACACTAGTAAGAAACAAGGGTGTTGCCATGTTTATCTTCTAATTCAGCAAAGTCAAATGAGCACTGAATGTTAATCTACAAAGATTTCCCTCCTAAAAACTGTTTATTTGGGTGAGTAAAGCGCTTCCATTTATTTAAAGTAAGCTTAGATAGTCAATATTTTCAACACGCGATTAGCAGCCACACTGCACTGCTACACTGAGAATCCCTGAGTGTTCTGGTAAGCCAAGGCACTATTAGCTAGCAATTTGTCCAAAGTACTTTGTTTTAACATGATAAACACACAGACTACAGTCAAATATACTTGTTTATAAATGGCGAAAGGGCTAGCGCAGCAGTTAGCAGCTAATGCTAATACTGCTCCAGCCTTGGAGCTGGAGAAACTTCACTGACACTTCTTTATAACGCTGTACTTTAGCAGAGTGACTTTACTGCTCCTTACAACGCACTGACGAAACATTCATTTAGCTTCACCTTCAATGGTAAACAATCTTATGCTATTTCCTAATCAGCAATTTCAGAAAAAAAATTAAAATGTCATTGCCATTTGTTTACAACATTCATTTTTATTTGAGTCAATTTAAACAAATATAAAATAATAAATACAAATTGACGTTTATTGTTTATCTTTGTCTTTGTTTTCTTTCTCTATTTGAACACTACTAAAAGACTTAACCTGCTGATGTAATGAAATTAAGGCATTTCTGTGGCACTCGTCATCTTCTATACAAAACAAAAGCCTGCAATAGACACACCCACACACAATCACACAAACAACCATGCAGGGAGTGTTACCATCATGATGATGAGGGCGCTAACGTAACTCTGTCTCATGATGGACTGACCAAGCAGAGTAAAGGCACTGGGCTCAGAGGAGGACAAGGGTTCCACATCGTCCAGAGTATCATCTTCTCTATCACAGCTCGGTTCTTCTGCATCCACGAGCGTATGTGTCTGAACACCTGAGCACAAGCACACACAGCACGTACTGCCCTCTTTACTTCACTGCTGCTGTCCATTCTGTTACCATCGGGTTTCAACAGGTTTAAAATAAATAATAAGAGACTAAATAATAAAACAATCAGAGACTTAAAAAAGGTACCATAATTGTAGTCTTCTTGGGAATACGGTGGCAGGATAAGGCAGTGTGGGAAGCCATCTTCAGAGAGCAGTGAGTTTAACCCAGATGAATTGTGGTCATGCCATGTGTTGTTCATCATCAAAACAATAGGCTGGAAGACATGAAAACACTTTGTTTGTGAATGTGTAAACACTTGTGTGCAGTTTCTCCAGTCAAAATCTCTGTTACTGTGTATATACAATTAAAAAATTGAATACACCATAAATTCAGTGTTTTTTGTTAATTATTTTCATTGTGAATTAATACTAATTATTTAGTTAACAAAAAAGTGTTAAACAAACCAGAATATGTTTTATATTTCAGATTTTCTATAGTAGGCACATCTTGGCTGGATTTTCTCAGTTAGCTATTTGAGGTAGAGTCACATAGAATCACTTTCAGTTAACAGCTGTACTGAAATTGTCGAGAGTTAATTTCCTGAATTTCATGCTTCTTAATGTGTTAGAGTATTAGTTCTAAAGTTGTGAAGAGGTAGAGTTGGTATACAGTGTGTGTTGCTTAATGCATCAAGTTAACTTTTTACTTCATTTAGATATTTATTAAATACAATTTTTATTTATTTTATTTTTTTTTGTAAAAAGCAAAGAAGGTGTATAAGACCATTAACTTTACTTTTTATAGTGTTTTTTGGAAGAAATTTGTGTTATTTTTTCTAGTTATTTATTGTATGATGTCACTTCCTGTTTGGGTCACTTCCGGGGGATTTCAGGAGCTGCTGTTTTGCTTGTCAGGAGGCTAGTCAAGCTCATCCACCTCCATCCTAGGCACATTTCAATGAGGCAATGCCGTAAGTTCATCTAACAAAATGCTTGTGTTATAGTTCAGCTACCCGTGTTGATATGGTTAGGAATTATGTTTGTTAATTTAGTTAAAAATGCATTGAGCTGTGTGAGAAGCTAACCGCATGGTTACTGCTAGTCAGAGTACAGGACAGCTTTGTACACACATTGTTGCTTCCAACTACAATGTAATGTATAATTAAGACAGAACATGTGTTTTGTGTTGTTTGTTTACAGTTTTCACCTCAATGTTAATGAGGAAGAGTGAGTAAATGGTCAAGCTTACTGCGACTCTGTCTTCATTGGCTCTGGTTTAACTTGGTGTTTAGTCAGAGTTGCAGCACTCTGCACGAGAACACTATACAGTGAATAGCAACATTTAGTCAACATTTGAGTAATGTTCTAATTCATATTATGGCAAGAACTACTCCACTAAATAAAGAAGTTCAAGAACTTCAAAAACTATCCCCAAGGGCAGTCACAAAAAATACCATTAAAAACATTACAATGATAAAACTGGCACTTATCAGGACCATCCCAAGGACCCACCCAGGAAAGGAAGAGAAAGAGTTAGCTCTGTTGCACAGGATAAGTTCATCAAAGTTACCAGCCGCAAGTAACCAGAACCCTAGATTTGGTTTGTTTAACACTTAAGTTACTGTTACTGTTCATGTGTTCCTTTGACCACATTGCAAAATTTTGCATCAGAAATATTTATTTTGCAGACAATGCAGAGTACCCAAATGTTTGCATGGAGCCTTTTTCTAGCATTATTAAATAAATGTGTTCTTATCATTTACTTTGGAAACCAATCATCTCTTACTTATATGTTCACAGTAACAGTGAAAAGTGTCTAAAAAAAGAAAACTGTCTCAACATGCTAACAATATTTTTTTTTATTTGTTGTATAAAATGACAAAGTTGTACAAAGTTTCTCTGCTAAAAGTAATTATGTATGAATATAGTATGTTTGAACATTTAGATGATAGAAGATTGATACGAGCAGTTTCCTGTTGCTTCTAATCAATCAGCTGAAGTGGGCAAACCATACAGTGCCTCTGTGTGTGTGTGCTTGTGGGTTGTATATCACCTCTGTCCTTCTAGGTGTGAAGACATCACCATCCACAATCTTTGAGAAACTGGGTGGGATGTTAGATTCTCCTGCAAGACTCTTAGCATCTCCTAGGACATCCTAGGACAACATTCAGATCACAAGACCTCGAACATCACAGTCACTCACTTCAGTTTTTAAACAGTGCATTTTATCTGACAACAAAATTCATAATAAAATATTGACCAGAATAATTTTCATAAAGTATGCATTAATAATTGTACATTAAATAAAACACTTTAAATTAATTATAGTTTGACTAAAAAAAACTAAACTCATTGCAATAGCAAACAATTATGCACACCAGCAGTCATTGTTTTAAAAAGGCCAGATTATATAATAGACATTTTTCAATTTGCAACAAATGAATAGTTGAGATCTCACATCACTAGTGAAAATGCTTTCCTTTATGATGTAATGAGGTGTTGTACAGTGCAAATAATTAAACAGCAATCTGAGTGAAAAAAAAGAATATTATAGTATTTGGCATGCTCCCCTTTTGCTTTAAAGTTACAGTTTGTAATTTGGCGGTTGGAGATTTGGAGACCCCTCTAGTGTGAAGGTGTAATTGCACAAAACATGAGGAAGAGTACTTTTAATGCAGGTTAATGAAAATACATTGCTGTGTTTTTGAGTACTGTATTTAATGGACTACAGGACGCACTGTATTATAAGGCGTACTATGAATGAATGTCTATTTTCTGGTCTATTTTCATACATAAGGCATACTGGATTATAAAGGGGTGGTTAGCAGCAGCAGCACTTGCCGCAGTTAGCAGCAGCACTAGCCGTGATTAGCAGCACTTAGCCACTTGACAACGCTACACTGAGGATCCCTGATTTTTACAGTAAGCCAAGGTACTATTAGCTAGCGTTTCATCCTATGTAGCTTCTTTTAACATGGTAAACACACAGACTATAGTTCAATATACTTACCTCTGAACGGCAAAACAGCTAGTACTCCGGTTATCAGCTAATGCTAATACTACTCCATCTCCGGTACTGAAAAACTAAACTAAAAATCCTGTATAATGCTGCACTTCAACGTAGTGCCTTTACTGCTTCTTACAACCTGAATAGTAAAATTCATACATAAGGTGCATTGAATAAAAAGGCACACTGACAATTTTTGAGAAAATTAAAGGATATTAGGTGCCCCTTATAGTGCAAGAAAAATGATTTATTGTTTTGTTCATTTTGGTCATTGGAGCACTGTCAAAACTGTAAGGTACAATTACATTCAACACACTTAACAAAAAATGCATTAGATGTTTCAGGGCACAGACACCATTAATTACAATATTTATATAAATATAAATATAGAAAACTAAGCAACCGATACTGTAAATGGGAAATTTCATCAACTGCTCAAAAACTGTGTATAATTCAATTGTTAAGATTCATTGTTCTTCAGTGTAAAATATTCTACTCAAGAAAAACATACTGTGTCAGTGTTATTATCAGAACATTATTACCCTAAATTACACTCCAAAACTAGAAAACAGTGATGATGTGCTTCCTTTAACTTTTGTTCAACAAACTGTTAAATTCGCTGCCACAGACTGTGCAGTAGAGACCAGACGCAGCCAGACTTGCCTGTTCATTTGTAAAACCCAACAAGTCAACTACTCTACGTAATGAAAAGAAAGCTCTGTTAAACACTTTAGTTCAAGGTGAAACATTGATTTCTGGGGGAATTAAAAAATATGCCAATCTTAGGCCAGGAAAAACTGATGGAATTAAACACTGGAGATGGAAAGAGAGTTTAGAGGAGAAAATATTGAAATTATGTGGATGGGAGAAGCTACACATTATACTGCAACCAGCCAGCAGAGGCGCTAGACCTGTGGTGGCTTCCTAATTTTTTTTGCAAGACATTGCACTGTCCATGTTCTCTACAGTTATTGGTCATATTTCACTGCCTTAAGCACTGCTTTGTTGTAGTTGTAAAGAGGTTCTGGCATAAAACATATTTAAAAAATCCACTCATGATGAAGAAGTACATGCAGGGTGCTGTAAGACAAAAATCATTTCCCCAATGATTTTAACACTATTTATGTGTTAGACGTCTCAGCCCCTGGGTTTTATCACCACCATTATAGAGAAATCTGTTTTGAAAGTCTTTCTATAATGCACCACCTCATATCAAACCACTCTGAATGATGGGACGTACAGCTTAACAGCTGAATAATGCATAAACTTTGAAATTAAACTCTCCTTTAATGACAGCATGCATTTGCGCTGGCAAGGACCCTTCAAGCTTGTGCAAGAAGCCCCTGATGTGTACATCAGCTCCAAATGAGAGTAATCTCAGCACATGCTTTAACAGAAGAGATGTGAGAAAAAAATTGTAAATAGTTCTTAACATCATAAAAATATTTTTTTTTCTTTCAAATAATTAAATTAAGACTGAATGTTTGAACATTCATAAAATGCACCACCTGTTTTATAGATCATAATATCAGTTTCCTGATATTATGGGGTAATTATTGCAGCTGTAATATATTCAGGAAATCATGAATGAGGATTACCAGTGTTTTTTACACGGTATGTTCTGATCCAATCATGTGATCGAAAATCAGGGCTGATCACATATTTTTCAAAGGATCGGAATTGGGTGGAAAAGATCTAGATCACTGATTCATCAAAAATGTAACATTACATTGTTACTGTTATAGCAAAACTGCACTCTGGACTTCATGTTGCTGCTACCTGCCTACTCTCCATATTTATTTTTTTGTGTATTTATCTTTATCTATTTTGTTGTATTCTATTTTTGTTGTGTTCTTCAATTTTGTTATCTTATTTTATCTATATTTTCTATTTTAACAACAGCACAATATTGTTCCACCTCATGTACCACATGTGATGCGAATGACAATAAAATCTCCTTGAATCCTTGAATCCTTACTCCATGAGTTCAATATAGACTCTGCTGCACTCACACAGGGAGAGTGCCCATGCTGCGCTCACAATGGAATTCCCATGCTGCGACGGACACACAATCATACACTATTTCCTCTTTTTAAGGTGGAAATGCAATATATTTACCTAAATAGCATTTATTTTCTTCCTTAAAGTTTTTATTGAAACTTAGTAAAAATCATCATAAATTCCCTGAGATAGAATAATACAGCAAAAAGTCTAGTCTAAATCTAGTCCACTAGGCCTTACACACTAATACACTAAATACACTACACAACATTACTGTCTGTAACTATCAGTGACGACCTAATTAGTATTAATCACAGAACTGTGGTGTGTGACATTTTTTGCTTTGTGTATTAAAGAAAAGGTGCATATTTACATGGAAATCATTTATACGGCTATTTAGTACTCTATTTTTTTTTTCTAAAAAATGGCTGTTTTAATTTGTTCAACAAGTAAAATATCCTAATAATTATAAAAACCTTTAGGGGACTATTCGGATGTTTTTTTTTTGTTTGTTTTTTTTGCTTATTTTACTGCATTGCCAAAGTATCGTATAGAGACTCGGTATTGGCAGATACTCAAAATCAAATGACTCGGGACAGCCCTATTTTTTTTCTGTTACTTTTTATATTCCAGTTACAGTACTTGCACTGTCTTTCTCCTCATGTCTAAGTGTTTTATATTTTTTCAATTATTCTGTCAAAAAATATATTCCTCATAAATGAACTTTCTTAAACATTCTAAAACAGCTTGTTGCCATTATTTCTTACACAACTGCCTTGTGTACCACATTTCAAGCTCTAGGTCAACAACATAGACCTTCATTCTGACATGTTCGTCATGGTCATACCACTTCTCCAGTCTGAGGTCAAAAGGGCTAACTAGCATCAGCACAACATGATCTTATGATGATCTTGTGGTCAGTGCAATGCAATTGATCCCATGTGCTCATCTATAATTGAACAATGTTTATAGTGTCATGCTTTTAACTCTGAGAGTCTATGGTTTATACATAAATATTCTTGTCTATTCCATCTTCGTGTTTTGCCTGTAAGTGTTCTTTAGGGTGTCAGTTTTGCATAACATAAGTACCTCTTCTACTGCAGGAGCCCATTTTTGAAGAAGAGCCACCAGTGTGTAGTAGAGCACCAGCAACATCAGAGGGTTGACTATCATAGGCCAGCTCACGTCTGCCTGCAGGCCAAGGCTGTGCGGCTCTGAGGCATTTGTGTGGATGAATGCAGTCATACCAAAGAGCCTGAAAAAGAAACAGACAGAAAAAAAGAGAACAATGATAAAACTGTTACCGTCTACAAGAAAAAAAATGGAATCAAAAAGAAATATCATGTTGCGTATACAATGTGATAAGCAGTATGAAACTGTTCATTATACAGTAGTGATGCTGTAAAAAGTACATACATTTTCTATGCTAATATCTAAAGCTGAGCCACTTTTAATTAGCACTAAACCTACAATTTTTTTAGTAAGACATGTATTTTAAAATTCTTAAAACAATATGAAGCACACTGGACAAAACATAGGGTAGGACAAATAAGAGACTATCAATGTTTAAAATATTTTAATATTTATTACAAATAGGGCTGCATGATATTGGAAAAATGTTATATTGCAAATGTTCAAGGCAAGGCTTATGACATCACCAGCCCCGCCCACACCCGCACGCTGTCTCACATCCGGACCAATGAAGAGCTGAGTCAGTGCCAAGCACTGAAAACCCAAGGAAAACAACAAAACAACAGTAATCTGCCCTTTAATCAGGCATTTAAATGGCTTTTTAAAAGGTAAACATAAGCGTTTTTTCTGGGATTAAAAACGTGAATTCAGCTGTAACTGGAAATATCTGCGCAAAACTGTGCTGGACTGAGGTGCACAGCTTTCGACACATGCGTTTTTACAAGGACATGCCCAATCATGTGGATGGAGGCCATGCGGTTACCTCGTGTTTACTTTCACTTTTAATGGAAGCCATTCTGGAGCATTTCTATTGTGAAGGACATCTGTCAGTTTAACATTAAAATGTGTAAACTCAAAAATGGACATACAGCCATATAGATATGTTGAAGGTAAAAAGTGAAATAAATTGAGTTTCCACACTGTGTAAATTTAACTAAATAATAAAGAAAACAAAAATCCATTCACGACCAGATATACCACCAAAATCATCCCTATCAGAAAAACATCACTAAATGTGTTTGGAATAACTTGGCAGGTAAAAACTTCCTTTTTCTAAACTTCTAAAACTGAACTTATTTTTTTCTGCAGAAAATTACTAAAAGCAATTTGCTCATTGGAATAAAAATTAACTATGGATTAAACTATTTTTATGGATACTGCTAGTACAAAATGAAAATGAACAGTATCACATGACAGTAGTATCAGTACATACTCGACAGCAGTAAGAGAGTCCTGCAACAACTCAAAAAAGGCAGCTACTATGTTACCTGGCATAAATGTCCTGAGGAGGAACCAGTTGCTGGAACAGAGGCAGCTGATAGAGGTAGAGGACTATGATGTGTCCACCACTGAATATAGTCATCATAAGACACAGGGTGCTGAAAAGTAGTAGATCAATAGAGTGACCCAACACCCAGCACCACACGAGGCTCAGGAACGCCCCGAAATACAATGCTGAGGTCAAGGAGGGTAGAGCTATTCCTGCGAAAATACACATGCATTAGATTGTGCTAAGGGACAGCAAATAATATGGCTGTTGCTTGTTTATAAAGAGCAAGGAGCAAGGATCTGGTTAAATGGTTAAATGCTTGGAATTTGTACTAATAAAAACTAATTAAAATGCAGAATTGATGCCAGTTTACCTGCCAGCCCCAGTAGTATGGTCACCACTACTTTTCCAGCAGTGTTCATTACAGTAGAGAGGAGAAGTCTTAAACCAGCTGCAAAAACAATTAGCTTCTGCACAAACTGTGGAGGACCTGTTGCTGGTGCTTTGCTCTCCTCAGTAGTATCAGAAAAGGATTCCTCACTCTCGTCCTCGTACTCTGAATCAGATGTTTCACCATCCTGAATAAACAAATAAAGATGTGAGAGGTATAAACACTGACAAACAAAGGCTGTTTGATAAGATAAGCATGTTAAATATATATAGAATGTTTCCATAAAACAATACATAAAATGTGTTTATGGTTGGTGCTCTCATAGGTTATGATGTTCTAGCTGAAGCAAAGCACAAAAGAATTCTGAAAGTTGTGTTGCTTTTTTTGAATGGTGGTTGCGGTGTAAGATGAGCCACCAATGCATTTGCCTTAACAATTAATGAGAAAATGACTTAATGATCCATTCTTCACTATGTAAGTGAGTGAGTCAGTGAATAAGTGAGTGAATGAGTCAATGAGTGATTTAGTAAGTGAGTGAGTGAGTAAGTGAGTGAGTGAATGAATGAGTGAGTAATAAGTGAGTGAGTGAATGAATGAGTGAGTGATAAGTGAGTGAGTAAGTAAGTGAATGAGTGAGTCAGTGAATGAGTGAGTCAGTGACTAAATGAATAAGGGGGGAGTGAGTGAGTGTGTTAGTGAGTGAGTGCATGAGTGAGTGAGTAAGTAAGTGAATAAGTAAGTGAATGAGTAAGTAAATTACTCAGTGAGTGAGTGAGTGAATGAGTAAGTAAGTGAAGAATTGAGTGAGTGAATGAGTGAGTGCGTTAGTGAGTGAGTGAGTAAGTAAGTGAATGAGTATGTGAGTGAGTGAGTGAGTGAGTGAATAAGTGAGTGATTGAGTGAGTAAGTGAATGAGTGTGTGAATGAGTGAGTGAGTAAGTGAGTGAATGAGTGAGTGAATTAGTGAGTGAGTGTGTGTGTGAGTGAATGAGTAAGTGAGTGAGTGTGTGTGTGAGTGAATGAGTCTCTGAGTTAGTGAATGAATGAGTGAGTAAGTGAGTCAGTGAGTCAGTGAGTGAGTAAGTGAATGAGTAAGTAAGTGAGTGAATGAGTGATTGATTGAATAAGTATGTGAATGAGCGACTGAATAAGTAAATAAATAAGTGAGTGAGTGAGTAAGTGAATGAGTAAGTAAGTGAGTGAATGAGTGATTGATTGAATAAGTATGTGAATGAGTGACTGAATAAGTAAATAAATAAGTGAGTGAGTGAATTAGTGGGTGAGTGAATGAGTGAATTAGTTAGTGAATGAATGAGTCAGTGAGTAAGGATTAGGTTTGTGTTGTACCTCAGTGTCGGAGAGCTGAAGGGTCTGCTCCTGTTCTTTAATAGGAGGTGGCCGCAACAGCTTGGCAAACAAACGCCGGATGAAAAGCGCAAACACGAACAGACCAAAATCTGGCAGCAGGAGGCGAAATATATTCCCAGCATCCACATCACTAAACCTAAAAATGTTATAAAAAAGAACATTTTTCTATCAATAAACAACAAAACTCCTAAAATAAATAATGTAAAATGAAAAATAACGAAATGTAACGAAAGAATACAAAATACAAATATGAGCTAAATATATTTTTCTGTTTACTTAGCCAGTATTAGCCATATTTATTATATGATTAGTATATAACCAAGTCAATCTAAAGTAATCTAAATCCATATTCTTTTGTTGGCAGGACAGACTTATAAAATAACTTGTACTCGCAGCTTCTCTAAATTAATCATGGGTGTGTTTCAGGAGTAAAATTAAATAAACCAATTAACTTATCACTTGCCATTACCTTTAAGAGTTAGGTGTGCTCTGATTTTGGTGAATTGGTATTTTAATGTTGTAGTGCTTCTGCGTTTTTTAGCAGAGGAATCAGATCTGCGTGTTTATGTTGTGAAGGTGTGCAGGTAGCTCATTTACAAACACAGATGTTATTTAACTTTGTATTCTGTTTACTACTGATGTAAATGTTGGGTATATGCTTGCTGTAGTTTATCCATGTGTGTGTGACAAGCAGGGGTTAAGGCACTGAGCACACACGGAGCACCTGCAAGCTAAGATAAGTATGAACCAGAAATGTACCTAAAAAATTTCAAACCACCACGCCCATTAGCGTATATATATTTATAAATTCTGATGCTATTTAAATGACACAGGCGCTTGACGTAAATATAGACAAGACAACTTCTGCAAACTCCTCTTTCATACCTTACAATACCAAGATGATAGAGAAAATTCTCCCATTGTCCACTCACTAAAAGAAAAGCAGAAAGGAAATTCCAAAATGTGTTAAAATCACATTAATTTAGAATTTAGGGCATAACAATGATCTTTAATTAAAGGTTCTGTGTGTGATCCTTTCTGACACTACAGCAAAAGCATCTCAGACCAAGGAAAAATGCTTCAAATTCGTAACATCTTTTTCTTACAGTACGTGTCCACTAGCATTTAAGCCTTAATGCATCAAAGAAAATTTGTAAAATTTGCAAAATATTAAAACTATGATTGACTACTTCTGTTGCTTTATTTATGTTAAAAAACGTAACAGACAGCCCACATGGTAAACTGGGATTCAACAGTATTTACCAGTGGGTAAAGCTAAATTGGAAAGAAAGCATATGTCAGTAAAACACAATGTGTCCATTATGGAAAAAGAACCTACCATGCAGATATTTGTGTGCTTATGTATAAAATTCGATCATCAGCAACATTGTGCCATAATAAAGAATGTTTTGGAAAATAGACAGAGGTAGACTCAGTGGAGCTGTTTAACATCTCCTCTAGCCCTTCTGTCATCAACAGTTTTCCGACTTCTGTTTAACTGCTGACCAAATGGTTATTATGTCTTAATCTGTTTAAAACTTTCTGCAGCTTTCTATGAATCTCTAGTAAAAAAAATGAAATGCACTGATATTATATGAGAAATCTAAGCCAATGCCAATATCCAATATTTTCTATGCATGCTTCTTCTAATATATGTAATCATATTAATCTATAATGAAATGTGTATAAAAATACTATTTATTTGTTAGAGATTAGAGATAAACATAGCATGTCTGGTCCATTTTTAAACAAATATCTGCTCAATCTGCTGAAGTGATACCTGATGTGACTTTAAAAACAACAATATAATAATGATCTTACTCTCTTTGGGGACGTACGCGAAAGTGATCTGTATCCCACACTGTAAGGCCAAGAATGTTATACCCGTGGAGCAAACAATCAGGAGGAACTTGCCTGTGTTTCCTGGAGAACACACACAAACACACAAGTATTAGGTAGAGTATGATAAAAAGCAACAGAAATAGTGCACACATAATTCAATGTAAAAGAAAAATTTGAACAGAAACACACAAAACAAAAACAGCACATTTTGTGCGATCGTACTGCAAGACTTTGCTTGGTAAGCATGACCTGTCTTGAGCAACCCTCTGTGGGACAGTAGATCACATTTTAATTAGTTTATGATTCTCTGTCTCTGTGTCTGTGTAGAGAGCTTAATGGCTCAGGATCCTAAGGACTAAAAAGGGAAGACAGTTATGCTGTGAGACATATAGGCTTTCTGCTTGCAGCATCAGGATGTGGTCAGTGCTTTACTGTCATATCTGACTGGTCTGAGCTGCTGAAAGTATTATCCATTTCTGAATCAGCACTTTGGTGAAAATGAAAGTGCACTCTTTAGGGATATGGGCTCAGCTCATATGAAAGTTAAATTTATTGCAAAATGTTTACCCGAAATACTGAATGTTCGTATTGACTTTTATTTGAATCAATTATGCTAAGCTTTTAATATCGGCTTTTAATAGCTCATATATTTGTATGCCAATTTTTTGAATGATTAAAAAGTCAAGAGTGTTATGTTTGCTAATTACTCTATTGAGACAAATAATCTGGCAACAAATCGATTACAAAGCCACAAATGAGAAGCTGAATTAAAGAAAAAATAAATAAAGGTAGGGCTGGACATAAATGTGAATATAGATGGACCACCACATAGCTGTTAGTCATTGTGGCTAATCTGCTGTTGTGGGCTTCATACTAAAAGAGGTCAGCTTATATACTTATACTTGTATACAAATACGGTGATATATATATATTTTTTTCGATATTTTATATTCGATATTAGGGCTGCATTAAGCTGGTAACTACATGCTGTTCTGACATTAATAAAGGAAGACTGAAGTAACATAGACATATAATACACCTATCACATTAAATAGCAGATCCAGCCAGCACAGTAACATTAGCAGTTACCCGTTAGCAACTCCATTACAGGTTTTCTCGATAGTTTACAAACAAATACTGGTACTGGAGACATAATGACCACAAAATGTAACTCATGCACCAACCCCTTAAACTACAGTTAAACTACAAACACAATTCCTGCTGTACAGTCAAATTGCAGTTCTAAAACACACTTTTTCAAAACTCTCCACTCAATTGTATGCAAATCACGAAGAAAAGCTCATTTTCTCAAGGAACACACTGTTTTTCAAACTCTAAAGTTAATTGTCCTACTATGCACACTAACATTAGCAAACACCTGTCACACACGTTTACAATTAGCAATCAGAGCTTTAGCATGAAAAGGAAACAGGTGAGCTCTTTTGTTTTGGAGCAATGGATGCCAACATTGGAAACAGAGGCAGAGCTTGAGAGTAAGAGGAGGACAAGCAGTATGAGATGAGAAAGGCCAAAGACCATAATCCGGACTAGGTAAGAAATTACGGTACTCTAGAAAACTGCAGTACTGCATATAAATGCAGTATCAATGAGTAGTACAGTATTGCATATGGACTGTTCTGTAGGACTTTAAAAATAAAGTATGTTTTAATTATTTGGAATATGTAATCCTACACAATATTTACAATATTTTCAGTATTTACCACTGTATTACAAAAAGGTGTTTTGTAATACTACTATTTGTATTGAGGAACTGAAAAAAGTACCGACACAAGGTGAATGGGAACGTATTCTGCCTTTCAGACAATGTGTGTAAACAGTCCAGAAAACTGTAACACCAGCAGTCTGTTAACCTGGCTATCCTTGGGCTAAAAACTGGTGTTTAAAACTCGAGTGAACTATAACCATAATCCACATACCATAGCAAACAATAGGACGTACCAACACTAATCCGCACAGTGGCATCCATCCGTTATCAAACAACAGCCATTAATTCAGCTCGCAAATACAGTTCAGTACCACCAATTAGCCAAAAAAACTTTGTGGCTAAACAGCTATTGTGGACTTCATACTCGGTGTTCTGACATTAATAACGGCAGACTGACGTAAAATAAAGATATAACACACTCATCATGTCAAAATAGCAGAATTAGCCAGCACAGTAACATCACCTGTTAGCTGTTAGCCATCTCCATTAACATCAGCAGTCTGTTAGCCTGGCTAGCATTGGTCTAAAAGCTGCAGTGTTGTGAGGGTAAGATCTAAAAACTCAAGTGTACAACAGCCATATTTCACATATCATATCAAATATCAGGACCTACTAACACTGACCAGCATAGTGCCATCCATCTGTTCTCAAACATCAGCCATTAATTCAGCTTTAAAATACAGTTAGCTAGCACCACCAGTTAGCCGTTAGCCATTAAGGCTAATCTGCTATTGTAGCTTCATGCAAAAAATCCTCAGGTCAGCTTGTATACTTATACTTGTATAGAAAAAAACAATAAAAAACATCATTTTTTTATTTAATTTTAAATATTTTCTTTTATTCGGACTTATCTTGCACTTCAAGTAAACTTTTAAAGCATATTTTATTATTACAAAGCAACATATTTAGCTAATTTGCTTAGCTGTTTGTAACAAGACACTGTCCCATGAATCCTGGCTTTGTCATCTTGGAATATTGCTGTGCCATGAGGGAAGAAAAAGTCAATTGATGGAATAACCTGGTCTATATTCAGTATATTCAGGTAGTCAGCTGACCTCATTCTTTCAGCACATACTGTTGCTGAACCTAGACCTGATCAACTGCAGCATCATCCCCACATCATTTACTTTTTTGCTGTTTTTCAGATTTTGTATAGTGTAGGGAAGTTAGAGTAAGAAGTCACAAAACTCAAATACTTCAGAAAAATACATAAAAAAATACATTCACTTTGTTACTGTCCACACATAGTTTTCATTGGCAAGACATGCTTCTAGAAAAAGAAGCTAGCTAACCTTTTTATCATTATTCCATGACCAGCAGGGTAAGTGTAGGAGTTTCCAGCATTTGTACATTCCACTATTTTGATGTTAATATGATTTTTTTCTGTGAAGTAAAAAGTCGTTCATGTTCTTCCACAGTTCATCCACTGCTGCCAAGGTTCATTTTCTCATTTCATCTAAACAATAAAAAAATGTCTGATTTGACGAAGTGTACACTCTTTGTACACAACTGTTTATAAATAAATTCTCTGTAACATGATAGCTTAAGGAAAGCTTAAGTATTACATTTGCTTCATGAACAGAGGAGCGCCGTTTCTACAGGGGAAAGTGTTCTGTTTTTGTTTGTTTAGCAGAAAACCAATTTTATTCATATACAGCATTAGCTGAGACAGCAAATGTGTTTCCGATAACCGGATTTTCACTAAAAGCTTCATGTCATTTTTCCACTGAAGCTTGGGTCAATGCATCTCAATTATAATGCTGTTTAATCACTCTTCACCTACAACAATGCGTGTGTGTGTGAGAGTGCATGTGTTTAAGTGAGTGAGGGGGGGGGGGGGGGGAGAGATGGAGCGAGTCTAAAACTTTAGAGTGGATGGGGAAGATGAACACAGTAAAAGCAGTTGTTTGTGTGTGTGCGTGTGTGTGCGTGTGTTTGTGTGTGTGTGTTTGAAAATGTTCCACAGTAAGAGGAATATTGAGCATTCTCACACTATGGCCACATTCGGTAGGTATGGTGTAGAAAACATATCATAAACACTGCATTTTCAAATGAATGTTGACACCCCATAAAGTGAATGCATTATGTAGCTGACACAATAGATACACACAACCTGTCTACTCCCTTTAAAGAATAGGCAATAGAATAGGACCCCCTGGAGCAGTCCTATGAGCAGCTCTCTCAGAAAGTTGTCATGGTCTCCCAGACTGTTGACTTGACTTCTTAATTACATAAAAAACTGAAGAAACAACTACATGAAAAGGCTTTGCTTCTTCCAGCTTCTAATTTTCTTATAGTTTTCCCTATTTCTTTGTTTTAAACAGCTGTTTAAAAAAGGACATGGCTGCTGTTTGTTGAGTCAAGGGCTAAGCAGTAAATCGCTAATTCATTGACTGGCCTTTCTTATTGAATATGAGTGAACAAGACATAGCTTTAACAAGCAAATTAAGGCCTGAGACTTATGTAACAGAACTCAAAGTATTGTATATAAGCTAACAAGCTTGTATATACGTTTCTCCTTACTTTTTTTGTTACCTTAAATTGTACAAAACTCTAATCTAGATTAAAATGTTGAATGGCTTTTAGAAATCACGTACATTTTTTCTACTTACTTAACTATTCACAGTGACAGAAATAGACCAGGGATGCCTCAGCACTTACCAGAGACGTAATAAAAATATATATATTATTGAATTATGCTGCCTTCAACTTCTCTCTGGAACATTGTATTCACGAGAAGAGTGCACAAAAACGTGACCATAAACTCATGTTTACGAGGGGAAACTCAGATTTTCCGATTAGTCCTGAATTTCTGATCTTGAAGCATTGGTATAAAAAAAATCATAATAACTGGTGTTTGTGTTGTTTTTTAACCAAAACTCCTTAAACAGGAATTTAATCATTCTTACGAGCTCCAAAGCTATAAATACAAACTTTCAAGGAGATCTTGGAGGCACAACATATAAACACATAGATACCACGGGCCCTATTTTAGAGCACCGGTCAATTGCACAGCTTGATTTAGGGCGTGTCGGTGTGTCTTTTTGGTATCGTGAGGGCAAAAAAAAAAAAACACGATGCGCAGATAAAACAAAATGCATGTACTAATTCTCTTAATTAATCCTAGGTGTGTTTTGGGCATAACGTGAAATAAACCAATCAGGGTGCCAGCAGTTTTTCCCTTTAAGCCTTCAGGTGGGCTCTGACTTTGGCACGGTTGTATCTTAACAGCACAGTGCTTTTGCACATCTCAGCAGAGGAAACCTCTGACCTGCCGTTCACACTGTGAATGAACGCCAGCAGCTCATTTAAGGAAACAGTAATGTAATTTTATTCTTTATTCAGTTATTGATATATTATATGATGTAAAAGCTGGGATTGTGCCCTACAGCGCGTTTATTTGTGTGTGTAATGAGCAGGGCTGTACAAGAGCTGAGGTGTAAGATAGCAACAGGCATCATGTCGTGCCTTGTACAGGCTGTAACAATACCTACTGAAACATTTATTTGGATCTGTGATTGGTCAAAATGCTTATAGCACACAGCAAAAAAAAGGTTACTGAATTTCCATAATTCAGCTTTTTGTGATATCGGTACTATGAGAGGCAATGTTAAAATAATGATTAACAAACGATTTATCGTGAGTAGAAAACATGAGTAGAAAACAGCTTATCATGTGGATATAATGTATAGAGCACTACACTACACTGGGGACGCTGACACCACAACTCTTAATTCCCCTCTATAATTACACTGTAATGCAACATTGATGAGTCCACAATGGACTTGCCTCTTTACAAAGTACACAGCAGCAGAGACCACTTCTTTAATTTAATGGCATGTATTGATCAGTGGAGAGCATTGCTTACTGATTACTCTAGCGGATACAGAGAACTGAACAGGCTTAATTACAATCTTTGTCATTGTGACCTCAAAAATAAACAAAGAGGTAAATAACCTTCTGTGTGGTACATTTAGTACTGGCATCATGTGCAATTGCCCATAAAAAAATAACAGTTGCAGGAGCAACTCAGCAGCAATTTTTTGATGACTTGCTCTTTTTATTTAAATCCAGATCCACTGCAGTTACACTGTTGGTCCAGGTAATAATGCTGCACTGTAATAAATTCATATAATTTTACAGAGAAAGTTTAAGAGTAAAGTGCTGTTTTAATCAAATACAGAACATTGCTGTTAATACATCACCTCATGTGAAATTTAGTAGAATAATATTTTAAAATATCACTTTAAACTGCACTTTTTTAAATCATTATTGAAATAATAATTCAGCATAACGTAAATACAAAAAAATCTGGGCCCTCTTTTAAGCTATGATTAAGCAAAACTACATTTAAATAATGTATTCAGAATTTTGAAATATTCTAACCAAGCATTCTAGTGTGAACAATACCTTAGGTTTTGGAGCGATCTGTTTCTGTCAGCATACAGTAAAAACATAGAAATGCCTCACACATGTATTTAAAAGTATTTCCATTGTTAAAAAGTACAATAAGAATAACCACGATATTACCATAGTTTAAAATGTAGTGTTTATTTTTTTTTGTGGCCATTTCCTTTATAACAAGCTTAAAAAATTGCTAAAACTTCATCTCTGTAGCTAGATAGCTTGCCAACTTTCCAGTTCCACCTTAAATTGTGCAACAGATGGCAGAGAAAGAATTTAAAAATATTAAATAAAATAAAATATAAAAATAATTTCAGCTCCGCATCAAAGAGAAATTAAGGAGTTGAGAATAACAATTAATTGCTGCACCATCTACCCCCATTCTGAGTTTACTAGCTAGTTTAACAGCAGCAGTTAGGTTGCTGAACTATTGGTCCACCGCTATAGCTAAATTTGTATCGGGCACTTGAAGGGTTTCCCAGTTAATAGGCAGAGGATTTCACCTTGTCCTCTTGTAACTCTGTCCCAATGGGAATGGTTACACTCAAAAACAAGTGGTTGGGTTACAAAAGAAGAATGGGATTAGACCTAAGTCTTAAACAAAACCATGAGGTCCAAACCACAGTGCAAACCAAACTGTGATTTCTGTGTACTATTTTCTGTATTCTTTCAGTTAATATTAACTCAAACTCTTGTTTAGAAAAAAATGGTAGGTTTCTTTAAATAAATGTACAGTAAATTTACATTTGACTCAATATAACTTCTGATTATTTTATACCTATTATTAACTAGTATAGTTTGATGGAGTTCACTCTATGTTAGATGTAGTTCAGTCTTCCCTTATTTACTGTTCCTCTACTGAAGCAAATTTGGCTTTATCACTCACCCTTCATGGTGGTCAGAGTCGGACTGGGCAGCAGAGGTAATGCAAGCAGAAACATAAGATACACCACAGAGAGCCCATTGTAGCGAAACGCTATTGCTGTGGAAACACAAAATCCAGCTTGAGAACTTAAGAACTTTCAATTTATGTCATTGTACTGAATTAAGGACGTCTATTACTGTATACCGTATAGTCGGCTACAACACAGGTACTGTAGAAAGTGAGTGAATGAAATGAGAAGTAACACTGTGTACATATGCATTATTAATATGGAAGTGGTTTGGAAATATTTCAGATTTTGTTTTTGACCAAATCATCACAATTCATCACATAATAAACTATGAAGCATTTACAGAGGATATGAGACTACTGGTATATATTGTGTAAAAAGTGACTTGTAAGTACAAAATTAATATAACTCCTGAATATAACTATAAGTCTGTCAGGTATGAACAACTATACAATTAAATTATTGTTTAAAACATCATTCTGTTCAAAAATCTTTACATGTTCATAATTGTGAATTTACATTACTATGGCTTTAATATAGTTTTATAGTAATAGTAAATGTCAACAAGGGTCTAAACCTTTTCTGCAATATTTTTTACTGCTCACAATACGGCCATCAGCCAAAACATTGCCACCTTTAACTGAAGCTTCAGTTGATCTTCTTCTAAATTCTCATACATTAAAAAAAAACAGCAAGAAGAAATAATAGAATCTTGATTTTTTACTCACCAGTTAGTAGAATAAGTGGGAGTAGTAAGTTGTAGAGCATCCCTACTACAATATCCCCGGCCATGTCTGCACCAGAGAGCACACACTCACTGATTTCAGGACCGGGGAGCTGTAGGGAACAGCCCTCTGCTACTGCAAATACTTACATGAGCATTATCTTCCACAGGACATACACACACAATCATATACACACACATACACACACAGGCTTGACATGGATAAAAGATAAAGCACATAGTCCAGAACCTGAATGTATCGGTTTTCTGTACACATTTCTAATGACGCTGTCGTTTTTTATGGCAAAGGAGGAAGCATATCTAATATTCATGGGGGCTGGACCATTATCTAGTGATGCCTGGAGCTGTAATAGTTCCCAGAGCGCTTTCATGAAAACGTAACACATTGAAGGTAATAGACACTGCCTCACCTCTGAGACTGCACAGAAACTCACAGGGGATAAATG
Source organism: Astyanax mexicanus (assembly GCF_023375975.1). Classification (NCBI taxonomy): domain Eukaryota; kingdom Metazoa; phylum Chordata; class Actinopteri; order Characiformes; family Acestrorhamphidae; genus Astyanax; species Astyanax mexicanus. Next base: position 9,931,791 of record NC_064419.1, read on the forward strand.
TGGATTAAAGCAGTGAACACTTGTCCATCAGAATGAAAAATGTTAAGAAGTAATAGGTCTTGATTTTAAGGCAGTGAGATAATTTTTTTTTTTAATAGAATATTGTAAATGTTATAAAAATAAAACACACCATAGTGAACATACTGTAATCTTAGATACATTAAATTGACCTAAATAATTTGAGGAAAGCAGTTGCCTGAAAACTTTTTTAAGTAAAGTGGATTTACTTAAAGTAATTAACATGACAGTAAGTTTCTGGTGAGAAAGTGTAATTACATAGAGCACACTAAAAAGTACTTTCAAAACATGCATTGTGGTGCAATCCCTTTCAGAGTAAATAAATGTGAAAATGTTAACAAAGACTCTGTTGCACTCTTTTATCTTGTCATCTCTTGTCATTTCTAATTCTGTGTTTCATTTTTTGTTTAACGATGTTTATATGAGTTGACCGGGTTTGCTGTTCTGATATTTCCATGTTTGCAGTAGCTCTGGTACTGTTGTAGTACTCGAGACCGATCTCGAACCCAAAAACAGGCGGTCTCTGTCTCGTCTTGGACTTGACCTTGTTTGGAATTGGCCTTTTCTTGATCTCAAGGTGAGGAGGACTCAGACACAGTGGACGAGACCGGGACCTCGATAAATTTTTCCAGGCATCTAGAAAGGAAGCACAAGGAGAAGTAAGTGCAAACTAGCAAACTAGGGCTAGCTAACCGTAGCAACGAGCTAACTAAATTACTAATGTTCTGGGGAGAGAACTAAAGTTATCTACGAGCTAGCAAACTTAGCGATGAGATAGCTAACCATAGCAACGAGCTAACTAATCTTAGTGACAAGCCAGCTAAAATACTAATGTTACCTGGGATAGTACTAAAGCTAGTGATGAGCTAGCTAACCTTAGCAATGAGCTTAATTACACACTGATGTTAGCGAGAAGTGAACTGAAGCTAGCGAAGATCAAGCTAACCTTAGCGATGAACTAGCTAAAATACTAATGTTACCTGGGATAGTACTAAAGATAGTGATGAGCAAGCTAACCTTAGCAACAAGATAAATTACACACTAATGTTAGTGAGAAGTGAACTGAAGCTAATGAAGAGCTAGCTTACTTTAGCAACGAGCTAGCTAAAATACTAATGCTACCAGGAAGAGAACTATCATTAGCAACGAGCTAGCTAACCCTAGTGATTAGCTGTTTGAGGGCAAATTGTGATTGTTTTGTACATTTTAGAATAAAAATGAATAGAATATATATATATATATATATATATATATATATATATATATATATATTTTTTTTTTTTTTTTTTTTTTTTTTTTATCTTAAACCTATGGTTTCGATCTTGGACATGGTCTCGATTTTTCACAGTCCCTGTCTTGACTTGGACTCGACTACTAAAAGTCTTGGTCTTGACTCAGACTTCACCATGTCCTGGTCTTGACCACAACACTATGCTCTGCTGTCAGCACCATTAATAGCTCCGCTTGGTGTGCATTTTTTATTTCTCCTAGCTAGTGTGACCTAATCCCAAATGTAAAAATGTAACTTTGTCTTTGTACAGGAAGTTATTTTTGCAAAAAAATATGTCCTCATATGGGGACAGTAGCTCATGACCCTTGCCATTTGGGATCAGATGCATCCAATTAGTCAAACTAATAAATTTTGGCTTTATATAGTAAGTCACAAAATAGTTTAAAAATTGTCTCCATTTGAGGCCAAAGGGTCAAAAGTTCAAATAAATGGTACAGAGAAGCCGAAATGTGGTGTCCCCATATGAGGATGCAGAGTCTTAAGGTTAAAATTAATATATTTGGATTTGCTGGGATGGTATCAAAAGCACATTTTATTTTAATATTTTGCCCTCTAACCCTTCTCAGGAACACTATTATTTTTTAAATTATTTTTTTAAATAAATAAAACATCTGAAAGGCTGCTGCTTTAAACTTAAATTGCAAATAATATATGATTTTTTATATATATATATGAACTGCTTTACACAATAATTATATTTCCAATTATTTGGTCATGTGAATACAATTGATTTATACTTATTTCCTATTAAGAAATATTTAAAATATTTACAAAATTAATGTTGGCAAATAAAAACTCTGCATATTTAAGTCTCATTTAAAGAAAGTTAAGTTTTATTCCTTAATGAATTAATAGATAGATAGATAGATAGATAGATAGATAGATAGATAGATAGATAGATAGATAGATAGATAGATAGATAGATAGATAGATAGATACTTTATTGATCCCCGGGGGGAAATTCTTGAATTTTAATATTAATTTATTAATATTTAATATTACCTGCCACATGATGTGACGTTTTTAGATTCCACTAAAACTGGTGGAAATGTGGGCTGGTTCACTGAAAACCACCACGATTATTCTAAGCCCAAACAGAACCGGGTCAAGAACCAGAGTTCTGTTGGTTAAGAGTGTGCTAAAAGTGCTAAGAGTGTCAACAGCTCAGAACATTACTACAACTTGGAGGTATGTCTGGGGGACTCCAGAGAACACAGTTCCACTGCTTTACAACTTGAGTTGGGGTACAATTACACTTATATAGCTAATTTCTACCACTCAGGGCACTCAAGAACTTACACTTACATTCTACACACACTGGTGAGAAGCGGCAGCCAATCGCACACAGCATACTCTCAACCGGAAACAACCGTCCACCTGGAGGACTGCATCTGGCACTAAAGAGATAAGCATTCTGTGCTACTCTATATCTGGGTATACAGTCACACACACATTCACACAACAGGGCAAATTTTAAAATAACAGATATTTAATGTTTGGATCTGGAAAGTCACCTCTTTGCTTTTTTACACAATATTTGGTGCCCTCTAGTGGCCCAATCCATACAGTACACAATACACTGCAGACAGAGGGTGGCAAAAGCTGCATTGACATTAAAACATTGGATTTTACTGCAATCATCTATTTAAATGATTAAATACTATCATGAAATGAATATTTTGTATTTTGTATTATTTTTATGATAATATAATGTAATAACATTCGTTTTTTATCGAAAATGTATTTTTATATTTGAGATGACCTTGATAGAGGTTGTTCTTATTAAGGAGTGTCACAGAAAATAGTAAAACTATCACAAATTAATTGTTTAAATCTTTTAATTACCATGTATGGTACCCATGTGACCTCCATATATATCAAATAGACCATATAGACTCTTAGAAATAAAAATGTATTTATTTATTTTCCTGAAAATGTTATAAATACATTAAATAGACCAATTAATTATAATGAAATCCTATCCTATTTAAACAAAGTCGACAGACCCTCTATCTGCAGTGTACTGTATGGGCTAAGCCACTAGAGGGCGCCAAAATACTCTTTATAATATTTATAAATGTATCATGTTTCATACTGTAAACACTACAAATGTATTTCTGATGTACTCACACATAAACAAATTTTGAATATATATTTATATAAACAATATTTAAATATTGAATAATTCATTCTAGTTATGTTCTAGCATGCACGTTTTACATGTGATTAAAATATTACACAAAAAAGCATCTTTTTATTGCATCTTAATATATTTATAAGCAGTTTGGTATTGTAACTTAAATGCTATGGATTTATTATGAAAAATAATATTTTTAAAACATAGGTGGGATTTGGAGTCACACAACAATGCACATTTTATATATAAATATTTTATATTTTATATTTGATGGTAAAGTGTATAGTTAGAGAGTGGGGACAGGTAATGTGCTATTTTTTTAGTGTTCAAAGAAGGTTTTTTTTCTCAATTACATAGCTTACTTTTGCAATTATACTTTTCCAAAATAAATATATATATAAGTTCAGACACAACTTGACGCACCCCCGTGTAGGCTAAGCCTGTGTGTTCATTGCATCTTAATATATTTATAAGCAAATTGGATTGTAACTTAAATATTATGGATTTATTATGAAAAATAATATTTATAAAGTATAGATGGGATTTGGAGTGACACAACAATGCAAATTTGAATGGTAAAGTGTATAGTTAGAGAGTCGGGACAAGTAACTTGCTATTTTTTCAGTGTTCTAAGTAGGTTTTTGTACTTTTGCAAAATAAAAATATATACAACTTGAGACAAAACTTGACGCACCCCCGATAGGCCAAGCCTCTGTGTTCATTGCATCTTAATATATTTATAAGGAGCCTGGCGTTGTGGCTCCATCTAGTGTCTAAAAACATTACTGCACCATTAAATGGTAGCTCAAAGGACCTTTTTAATTGAATTAATTAATTGTTTTATTTATTTATTTATTTAAGTAATGAAGGATCCTGGTGCTAATTCCCACTTGTTTTCTGTCATGTTATGGCTATTTGTGCTGTTTTATCTAGATCTGTATTGTCATGACTGGTATTGTCATGTACCAGTCAAAAGTTTGGACACACCTTCTTATTGTTTTTTTTTTTCTTCATTACAAATGAAAATTGAAGCCATCCAGACTATGAAGGAACACATAAGAAATCATGTAGTAACTTAAAAGTGTTAAACAAACCTAAATACTCTGTGAAGCATTTAAGTGCTCTTATCTAGGTTCTGTTAAGTTGGGGTTTCTGAGGCTGGTAACTCTGATGAACTTATCCTATATGTAACAGAGGAAACTCTTGCTCTTCCTTTCCTGGGGCGATTCTGAATAGGGCCAGTTTCATTAAACCATTTTTGATGGTGTTTTGACTGCACTTGAGGATACTTTATTTTATTTATTAGGTTTTTTTTTTCGGATTGACGGAATTTTATTTCTTAAAGTATTTTTCTTTACTTAGTTGAGTAGTTCTGGCTATATCTGGATTATATATAAGGATTAGAACATTACTCAAATAGGGCTATTCACTGTACACCAACTGGACCTCTTCACTTATTAGGGCAATAGAAGCACAGGATAAAATACGTTGGAATTAAACACTGGTGTAAAAGATAGTTTTGATGTAGAAAAATGTTGTGAAAATGGGCTATGTTGCCATATGGGTGTGGGTGGAGCTCCGTGTAATACTACAATCAGCCAGCAGAGGCGCTAGTCCTGTTGTGGCTTCACTTTTGAGAGACTTTACACTGCACTGCACTGTAAAAACTGCTGTTTTATTTATTTATTTATTTTACAGGCTTTTTAAAATAAAACACAAAGTTACAGTATTTTCCCTTTGCATTTGTCCTGTAAACAATCAACTATAAATGCAATTAGGAAGTATCTGTTTTAAACAGCTTTTATCTGGCAACTGTAACAAAACCTACCATAAAATAAAACGTTTGTTTTTACATATTTTTATTTTATTTATTTTACAAAATCTAACTGTTGTAATTCTGATACATCACTATTAAATGCGGTTTTTTTTACTGCAGTGAAGGTTGTCTTTTACTTCTTGTTTCCTTTCTGAAAAGAATTACTGTTGAATAAAGTGCTGTTGCAAAAATAAAGCGCACTCCCATGATGCCTTGGGGTTTGTTCGTAGTTTTATTAAGTGATATTTTGTGTCCTTTAAATGTTCTAAGAGGTGTTTTTAGTGGGGTTGGTACTGTGATTTTAAGTAGTTTTACATAATCACCATCATAAAGGGAAACTAAACTCTTGGTACAAGAACTGTGCTTTTACTGTCTTTGCTGTTATAACTTATTGTGGTTGAGTAAATGTCTATGCAAAACACTTTTAGTACTCTGAGTTTTCCATACTGGGATAAAGCCCAGATGTAGAATAATGTTTACAGTCAATAAAAAAAATCAATTTAAAATGCTATATAGTTCAGAACAAGGCTTAATCACGGTTTGAAAAACACTGTGTATGTACCATGCATATAAACATTTTATCTTTTGACCTTTAATTTAAACTCACCTGTCTATAATTTATAAAGCACACCTACTTCCAGAAAATAACCTTTTTTAAACATATTGTCTTACAGTGTCTTTTTACAGTCCCCATGTTAGTACATATTTTACTGGCATAATTTTTTTTAAATAGTTAACCACTCAACAAATAAAATTCAGATTTAAATGCATCCTGCTTTCCTTTCTTCTTCCATACATTTTTATAGCACAGAACTATAGCCACAGTTTTCACAGAACAGAACAGAACAGGCATCGACCAGATTTCACATGAGCTCCACAGTCTAAACTAGGCAACTAGAACTACAGGGGCTCTATCTGGACACTGTATGAAAAACAGTGGAAAGCTTTGTTTTGTAGCATCCACTGCAGCTGTCTGCATTTTCATTTATGCAAAGACTTTGATAAACATCAGATATTCAACAAGGCATACTTTTATAATACTTCAGTTGTAATAATGCATGCCTTCTTTATGCCAAACTAGCCACTAGAACTGGCTTTCATTTTGCATGATTTTAGGCCTACTTTAAAATTGCTTCTGTGGACAATGTCTGCATTCATTAAGGCTGAGCACAGTAATTATTCTGTGCACGTAACAGAATTTATAAGACTGCCCTGCCATCACTTATATATAATAGTTGCTTAGCTTGGCATATTTGCGTAAATGATTGTGTACCTACTGAAGTTTTAGAATGCAGGATGATGTTTTAAGGCATTTTCACATCATGATAGAGATTTGATTTGAAGTTTGAACAGTCACAATGCATAATAATATTAGGTTTATGCCAATAAGTGGCATACACTAGTAGAAATATATTACACTGGATTTGATTAAATGTTTCAGTGTATTCATGTCAGTGTTTTACTGTGTAGCACTAAAAGTCTTGTTATGCTCTTTGGTAAGGCTACTTAATTATGCTAAAATAAGATTTTGGTAAATGTTTAGATTATGAATATTAAGGGTGACTTGAAAATGTCATGCATTTATTAAAATTCTAAAAAGAACTTTCCTATTTAATAATGGAGTTTCTTAAACTAAATAGAATTAATAAAAATCAAATCAAATCAGTAATACATAATTGGGAGGCCATAAATGCACCACTAAAAAAACAGGGAGTGCACTGGATTTGGAACAAGATGAAACCAGAATGTCATTGTGAAATAAAGTGCAGCACACGAATAGTTTTCTGTATTTTTCGCACTATGAGGTGCACTGGATTATAAGGCGAACTATCAATAAACATCCATTTTCTGGTCTAATTTCATACATACGAAGCGCCAGATTATGAAGCGCATTAAGTGACACTAGTACCGCACAGGGGTGTCGCCATGTTTTCCTTCTAATTTAGCTGTAAATCTAAGCTAAGTAAATAAAACTGTAATTATTAAAAATAAGTCAAACAGGTGCTTTATGTAAATGTACACAGATTCCTCTCCTGAAAACTGCTTATTTTGGGTGCGTAAAACGCTTCCATGCTGTCAGGCGGCACTACCTTGAGGAACCCTGAGAGTTCCAGTAAACCAGAGTGATATTAGCTAGCAGTTCGTCCCACGTAGATTGTTTTTAGCACAGTAAACAAGCAGAATACAGGCAGATAATACTCACCTCTGAACGGTGAAAGAGCTAGCGCTTAATGTGTTTAGCGGGTAATGCTAATGCTGCCCCAGCAGTGCTAGCCAGGGTTAGCAGCAGGCTACAGGGCGTTAATACTCACCTCTGAACGGCGAAGAGCTAGTCCTTAGCGCATAATGCTAATACTGCTGGAGAACTAATCTAAAACTAATGCTGCACTTCAGTGGAGTGGCTTTACTGCTCCTTACAACCTGACTAGTAAAATTCATACATAAGTCACACTGATGATTTTTGGGAAAAGTAAAGGATTTTAAGTGTGCTTTATAGTACGAAAAATACAATAATCTTGATTGTTCTGTTTTCATAAGCACTGAATGATCAATTGTCCAGCCCAACTCTCTTTGAATCACAGAATCAACAGAATTTTAATTTATGATCTCCATCAGATAAAAACACAAGGCCGTTACACACAAACATTACTCTCAGCTGTAAGACACAGTTGCTAGTTAATACTGGTCACTTGGCTTTTACTGTACAGAACATTCAGTTTTTCAAATCCAGTGGAAATGACCATTGAATGTCAAATTTTTAAATAAATATTTTTTATTTTAAATTTATATTACGAAACACTGGGCCTCTGTCACCAAAACCTTCCTACGTATCTTCTTTAATTTATTTGTAACGAAAGTCCAAAAGTGTGTTTTTAAACCCTAGGTTTGTTCACAGCTCTGCTATCTGATCATTTGAAAACAAAAAAGAAAACATTAGTCAATGTCATAAAACTGTGTTAGAGAGGTTTAACAAGAACACTTGATGTGTGAATGAGGCTCATTGTATTGTGTTTAGGAATAAACATGGACACACATGATGGCGCTGAGTAATACTAGTAAAGCACATTCTGAACCTGGGCTAGCTGTGTTCCAGTTGGTCATGGGCTTTAAGTGTGTTCTTACATGTGGTTTTACTGGGCTTCCCAAATACGCCCCTAAATACAGGGGGTTTTATAGTATCCCTAAAAGAATCCTTTGCAGCAGCTTTATGATTATGTTAATTATGATTTTTACTACTGTGTTTTGAATCACTAAAGATAAAAGCTTGCTCTGTGGTTTTACCTGTACAGCAGACAAGGCATTAAAATATTTGATGTTTTCAGATACTGGTGCTAGCATGCACATCTACCTGTAAGTCTGTTACTCAAGAGAAAATAATTGGATGCATGTATTTGTATTTTTATTGTATTTATTGTATATGTATGGATATACTGTTTGGATGATCTCACCTCATCCCCAGATGTTCAGATATAAGACAAAGAGCCAAAACAATTAAAACATTAAACTCTCAGTGAGCAAGCTGAGGGTGACAGACCAAGACCCACAACTTCTTATTGATTTAAATTGTACTGATATGATAATAGTAATTGTGGTAAGAACATTGAAAATTATAAAAATGATTAATGGTAACAATAATAATTATATTCATAGCAGCAGATAAAATCTAGGTAAACTGACATTTATAAGTGCAATGTAGTTGGACATGTAGGACAGGCAACAGTAATGAAGGAAGTTAGTAATAACTTGAGGCTGAGTTAACCTGCAAGATAGAATTTCAATATGCTTATGCTTCTGCCAGAAACCTGTAAAGAACTATTTTATGTGGTATTAATTTTCATATTTTGTACTTTTCCTTAACTTATATATAAGGAGGTTATTTTTGCACCGTTTAGATAAATTAAATTAAATTGTTTTATCAATCAATTGCTCTTAAATAATTTCCAGTGGTACCCCTCTTGCAGGGCTTGATTTTGCTTGTAGAAATACCTCAAAAGTATGTCACAGTATGTTAGCATATCTTACTTTAACTTAGTGTAGAATTAATAAGAGTGTATTAGGGCTGGGCAATATTGTCAAAAAAAAAACCTCCAACTTTTGGAATATTCTTAATTGCAATTTATATTTGTAGTTCTTACATAACAACTTTTACTTACATACATTTTTTCTATATTAAACACAATGCAAAAATAAACTCTCTGTATTTCTCTTTTTGTATTTTCAAGGAAAGTGTAAAATATAAAAATCAAAAAGAGAGTTCTTCAAATCTGGCAACCTCTATATGTAAAGATAAGCAATTTCCATGATCCTATTTTATTCATCACATTCAAACAGTGTATAATAATAATAATAATAATAATAATAATAATAATAATAATAATAATAATAAAGTATTCTTCTTCTTCTTCTTCTTCTTCTTCTTATTATTATTATTATTATTATTATTATCATTATTATTATTATAAGAGGAAAAAATAAATAAACTGTTTTAATATAATTAATGCCTGCTATTTATTTCTTTACCCTTGCCAAAAATGCAAATTAAATTGCACACATACACACACACACACACACACACACACACACACCACTCAATGAATCTTTCTATGTCAAGCAAGGCTGTTGGATTTAACAATCCCCACAAAAACACCACTGTCTACTGGGATTACTCCACACACACACTCTCTCTCTCTCTCATACACACACACTGTTCATCACTCATCCCCCCGTGTTTCTTGCCTGGCCTCGAGGAGGGCGCCTTTCTCCGCAGAATTTCAGAACGCTGACGTTCTGAAGTAATCATGTGATTCGGTCCGTTCCCAGGGTTCAGCGAGAGCTGTTTGCCCCACCCCACCTCTTCAGCGCTGGCTATCCTCACTGCCCTGCTCTCCTGGAGGAAAAAAGAGAGCGGGGAGAATAGCGTAGAAAATACACAGCCGTTCCGCCGAGCTCGCCTATCAGTCAGCCCGCTCGCCGAGGGACCTCCGCGGCGGGAGTGGAGGAATGTGACGAACGCCGTTCTCCTCTTCTGCTCGCCCGTCTTCGTGCACGTGCACGAGCGCGACGGCCACTCCGAATCCCTGAAAGAACACAAAGCTGAGGCTGTCAGTGGACGAGGCGGTTAAGCGGTGAGAATATGGGGGGAAGCCGCAAGATTGGCGTCGTTTTGCCGTTTTAGCGCAGTCAGAGAATAGCAGCCGCCTTTTTCGGGCTATTTATTATCGGCTCGGGCAAAGAGGCTTTTTCCGACGCGAAAGGACGTGTGCATGTACTGAATCTGAAGAGGAGAAGCCCGAGAAGGCCCTCTGGATTGGGGGAAAATCAGCATAGAGCAGCAGAGGCAGCGGCGGCAGCGGAGCAGCAGCCATCACAGAAACGACGAGAGGAGGAAAAACTGAATTATTTCCCCGACGCCCAACGACGTACACGGAGCCGTAGTGCAAATTAGGTGACCTTTTCGTGGAATTCCTCGCCGTTTGGGGCTGGAATGAACAGCGAGAGAAGGATACGCGCTCGGTTCGTGTAGTTTAAATCATTTTCGCTTGTCTAGTTAGCGTTACTAGCTACCTAACTAACCCTAGATAGCTAGGCTAGGCTAAGCTAAGCTAAGCTTGGGCCGCCTCTGCGTGGAACGGGGCTGCGACTAGGAAACGAGGAGCAAAACACGGCCTTGTCGGGGTTGAACTGCTCAGAATCGAACAGCAGCCCGTCTCCGTTTCGCCCAGCGACGGACGGTAATAATAGCTAGCTAACCCAGCTAGCTAGCTAGCTAGCTAAATAAAAACGGGCGGTTCTTCCATTCGGATGCTCCAGCAGCACGTAGCTAACGCTAACTAACGTTAGCTAACTAGCTAGCTAGGCCGAATCCTCCTCCTCCTCCTTCTCTTCGTGACATGAAATTATCCTTCGCTTCTGCTCGCTATTGGAAAGTTGAGGGTGGAGGCCTCAAGTGATCAATGTATGGATGGATAATAACCTTCATCTTCGTCTAGGACAAACTTTAGCTCGCAAGAAGCGAAGACCAACCCAGACAGAGCTTTAAGAGGAATCGCTGTTATTAAAAACAAATATATATATATATATTTATGTACATAAAATATATATATAACGCTAGGGTACCCCCCTCATTTCACCCAGAGCTATGAAAACGCGTATAATGAACTTATTAGCTACACATCAATGTCATCGCTGAAATAACAGCGGAGGTAGCTAGTAGGTTACTAACTAACGTTAGCTAGGCTGCACCGGGACGACTTGGAAAATGTATAGCCTACATGTCGCCGACAGTTCCAACCATTTCGTGGATCAAACGAATCTAGAATAGCTCATTTTATCTATTTATTTTCCGATATCTCCTCGCCCCCCCTTGAACCTTTCTTTCGCGGGAAGATGGGCTGCTTGGGAAACAGTAAGACCGAAGATCAGCGTAATGAAGAGAAGGCGCAAAGAGAAGCGAACAAGAAGATCGAGAAGCAACTTCAGAAAGACAAGCAGATCTACAGAGCCACGCACAGGCTGCTACTTTTAGGTAAGTTTCTAAAATGGGAAACGGCTGGTTTTCTAAGGCCAGTGACTGTTAACGCTACGTTAGCTAACTTAAGATACTTGTTTTAGGTTTTTTTGCTGCTGTTTTAGGCCAAACACTGACTGGCTGCGCGATGAAAATGAAACACTTTGTTATCTAGATTTGGTGTCTAAAAACTGTAGTTAGCGGTTGCTATATATTTAATCGTACAGAACCAGGTTAGCCAAGCTGGCTAGCTTAGTTGTTTACAAATCTGATGTTGAAACGTCAGAAGGTAGAGAATCTACCTATTTCCTACCTAGTTACCTCTGTAGGTGTTGTGCAGCAGAGTAATAGTAATAAGTTAACCCAGTAATGTTGGTTTGATTTGGAGAGGTTGTTGAATTGTGTAGGACTCGATCCCACAGCGACATGTGCGACATGTATCGGCATGTGGGTGTGTTCTTCTTGTGTTCTTGTTGAACTGGTAATGTGGAAGTATCGCTCTGGATCTGTAGAACTGTAGTTAGTTATCTCGCTCAGGGCATTTAGCTAACTAACTGGAACCCTCCGCAGCCTTCAGGCCTGCCTGTCTGTGAGTTAGTTAACCCAGCTATTCAAACTGTAGCTAGTTATTCAGTGTGTGAGGCCTGCTAGCTCCGGTCGCGCTATTAAACTGTATTTCTGGGCCGTTTACCGAATCTGTGGTGTTTTGTATAAGCTAGCTGTACGCGGAGGCCTACCGGTAGTGTATTTCCGTTTGAGCGGAAGTCGTGTTGATGTCGAAAACAGAGCCAAACACACGGCGCCATAACGTGAAAATAGCCATTTGCTGCTGACCGATGTGAAGCGAATTAACCCTCAAAAAGCAGAGAGTTGCATCAGAGCCTAACGGATCGTGTCAAAATGAGCAGTTGTAAACTGTCCTCTGGGTTGTTTCTGTAATATCATGTTAAAAAAATGTGTGTGTGTGTGTGTGGCCCCAAATATTCGTATCTAACTAAAATAGTAATGTTCAGCATGTTTATCTGTGTTTTTTTTTTTTCACACTGCAGCTCCTCTTCACATCTCTGTTCCTACTGCTCAGTGGTTAACACTTATTTATTAGCAATATTAACAATAATACTAAGGGGAGAGTTTCATCTTGGATGGGTGTGTAGCTTTGTCAACTTTCCTGCCTGACTTGTTGTGTAGCTATAATGTAAAATACATTTTTGTTGCCAATCCTAAAGTAAGGAAATCCTTTAATTTCGTATACATTTATAATTCTGGTTTTGATTGGTATGGGTGAAAATTTGGCTTGCTTTGACTAGTTTTTACGGTTTGACATAATGTACTTACATGTCTAAGTTGTTGCTGTACTAAACCACCTCCAAATAATGCAAGCATTGACCAGTTTATGTTTATGAAAATGTTTCACTAACACATACATATAATTTAACAGAGTACAATAGAGTGAGCAATATGGCCCTAAAATGACAGTATTTTTGCGATAAGGAAAGGGCGATATGACAAAATCAAAATATTGACTTTTAAAGAAATAATTTCAAGAATATACTAACGCAGCAAAATAAATATTAGTGTTTTTGGTATAATGATAAGAATTTCTAACATACACGATTGTAAAAACAGTAAATTGGTATAAAATAATAGAGTAATAATAATAAAGAACAAAAATATGCCACAAAACAGTACAGTTTGTGTATATAGTTATTGCATATCAGCTGTTTTATTGTCAAAAATGTTGCCGATATTACAAACAATACGATATGACGTTGTTTTTTATTGGTTGATTTTGTTTGTAGTTATCCACATAAAAAAACAACCTTTATTTAGTAACTCTTTATTTTTGCTTTATCAGGATTGGTATGCATAAAGATGACTAGGCCACATTATATGAAAACAGTGATTTCATCAATAATTATTTAATCATTGGAATTTGTTCTTATTTGTTGTTACCGTAGCTGCTGCTAACTTTTTGACAGGTTTCAACATAAATATGTCTGTAATTTGGAGCAAGTAATGTTAGCCTGTTTATCTGTTTATTTTTCACACTGCAGCTCCTCTTCACCTCTCTGGTTTTACTGCTCAGTGGTTAACACATCTCTTAGTGAATGATGATAATAATAAAAATAATAATAATAATGAACAGAGTTTATACATCTAGGATGGGTGTGTAATAGGGGTAGGAGATATAGGCCCTAAAATACTATCACTATATTTCATGGTATTTTTGTAATAATGGCTATATGACAAAACACTGAATTCAAGTATTTCAAGAATATACTACACACTCCTAACTGAGATATTAAAAAGAATACAAAAAGAATGCAAGATTTTGATTGTCAAGGATCCAGAATGTAATGATACTAATAACAACGCACTCCAAATATCTCCATATATCCTGGATTAAAGTAAAATAAATGATACTGGACAGATATAATCTGTCTCTAGTAGACATATAATGGGAAATGAGAACAGTGCGAATTTTTCTTTTGCTAAAAACAGCAAAATGATACCCTGATGTGATAACTAGGGGTGGGTGATATGGCACGATATTTCAGGGTATAATTTATATCGATCTCGATATCCAAAAATGTTGGTGCTATTATTGCGTACGATATAATATATGGCTCTCCCACAGTGTATAGCTTTGTTTCAGTTTCATTGTATAGTATTTTTTTCTCGAAGACAGGTAAAAGAAGCCTATTTGTTTTCGATTCTGTCATATAGCAGTTAATAGTAAGCTAGACCACAATAAACAAACATTGGCACGTGGCAAAATCTTTACTTTATATTTTACAGATTTTTTTGAACATTTGCAAAAGAAAACGTAATAAATCTGTAAACTACAGTGAATGAAAATAACTTTCTAGATTTGCACAACAAACACACTAGTACGATACACCAAATGTTAGTTTGTTGCTGAATGTTTGGTATCCTAAGTGTGCTCTGGCCTTTAACACTTCAGATAGTTACCTGAACCCATTCAATTGTTCTGAAAAAAGCCTAATGCTTTTAGCCTAATGCAGTTTAATATATAAAGGTTTAGATTTTTTAATTACTTGTTTACCTAAAATGACTAGTCATTTAATTTCACTTATTCAAATGAAACAGTAGTTCAGTATGTGAGTTGAATAAACCTACGAAATACATTTGATTAGAATGATCTGTCTGATCACTCAAACAGAGGGTAAATCCATAGGTTAGAAGTTAGATAGTTATTATGGCTGCTCTGTAAGCTTACATGGTGCTTTTAGTAAAGTGGTACTAACCTTAAATCACAGCTGATCACGTTACTGCATAATTTGAAGTTGTTTTACCAATTTCTAGTTTTATTTATGTTGACTGTATTTAGATGCCAAATAAATCAGCCGTAATGATATTTTGCCATACTGTAAGGTGAATTTTAAGTTTTAGAGTTTATTGTGTACATAATGTAAAATCTAAATTTGTTGCCAAATGTTACGTAGGGATTCTTTTAGTTTCTAATTAATTAAAGATTGATTAGTATAGACACATATTTAGCGTGCTTTGACTATTTATTTGTTTTGTTTCACAAAATTTAATTACAAGTATGTGTTATTTTACTGTATTAAAAAAATGCCAAACATGCATCATGAACCAATTTATTAGAAATATGTTCTATATGTTTTATATATTTTTCTTGAACAAATAGTTTATGTATATTTTTGGAAGTTCTATAGAGGGTTATCCACTTTTTTAAAATACATTTATAAAGGTTGTGAAGCATGACAATTGCTTGGCCTAATTATTATATGAACACAGTAATCACGTCAATAATTATTGGAACATTGGAACTTGTTCTGATTTATTGTTGCAATAACTGCTGTCAAAGTTTTTGGTTCTCAACATGAATAATCCCAAAAAGCCATAAATGTGTGTAATCTGAAATCTGATGCCTTGGCCAAAATGGCTAGTAACTTGTACTATTAGAGCAGCAATAGAAACCAGTTCTTAGCCTTTCAGCAAGCATTTCTAAATTGTATGTAACATTAATCAATAGGGGTGCAGAAATGCAGTAAATGATTGTAAAGCAAGTAGGAGAACTTGAATAGTTAAGAAATTGCTGTAGGTCGTGCTCCTAGTTTTATTAGTATGTTATGCAGCAGCATAGATGCAGATACATTTGAATTTTTTTTTATCTAGTTGTATACAGAAAAAAATCCCTGTGCTTAAGTATCAATCCCGCAGTAACATATTTTGGTTAGAGTTTTGGCATATGCTGAATGAACTGAATTGAAGTCTATTTTAAGTACTGATGTTTAATATTGGGCCGCTATATTCTCAATATGGGGTTATTTCTTTTGGTTTCTTTTCTTATATTGTGTATGATACGATAGCACATCCCCAGATTACACCTTTTTTCCAGGTCTCCCACCTTTAGTCCAATTATTATATTTTGTGACAACATGAAACACTAATTTCTTTCTCACTCCAATTTTGTTGAGAAAAAATTCAAATAGTGAACTCAGTAGTGTAGACAGGCTGTTATCACTCTATTTAAATCATATGTTATTGAAAAGTTATAAATTGTTCTATAAAGAGATTTTTTTTTTTTACACTTTACTTGATGTTTTTTTTAAATTGTTATTTTACTGTCACACACCTGTATTACTAAAAGGCTTTAGTGTGGAACAAAAAGTGGTTGTTCTATTGCATCTGTCAACTATTTTAAACACCTTTATTTTGAAGTGACATTTAAGTACATTCTTATTGAAACCACAATTGTTTTTATGTATTTATTTATTTATTGTTATGCATCTGAATGGCTGAACATTTTTAGGCCTTGGACATCCTTAATTAGCAGCAAAAGAATAGATGACAATCTAAGTCTATATTGCACTATACTGTTTCTGTCCTGATACAAGTAATACAATAACACTGATAATCAGGCGTTTAGTAAATTTGATCAAGAAAAGGTTGTGCCGGATTAGTCATTCCCTAAAATAATCTCTTATTAGTAGATGCTGTGCGATGTGACGATATAATGACAATTATGTGGCAATAGAAACATTCCTATTCACAAAATACATGCTTTACCTCAGCCTTTTTGTTGATTGGGTGACACCTTAAGACACAAGAGTGAGCACACCACAGAACGGGTTAACAGATTCTCTGAGCTTAGGCTTTTGCCTGTTTCTCATAATTTAAAAATAAGAGTCCAATCCAATATTTGTATCAAGTCTGATATTGACAATCACATGCAGAGTTTGTGCTAGACCATAAACCGATTATAATGTTAGAATGAGAAACTCTACCGACCTGGATTCCAGTTCCACATCTTACACCCACAGCTTCAGTCTCAGAGTAAGCTAAGAGCATTAGCTGTTGCTATTGACCTAACACAAACAATCTTTTTTTTCAATGTCATTTAGTGTAGCTTAGTTAATTGCGACACCATGCTTCACATCTCTATACAGGTTTGGAATGGCCACTTTACTCAAATATTATGTTTGGGTAAAACATATTGTGCTTCCAGAACGTGAATGAGGCTTCGAAAGCCATCGTTGTACATAAAACAAAAACATAACATGCTTTATATTTATTTGCGAATAAAAGTTTGAAATTTACTCATACCTACTAGTTCAAATGTGATACTATAACAAGCACAGTGATAATAAAAACACAACAAGCAAAATGAGTAATGTAAACTTCAAAATTCAAAGGAAAAAACAGCCAGACTGAGTGGAGCTCTTCTCCCGTTATAAGAGCTTGTGTTCCCTGGGGACAAAATAATCTGAATTAGTAACAGCGCTTTATAGATAAACACGATCATAATTCCACTATTAACACATTAAATCACACAGGTACAGGTTAAATTTACAGTTATTCCGTCTAACCTTTAAATCTGTTACACTTTACGGCCGCCTGATGCTGCTTCGCACTGGCGGCGGGTAGTTTAGGGCGCCGGCCGCGTGTAAGGCTAGTAAACCTGGCTAAAGGGGGATAAGCTTAACCGGTGATTTGGCTAACCCGCTAAGCTAATGCTGGATTCAGCCGGTCAGGTCTTACTTTAAATAAAGTACAGGTGAAACAACACTGGAAAACAACTTAAAACAGTATTAAATGTAATACTTTGATAAACACAAGAGTGTTAAGTAGTGAGTGAGTGGAAATACAGAAGAAAATTACTTACGTTTGTGCAGAAACCCCTGGCAGTGCCGAATACTGCGGACCATTTCTCGTGCTCCAGCTTACCCCGGCCCGAGGGCGGTGCTCGCTAGGGTAGTCTTGCGAGTTGTTAAAACTGTATGCATATTTTGGTAAAATGGGCTAATTCTAAAGATCGGGTTTATGTGAATCGATATCGGCTAATTCAAATGAAGATCGATTTAAATCCCTACCAGCAAACTAGCTTGCTCCTTCTTCGGTCAGTAACCGTAAACTACTAACATTTAGCTGTAGGTTTATTGGTTTGGGGATATTGTATTCTATAAATGCAAAAAATCAAGCCGAGGGTTAAAGGTATATTTGTATCTTACAGTTAACTGTCTCTAGAGCACCTTCACCAAAGGGTGTACAAAAAAGCTGCTAAATTTATATAAATGTATGTTGTTCTCTTTGAAAAGCCAATGATTTTAAAGCTCGTTGGAGTATTTAGAGTCCAGGTGCATTCTCATAAATAAAATGCTTTAGATTGCCTTTAAATTAAGCCTGACATCATTGTTAATTCATCGATCATTTATTGAGACTATCATCAGTGAAGACTGTCAGCAGCATGTGAGAGAGAGTAGGTTAATGTAGAAATATGATTCTGTCTGTGTGCTGTATGGGGGTCAAAGGACTGGCAGTTTGTCTCCTCCAGAGTAAAGCTCAGTCAGAGCTGGTTTCTTAATTCTGTCCGTTCAGAGATGTGGTGAACTGTTGATCATTAAGAAACACTCTGATTGATATGGGGTTCACAGGAAGATTTTGCTGTCAGAACGCAACACACTAAGCTACTGGCAGTGAAATCAGAGCTGCGTCTGATGTACAGGCTCATGCTCAAGTTTTAAACTTGAGCACAACACGCTAGTGCTGGGCGATATGGGAAAAATCATATATCACGATATGGATTACGATATAAATCATGATTTATCACATTTAAGTATGTTTTCAGTTATTCTTCGAAAAATATGACAAAATAATATAAATGCAATCCCTTTTTTTTAACTTTATTTCAAAGTTACATTAAACCAAACTTTCACAAATGAGAATTACTACCTTTTAGTGCAGCAATATATATGTATCAAATGAAAACAGATGAGGTAGATGCAGTAGCTATTTTTTTCAAAAGAACAATACGTCTCCATTGTTCAGCTCTCGTGAGTTTAATAATGTAAACGTAAAGCATGTCGAAAACCGATGTCCGTGCGTGTCCTTCAAATAACGTAAAGCAGCCTTTTGTCACAAAACCACATTATTAAGCTTTTTTTGCGAAGATTATTTTATTATCACTTATATAAATATAGTTTTTGCAAAGTGACCATGCTGATACATTTCATCATGGCCTACTTCATATATTTGCATTAATAATTGATGAAATTACTGTAGAAACGATAGGGACGATAGAAGGTAAATACCACGATAGACACTTTTCTATCATCCCACGATATTTATCGTCATATAGCAAGGCACTACAACACGCTGTACCCAATTGAAGAGTTTTTGCACTAACCTCTGTCTTCATATCCTGATACTGCCACCCCCTGCTCTGCACACTTAAGGCAAGGGATGGCAATACAGAAAAAAGAAATATTTTTTCAAGTAAAAAAAAAAAAAAAAAAAAAAACATTATATAAACAGTGCGCACATATGTAAACCAAGTGGCCTACCAGATTTTAAGCTTTTAATAATGGCTATTTAAATTTAAATAACATAAAAGGTTAGATTGGCACATTTTCATTCTTTTTATATTAATGGTGCCAGTCGTATAAAAATGTATTGTACCACCACAATATTAAAATTATGATTCATGTCATATTTTAAAGGCTGGTAGTTACCTGTGTTGATGCGAAGAGACATTAATAATAGTGTAGTGTGGTTTAGGCCTGGCTTTGATGCTTTTTAAATGTAATGTGATGAGTTGCTAAGTTGCTAAGAGAGCTTTTAATAGAGAAAATAAATGCCGCTACATCCAGTATATACAACACACACACCAGCTCACTAACACTTGCACTGTCTGAACGATACACCCACTCATACACATGATAAATCAGCAATCCAGATTTTTCACACGATTCCGATCCTTTAAAAATTGTGATCGGGCCCGATTTCCGATCATCTGGTAGGATTGGGGACATCCCTACTATCAAATTTAAATTACCAATCCACAAGACATCATCCTGTCTACATGTGTTGCAGAATGGGCTCAGATTAATAATGGACTTTATCACGCTGTCACATGGTCATAGAAATGCAGGCTTTTATTTTAGTTTATGTTAATGGCAAAAAAGTCTTTGGGTATTTGAAACTGTTCATTTTTTTTGTGTTGTGTTTATTATTTTAAACCCCCTCCCGGCAGGCAAGTGTTCTCATATTAGTTTACAATACATTACATTACATTTGGCAGACGCTTTTTGTCCAAAGCGACTTACAATATATTAGAATTACTTAGATGTGGTCATATTTAACTTTTTAATGGACAATGATTGTTGCTTACTTTGTGATTGTTTGTGGCCTGGACTGTACGATGTGAGCGTCATATTTAAAACTAAACCTTTGGTTTTTTTTATTATTATTGTTTATTTTTTAATACATGCCCTATGTAGAAAAGCTATATGAACTCGATTCTTTTCAAATTTGTGAGAATTGTAGCATGTTTTACTGGATTGAAGACATGGATGATATTTTAATTTGATCTGACCTACTTCCCTCCATTATATCTCCTACTATTTCGAAACAGTCTTTCATAACTGAACTTAAAACTGCTAGCTCTCTTTTTATATTCATTAACTGTGAAGTAAACTAAACAAAGGGACCACAGAAAACAGTCTAATTTTAACCACAAGGAACTGCAGCAACCACTTGCAATCAAGCGCTTGCTGACTTCCACTGTGGTCCATTCATAGTAGTCCTTGGAGCTCAGATATTTGCAGAGCTCTGAAAGGAAAGCCTCTTTTTCTCTTTAATGGAGAGAGCCCTCAACTTTTGTGATCTCCAGAATTTTTTTTTTTACCATGTTTCATGTCCCAACCATTTCTGTTTTGACAGTTGTCCATCACAGAGATTCCCTTTAAAGACAACAAAAAGTCTTTAAGGCTACTCTTTTAGTAGTAATAATTCTCAAAAACAAATTTTAAAGCCCATCTTGGCTGGTGATCCTTTTCATTAACCATATTTCAAAGGGGTTAATTTGAAGGGTTGAGGCCCTTTGTTGTATCCTTGTGTCCTTACAGTTTTCTCCACATATCAGTTTCTGTTCTACAGTTTACTGCTGCGTTCATTGCATCCAGTTTGTTTCATTAAACATTTTGGTGGTTTGACAGGTCTTTTGCAGCCATGTTCCTTGTTGCTTCCTTCACTGAGTTGTGCGCTTTCATTCCAAGCCTTGTTCTAGAATACACATTCCTTTCAATGGAAAACCACCGTACAAAATGCTGTGTAGTCCAAGACTAGGCAAAATCTCTGTTTGTGAAACTGCCTGAATGTTTTTTGCTCAATTCTTTCTTTGCTTCTGTGCTCCATTAGGATTTCAGGTGTATAATCATGGTCTCTATTGAATTTATGACCCTGCCCTATGAAGCCATTTCTTTTTTTTTTTTTTTTCCAAATGAGAGCCACCTTTATCTGCTCAGGAACTGCTCAGGAACTTGGCCATAATTGTCTTTTCTCAACTTGGTTTTTATTCATCTGTTGGTCTTGGGGTTAGCTTTTGGTGTGCCCTCTCTTTGTGGAATTCACTGGGGAGTATCCAAATGGGAATTAGTTAATTCCTCCAAGAAACTTACCATGCTGATATTTCCTTCAGAGCCTTTAGACACTCTAGACTTTTTTTTTTCGTTATCTGGAAGGGCTTTCTTTCCCTGTTGCTCCAGTATGTTCAGCATCTGTATGCTGTATGCCTCCTGTGTTCTGGATTGGCTTTTCCACTATTGGTTTCAACTATTAGTACTTGAGCTTCTTTTGTTCTCTTGTTCAGTTAATTTATTTCCATATTTGATTAATTTAGTTTGTTCTGTTAGTTTTTCAAGCCTTGGTTTAGTGTGGTTCTTGCTTGTTGCTGCTGAGCTACTTCAGCTGTTTTAAATTTCAATCTTGTTTTGGTCCAGCCTTAAAGTGTTTTGGTTTTGTTTTGTTTTTTTCCCCAATTTTTTTGTTCATTGTCTCTGAACTATTAGAAATAAAGTGTTCAGCAACACTCATCACTCTTGCAATCAGTTTTTCTAAATGTACTACCCCGTACCCCGTCTGTTTTCAAATTGTAGAATACAAGCTGTACAGGGCTAGAATAGACTGTATGCATTCCTTTTTCCAGGTTCCCGTAGACTGATGGGTTAACTTAGGGTTTCATAAGCTGGTTGACAATGTAAGGTCTGGAACTGGTTTCAGTGTAATGCGGAATTTGTATAATGTAAATATGAAGCTGGATTCAGGAATGTATTTCCAGAGTGGCTTATGTGATGTTTATTTTTATTAAAATTGATTTATTTATTTTTAGAATAATAACACAAGAACATTTAGTAATAAAAGTAAATTAATCATAATTAAAATGTTATTTATAAATATTATTTTGTTTGGCATTTTAAATGACAAAGACGTGAAGGAATATCTAATTATACAGATTTTACAGTTCTATTAATAGCAGTATAAGTATAAGATATCCGTGCCTTATCTGTAGGATGAAAACCAAGTACTAGAGATTTACATTTTAGAAAAAAGACATGAAAAGACATATCCATCAAAGGCGTCAGCTAAACTTGTGGCCAAGCAGCTATTAGAGAATGTGGGTGTCACAGCCACAGGCAAATATCTAGCAGGTTTAATATTTAGATCAGTCGACGACTGAAATTCTACCTACAGCCAATCGGATCACATGGAAAGAGAACCACATGTCCAAACTATGTTTTTTTCTTGCTGGGCGGAGCCGATTTATGGAGAGCTTCACTCTTCCTGTTTCCCCCGTTATATCTGAAAATGACTGCAAACTGCTAGAAGAAACCTGCAAGGGGGTCCTGTATGAATTGGGTGAATGGGTGAATTATATCTAAGTATGTGTCCAGGATTTTCATTTAATATTAGAAAGTTGATTAAAGTATTTATCTAAAAAGGCTGCAAAAATTCTGTATGTTTTCATTTTTGTACAGCAAACCGGTTTTAGGCAGATGCTAGCATTGCTGTTTGGCTAAGCTGATGCTGGAGTTACAGGCAGAGCATGGTAAAAAGTGTCTTTGGTACTGCAACATTTGATATTGTTCTGTGTTAAGGAAATGAGTACATACTTTGTGAAAATAATCAGAATTTTTTGTATATTTATAACTCTGATTTTGCTCAGTTGCTCCCTATGAATCCTTTCATTTTGGACTCAAGTGAGTATTCTCCTCTCTAGAGGTTCTCTCAAGTCAAGTAGTTTTATTGTCAATACTGCATATGTACAGGACATACAGAGAATAACATACATGAGACAGAAACAAGGTGCAGTAGTGGTGGGGTGAAATAAGATATATAAATATAAATAAAAAGAAATAAGATATATAACATAAAAGAGTGGGAGACACTATATGTACAATACAACAAGAACACAATAGACATATGTAAGACGGAAGACAATAGTTAAATATTGATGGTGAATGGAATGACAGTATAAATACAACACGTATAACAGTAGTGCAAATATGGTATATAGCTTAAGGCTCGTAAAGTAAATTTTATGGCATGGCATTGCTAGTTTTTGCAGGTTCTCATGACAAAATGTGTTTTGGGAGAGCAGCCAGATTAGTCTACGATTTCCGATGTAATGTGAACTATACTTGTTGAACAATGTGTATTTCCATACACTTATATAACAACTAAAGGGAACGTTCCACAGACATACCATTCGTAGAGCCTGTAGTAGCTTTAGCTAAGGCAACTAGACCTTAGCATTTGTTTATCTAAATAAAGTCTGCCTTTCTCTTTTTAGATTTCAGGTCATATGATCTTCAGTGGCTTTCTGTGGTGGCGATATGGCTTTAGATGTTGTTGCACTAGTACAGTATAGTACAGTATCGTTATCGGCAATAGAGAACACTGATACCCTGAAGCAGTTACTGATGCGCATGATTTTTGAATGAAGTAGCATGTAAGTGTTGTGGTGGTATTATGCTTACTTGTATGTTACTGCATAATGCGATTAATTAGTATATATTTAATTTTCTTTAACTTTTCAAATGTGCAGTTACTCAACCATTAATCTTATATCGTATTTGGAATAGAGAATACTGTCTTTATCTTTTAAAAAAATATATAAAAAATTAACGCTGTTTATATCAGGATAAGCACTTAAGTACTGTATTTTACTGACTGTAAAGTGCACTGGATTATAAGGCGCATTTTAAGGGACAATAGTAAGGAAAAAGGGTGTCGTACAGTAATCTGCACAGACTTCTCTCCTGAAAACTGCGTATTTTGGTAAGTCGCTTTAGTTTATTTACAGTAAGCTTAGATTTTCAATATTTTCAACAGCACGAATAGCAGCAGTGCTAGCCGTGGAAAGCAGCAGCGCTTAGCACTAATAAATGCTGTCCGACAGCACTCCACTTGAGGAACCCAGAGTGTTCCGGTAAGACAGGGCGCTATCAGCTAGCGGTTTGTCCCACGTAGCTTGTTTTTACACGGTAAACACACAGACTACAGTCCAAAACACTGACCTTTAAACGGTGAAAGAGCTAGGGCTGTGGCTAATGCTAATACTGCTCCAGCCTCGGTGCTGGAGAAACCTCACTGAAACTCATTTATAACGCTGTACTTTAGCAGAGCGGCTTTACTGCTCCTTACAACCTGGCATTTTTTGGAAAATTTAAGTATTTTAAGTGCACATTATAGTGCGAGAAATACATAAATAAGTATCTGTATAGTATCATTTCGGCAGATGGTTGGAATTCTGGTATCTGTATCGGATGGGGAAACGGTGGTATCGATGCATTCCTGGCTTAAATTTAATGTAGTACTGTCAATTTATTTGCCTCTGTTAAACAATGGTTCCTAATTGTTTCACAGTGAGGCATGCAGTCTGACAGTCTTGTTGGATATTACATCGCAAAGGTTCTTGTAAAACATAAAATTAATGTTTGTTCATGTTGTTGTTTTTTTTTTTTTTTTTTTTTTATATTACTCATTTGCTCTTATCGGGTGTGTTAAGATATGAAGACTGAGTTGGGCATTGTGATGTCCCATATCATGTTTTGTCAATTATTGTGTTTGTGTGTTTATGGCGTTTCATTAAATTTGGACGATTTTTATTATTTTGTAAATAAATATTTTTATTTAATCGGTATGTAGCAGAAACTCTCCATGAAATACAAAGCATAAGAACAAATAACAAAGTAAAGAATCTTGTCTTTTAGCAAAAACAAGGTATTCCTTAGTATTTAGTCACAATGCTCTGGAACAGCTGATTGCTCACACTCTAGAGTGAATAATTCCTTAGCCAACATTACTATCTACATCAACAGAAAGGAAAACTGTGAATGTGCTGCGTTGCAGGAGTAGTTGTATGAAAATGGCTGCTTAATGTGAACAGTGTACTCATATTTGCCACTTCACATTTAAAAGCAATATTTACATCTTTGGGTGATGGACTTAAGAACCTGTAAACTGACAGCGTAAATGCTTGTCTCAAAACAACAGACAATTTAGCCTCCTAGCAGAGCTGCTAATCATAGACCACAGCGACACCCAAAAGTTAGGACATTATAATTTTGACCCATAAAATAGTAAAACATTGATAAGTAATTTAGTTCCAAGCAATATGACAAATGTGGATGAAGTTTGAAGAGCTTGTACCTGTACTGAAAACAAACAAAATGATTAATATGTAAATGTTAATGTGTGTGTGTGTGTTTGTGTGTGTGTGTGTGTGTGTGTGTGTGTGTGTGTGTGTGTGTGTGTGTGTGTGTGTGTGTATATATATATATATATATATATATATATATATATATAATTTTTTTTTTTTTTTTTTTTTTTTTTTGGTTAAAAAATAGCATTGCTTTGTCTTCAGTGTATCTTCTGCAATTAAGCAATGTGCTTTCAGTTTACATTGACATTGCATGCCTAGTGTTTGTGAAAATAGAATTTAGGGATGTATAGCTAAGGGTTTGTGTATAATAATGTATAGGGATACTGTGCTGACTACAAATTCTAAATATTGTACACTACCGATGAAAAGTTTTAGCTGTTTGAGCAGTACTACCAGTACTGTATGGCCCAGACATGCTCCTTTTTTATCTTATTAATGATGTTTTTTACTGCACTTCACCTGTGAGACCTCTAATTCTTTTCTTTACCGCTCTAACTGAAGCTTAGTCCAATGTTCAGCTGCTGAGATAAAGGCACTGTTGCCATGTGGGTCAGCCAGACGTCTTCCTGTACCCGTTTTCTCCAGACTCTTTTTAAGGTGTAGGAAACAGCACTCACTACTCTCCAGCTTCATCTTTAATTTCTCTAAAGAAAAGACTTGTACTTTTATTAGTTACAGGTTCTCTGTGTTTGTGTCTTTTTCTAGATATTATGATGAAAGTGTGAATGTACTGTGTTTCTGTGTTTAAATGCTGCAGTAGAGAATCCAGTAACACCATCTGTTCCAGTACTGCTTTACTACTGACAAAGTCTTTGTAAAAAGGCTTCAATTTTTAATGTAAATTTTATGCCACAGTGGTTTATTTTGTGTTGTTTGAACCCCGCCCACTAGATAGCAATTACCTACTCTGTCATGAGATCTTGCTATTTTGATTACATGAAAAGTATACGTTATTTTTTTGTTCAGACATTATCAATGTGTCTTTGTATTGAAACACCAATACATTTGAACAGATTTTAAAAATTGAATCGCTATCCTTCTATTGTGATATGTATCTTATCAGGCCGATACACAGCCCTAGTATATAATGATATTTAAGGATATATGACTACTTAAGGATTGCTTTTAATCGTATTTACCTTTTTTATTTTGTGTGAAATTGCCTTCATGTCAGTTTGATTTTCTGAAGTGAGCAATTGTTCATCAGCAACCTTCAGAAAGCTAAATTTCACATGTGAAACTTCATCTGAATTCACGAATGCACGTCCACAACCAGTAACTCTTCCACTTTGGCTGCGCTGACCTCTGAATGGGCGGCCCTGCTCCGAGTACCCAAAATGGAGGAAATGCTAATTTTAGCAGTGTCTAAGCATGACCATTTCTTCCCTGGCTATAAATAAACACATAAAAGAGAGACTGCATACACAGAGATTGTATTATGATTTACTTTTGTGATTTTACTGTTTATGGTAGCAATAAACGAGCTGGCTATCTCGCGCAAGTTAGCACCACTGCTAACTTATCACCGCACTGCCGCCAGCCCCACCAGATATCTGCACTTACTCTACGACTCAGTATAGAACCATCCTGTATAATTAGCTTTGTGGTTTTACTGTTTATGGTGAGCATGTTCGACAGCCTGCTCTTTGCTCTATGTTTGCTCCTCAGCTAAGCGCAGATCCACACACCACACCTCACTGCTCGCCGCTGCCACCAGCCATGCCAGAGTTACCTACACTTTATAATGCTGGGACTGGGTGTACGGCACTGTTGCCTTTCTAAATTTGTCTGATATTATTGTTTACATTGTTTTATTTGTGGTGAGTTGTCTAATTTTAGCTAGCTAATGGCACCAAAATGGAGGGTTTTTTTCCAAGGCTATGCTTCTAGCTGTGGTCATTCCTATTTAGAACTGGAGATGTTTAGTGGTACTGTGGCTTTATGCAAAGCTGTTATAAAGGTTTTACTGTTTTCAGATTATCCAAATCATTGGTATGAATTTGATTAGAATGTGCATGAAAGGTGATGTACTTAAAAATGATGCTTTATTCTGAGAAGCATCAGTCTCATTCTCTCTCTCTTTCTCTCTCTCTCTCTCTCTCTCTAGGTGCAGGAGAGTCTGGGAAGAGCACTATTGTAAAGCAGATGCGGATTCTGCACGTTAACGGCTTCAACGCTGAGTGAGTATTGATGTAGCAGCGTAAAAAAATAAAAAGCTCTGCTTTTGTTTTAGTGGTTTATATCGCCACAGCGTCTCACAGGAGCAGAATATTGTTTTGTACTTTTTAATGATTTTTTTTAAATGTATTTTTTGATGTTTTTACAATTGTACAATATAGATAAAAAATATATAAATCATACCTATGTATTTATTCTAAATAGCTCAATAACAGTTATGGATATAACTTTACCATCATTAAATTTGGCATAATTATTTAAGGGCTATTAAAAAAATAAAAAAGAGCTGAAGTCTACTACACAGTAGCCTGATGCGACGTTAAGATGCGTCATGAAATTTTACACATTCATTGGCCACGACACTTTTTAGTGGAGTTATTACCTAAATTCACCTAATATATTGTCATCCTAAGCAGCTAGCACAGAGCTACAGCAGCAATCACACAGGTGTGTTTGTGAGCTACAGCGTATACTACACAGCTGGTTGTGTGTATGACTAGCAAAGAGCTAAAGCACTTGGCACAGAGCTAAAAAAAAAAAGTTAGCATAAAGCTAAAGCATGTAGTGGGGAGCTGATTGTGTGTATTGCTAGCACAGTGTGTGTAGCATTTGTAGTTGATGTGTGTGTATAGCTAGCACAGAGCGAAAGGAACTAGCACACAACTGGATTTGTGTATAGGTAGCACAAAGCTAAGGGAGCTAGCACAGAACTGGATATGTATACATCAACAATAGTAATTTGCTTTATACCAGCTATAAAGCTTTTTGTGTGCGTATAGCTAGCACAGAGCTAAAGCAGTTAGCATAGAGTTATGTGTGTTTGTGTGCACACAAACTCTTGATGTGGAAGCTGCTCACTTAGCTGCGTTTAGATGTTCAGGGAAGCCCAAAAATTTAATGCATTTTAAACCAAAGCTCTGAAAGTATAGCTTATAGTGTAGAAGTCCGTGGCAAATGGCATATGTTTGCCTTCTTTTTGGCTAGTCTGGTTTTGTCTGAAGCAGCATCTCACTTAAGAGCAGTCGCTTATGATCAGCTGCAGACGTAAAAAAAAATCAAATATTTTTCAAAATATTGGCTATTTTGTGTATGTATATTATGTTATGGAGAATAACAGTGCCTGAAGGATGTGATATTTTACAATTAATGTATTTATTTATTCTTTTTTATGTTCAAAAATATCTATTTAGTTCAATAAACACAATGCGTAGATGTTGTATTTGCAAAATCATTCCAAAATTGATTTCTTTTTCTTGCCTTGCCTGGTCGGATAACAAACTACTAACCATGTACCCTCTCTTACAAGACCATTGTTTATGCATGCAAGCATTTGTGTCTAAACCACCACCTGTCCTTCTCAAATGTTCAGTTACCAAAAGAAATGCTTAAATTTCTACATTAGACTACAAGGGGAATTCCGCTGATTATCTCCCCCAAACCCAGGGATCAGAGCCTAAGACAGTTAATGCTAAAATCCTGTCTAGATGATT
Source organism: Astyanax mexicanus (assembly GCF_023375975.1). Lineage (NCBI taxonomy): Eukaryota > Metazoa > Chordata > Actinopteri > Characiformes > Acestrorhamphidae > Astyanax > Astyanax mexicanus. The sequence goes on from NC_064419.1 coordinate 9,961,222, forward strand.
AGCTTAGCATACCTTATTCACCTGTCTAACAAATTATAGGCAATTTCAACCCCATTCTTGGGGAGGGTAATGTGTGTTTTGCAGGGTGCTCTCCACCATCAGTTAGCTAAGTGTAGCTTAGCTACCTATATAACATATTAGCACCCGTTCCATCAGTATTAAACTTAAGCATAAATCCATATCAAATTACAGCTTTCAGCTAGGTTACAGCATTTGATTCCAAATACCGTTGTGTTTTGGGGATGTGTGTTTTACAGTTAGCTCTGCTTAACTTGTAAATAAGCATCCAGTGGTAAACACAAACTACAGCAAAATAATAGCTGTATGGCTTGCCATTTTAATAAAAAGCGATTGATATTTGATATTTTCCACTCTACTGGTGGAATGTTCTTGTGGAATCTTGTTAGCTTGATAGCTAAGCTAATGAAATGCACACGCAACCAGCCGTTTTAATTATAAGCTGATTTGTATGTTTTATGTGTAATTTCTCTAATGATGGAATGGGCACTACTGTTTTAGCTAGGTAAATAGTTCTGTTCTAAGCTTGTAGATTGTATAATACACCCAAGCAAAACAGAATGGTCACAAAAAAACACATGGAAACATTAAAAACTGTGGGTGTGTGAATGTGGCTTAGTGCTCCATAAATCTGATGCTTCTTCTGACTAGTAAGAATAATCATTTAGGATACCTTCCTACCTTTTGTTTTCTACAAACCTGTTTTAATGTCTTTTGAAATACTTATGTTTTTCTTCTATAGTAAGAGACTTCTGTTTAATCTTTTATCATTGACCACTGAAAAAGACAGAAACAGAGTCAAATATGGTGTGAACTTGTAATTTCATAATATATAATATAAATGACACATCATGATTTTGCTTAAATTGTCAGTCAGATTCCTGTGAAAACTTTCTATTTTCAGCTCCTCCGTTGTCCCACATGCACAAATGTGTGCAAACCCTGTGACCTTTTAATAAAGGTCATGTTAAAAATGTGCATGTAGCTCTTTCCTCACGGTGACAGTCGAATTTTGGAGGATCCTGAGTTTTGGTGTTGGTCTACATGATTTGTGTGTTTTTTTTTTTAAACAAAGATTAAGTCATGTCAATCTTTTTTACAGAGAGAAAAAACAGAAGATTCAAGACATCAAGAACAATATAAAAGAGGCCATAGAGGTCAGTAAATTGTGAAGCATGGATTTTGTGTTTTGATGTGTAAACAACAGGACAACAGGGCTATGGTCATTTAGTACATGAATAAATCAAATATTTTATGTAAG